>NC_141250.1:14983649-15583649 GCF_054856555.1 Leptonotus elevatus | reverse complement strand
AATGCCGTCAATAAGGTAATTTATTCCTGGCGTTATGAGAGGCAATGAGACAAGGTTTCAAGTGTTCTTTCAGACGTTCCCCGGTGTCTTCTGTACGGCTAATCTAATACATAACCTCCTGATTTGTTTAATGGATGAGCTTTTGCTGCAGCAAGTGGCACGCCAATAAAAGCCGCCGCCCTCCGGAGGCTATTGTGCCTCATAATGATGCCAGACGCACAATGTGAGGGTTATGAAGCAATTTTTTATCGCCGCGTACATTATTTTTGCTCTGTTGGTGGCGAGCAAGTAAAACGCAATCTTCTTCCTGCGCGTGAAAGAAAAACGCTCACGGTGATGAACTATCAGCCACATGTTGCAGGTCGAAAGAAAGGTTTGGGACTCACAAGGTGCACAAGGGTTCGAATAAAACTGTAAAGCAATCTATGTTTGAAAGCATACTTCAAAAGTCAGCGTACATTAAGAGGGAAGGATTTAGAAATGAATTGTTTCAATTCAATCAAAAGGCATATCCAGACACAAACATTTACACCGTCACAGAGTGGAAACTGAATTCATGATGCAAACATGAATGCCATGCTAGTGAACCACGACACTACTATCGATAAGGTCAGGGGCACATGTCGGAACCAACCGACTGACGGGGAGCGCAAAATGGAAACAGAGCACAGTCTGGTTGACATCCTGACGTTGTAAGATAATCAGCTCAAGAGTTCGAGATGGCCTGAAAGAAGAATTTAACACTGAGATTTACAATCTATTTAAAAAACTTTTTAACTTCCTCCTACCCCTTTTGAACATATGAATTCTTTTCTTTCTTCCTATTCTTGTTTCCTTTTTTTACTTCAACTTATATTTTCAACTTGTTATTGTGTTTTCTTTATGTTTATATGTTCAATAAAACCATAAACAAAACTTAACTGATTTAATGAATTGTGTCGCTGTAACTCTGCTAAAACAAAATGTAATGATAATGCAAATACTGCATACAAACAAGACTTTTGATCTGATCATATACCTTCAAACTCATTTGATTTAATACTGAACTAACAAAAACTGGCAGACAGTCTTGTCAAGTTGGTTTTAGATTTTTTTTTCTTTTTTCCCCCTTTAACAAGAAAATATCATGTACTACATTTTACACTATGGGCGAGTATAGACAAAGGTATATGTAGTACAGTATTGGGGCGATATCAGGCCTTATTTCAAGGGATCAGGACTTACCAAAGTGGATGATACCAGTATCGGCCCACCCACTTGTGACCTACTTCAAAATCATGACAGGAACTAGAAAATAGAAGTTAGAAGAATAGAAAATGGCCATTTAATTGTATTATATATTTTTTTAGGAAAATGCTATATTGGTATATATAGGTCTTTCTTACAAGTATATGTCATTTTTTGGGGGTAATTTTACATATCTAAAGTACAAGTGGTATCGGTACATGGTATCGGTATTGGTGACTACTCAAGAGTTGAGTACTCTGACTGGTATTGATCTGAGAAAAGAAGTGGTATCAAACAACCCCTATTTTTACACTAAGCGCTTACTGCCTGTAAGATTAGCTCCACCGGCACAGTACCGACATCTAACGACAGAATCAGAAAAATCCGCTTTTCAAGCAGCAAAATATAACTGGGGACCGTTTGGTGATCTGAGTTGACCTTAAAGGGGCAGTTTGCAAGGTTAAAACAACAAACAAAACAAAACACGTTTTAACAATATTTGTTAAAACAGTCATTGTGACTTGACAGTAGTACATAAAAAATATGATCTGTAAAAAACAAATTTAAAAAATCTGTCTCAGACCCCATTTTTTGCCTCTAAATTGATATACACAAAACTACCGCGGCCAAGCGAAACTCTATTATATATCATATTCTTAGTTGAACTATTGACTGGATGCCAGAAAGAGTACACAGCTGCGGAGCCTTATCCGCCGAATGCGGAAGAAGGTCTAATCTATTCAAAATGGTCTCTATCTCTACTACTATACTGTCTTGGCCGCCCACCCACACAGGAGGGGCCTAGCCCTTATGGAAATGTGGTGACCTAATGTTCTTAACTGTTTTCAATTGGATAGAAGTTAGCCAGAGTGCAGCTGGATAGGAAGACGCCAAGCCGGGGCAGGTCACAGCGACACAATGGCGCCTAGCTCAAGTCACCTATCTAATCATTAAGAGGCCTAATCTAACACAGTTTACACTCACAGGCACTAATGGGCCCTAAAAAATGCCTAAAAACACACAAGATGGTGTTAGAGATCATCATCATATGTATCATGTACATAATAACATTAAGCAAACTCCCCTTTAAAAACACAAATTTAGCACCAAAAAAAACCTTTTAATCAACTGTATGAAACACCAGTTTTTTCTCATTCGGTGCTCATTACCTTAGTTGCTGGAATTAGTTGAGCAACACAACTATTTGTCTACATTTGACATTTCTCATCAAAGTCACACAGAGTGGACTAAAACTGCGGCGGCTCCGCCTGCAGCCTGGCTCAGTGAGCAATGAGCAGCGTTAGCCCATTACACACACATGATTACGTGGCCATTTCCTCAGCGAATGAGTCTCATCAGAAGTCACTGGAGAAGCCACCAAGTGTGTAATTGTTTCCCATTAGGGGAAACAGCCACCGCCATAGAGTTGCATCTCACTACAGAGTAAGCTGATGAATGCGCACGGAGTGAAGAATCCACTGTGGGTTGTGATGGCATTTCTGAAAATCCTCTTGTCAGTTTGAAGGTGAAAATGATTAATTTTGTATTTTTTGTTTTTTTTTGTTTTACTCATGATTATTATTTCAATTTTTATGAGAAGGAACCCCAAATAAAACAGACTAGAATCAAAACAAGCAATCAGCTTGCCATTTTATTTTTCTTTATTTGTTATTTTTTCAGATACACGCAGATCTTTTTTTGTCTATTTACTTCAACATGTTTAAATATATATATATATATATAAAGGTCTGGAGCAATCATTAACTGCTACTGGTCGTCGTAGAACTGCAAGGCAAATTCACGGCCACATGATTGTGTTCATGAATTATCGAGTGTTTTGGCATCCATATATTATCTGGGGAATCATGCAAAGTCACACATTTGATTGCTGGGAATATTTCAGGCGCCACCCTCGTGAAGCTTTTGTCAATTCAGTGATTTACGTGGGACTTGAGTTGACACCAAAGGACAAAAAAGAGACAAAAGCACTTCGAAGCTATTAACAGTCCACTAATCACTTAGATGAGCTCCTCCCCATCAAGTTGATGGGAGTAAAGACATTAAGACTGAAGCATGCGCTGAAAGTTGTTTTTTTTTTCCTTTTACAATGCTGACGTCTGCAGGACTATGACAAGAGTACACTCATGTCAAAATAATAATTAGGGGGGAAAAATCTTAATATTTGTGTTCTGAATGATCTCGTTTTAAATTGGCTCCATAAAAAATAAATATATGAAAGATAGAATTAATAATAATAAAAACATAAGGATGTATAGAAAGACTATTAATAAATTCCTAGTATCCTTTGTGTGATTGCACTACAAAACCACTAGATGTCAGTAAGAGAAAAGAAAGCGGATATTTAATAACAAAAACTAAAATGGGAGATTAAACATGATTTCTTCATCAATTTCATTCAAAGGATCAAATATGTGTCACAAAGATGAAATTGAAACATTTTTAGACAATGGACAATTGCCTGCCGATTTCAGAACATGAAATGAGATATATAGGCCAAATACATCCATACATATACTGCTTATACTGGCGATGCGAGTTAACTTGTGACCTATCCCAGCTGACTTCAAGCAGGTCACCAGCCAATCCCTCGGCACACAAAATGGAGGAATGGACACAATTAGTTTGAATGAGCCTGCACTGGTCACCAGCCACTCACATTAACTATACAGCATTTATATATATATATATATATATATATATATATAAAATGACACATTTCGGAAAAACAAATAGAGCAACGTTTAGCAGCATGTGTAATATACAGTGAAAGTGTTTCCTTTGGTTTACAGCATGTTGGTCTGCCCTTTACATCGCTCAATACTATTCCTCCTGTCAGCGTCATTTAAGTTTCACCGCTCCAAATGAACTATAGGCCAAAGTGAAAATGTTGACAATAATGTAACACTCCAATGGAATAGTCATTAGATACACCTTCACAATCTAAAACTGTGTTCATAAGAGTGGCCCGTTTTAAAGGACACTATTTGATATAATTAGCCTAGAGTATTGTTGCCTATAAGTCAAGACAGTTAGATGAGTCCAATCGCCTGTTATTTATTATTTATTTATCTTGACAATGCAAACACCCTCACAAGTAAACTGAAACAGTGCTTCTTGGTTGCTAACCAGCTTTTGTTACCTCCCGTTCTCTCTTCTTTTTTTTTTGTCATCTTCTTTATCTTGATGTGTGAAAGTTATTCTCGACCAACAGTTTCAACTCTTGTCGCTTTTTTTCTCGTTTGTGTCACTCTCTCATTCTGATTTCGCAAGTCGCATCTGAAAGATGCCTAGCGATGGGCTTTTGATGGCTGCCGCCCAAATGTCAGCTGGCTTTCTCCACCCGTGCTCTTTTGACATAATCACACTTAATGGGGAAGCGGATGAGACTTGCATTTCGTGCACCTCTCAAATGCCCTTCACTGCACGCGCTCACCACACACGGCTGCATAACGCGGCGTGGCAGAGGGAGGAAAGAAGAAGTTCCCCCACCGTCCTCCTTCCTCCCCACATTGCAACCTCTCGCATTTGAGAACTCTGACCACAAACCGAGCCAACATTACCCAGAAGCCTTTGCAAAGCTTGCTAAAAACAAGAATATCCAGCTGCAAGCAGAAAGAAAAAGCTGGCTTGACGTTTTTCCATTCCCATAAGTCCAAATATGGGTACTTCAAGATGTACCTTGAGTCACACCGTGACGGCCTTTGTTTTCTTCTCTTGTGAACAATGCGCCAATTTTTGTGGTTTTCAACTTTGGAAACGTGATTGGTATTCTGTATGTATTTTTAATTGTGGTTTCGGTCAGACACAATCCTATTGTATCAAAAGTCATGTGCACAAACTGAATGTTTCAACTCACTTTTGACTATAAAATAAATGACATTTTAGCTTTAGACCAAAAAAATCCCAAATTCACACAAGCACATACTTCACCACATTTCTACAATATACTCGAAAACAAGTGGACTTTGTGTGTTTGTGTAGGAGTGCATGTCTTCACTGGTGCATGTAAAGTTTTAAGGGCAGGACCTGGCAGGAAAAACAGGAATAGGCCTTGTCACCTCATGATTACACAACCTTGCTAAGGATTCTAACTTGGCTGAAAAAAAAGACACCAGGAACTGTTCTTTGTTCTGTAATTTAAAACCATCAAAACAAGTCACACCACTTGTAAATCAACTTGTACTTTATTCTAAAGCATTTGGTTTACTGGTTCACGTAATTAACTGTGCTCTTGTTGCATGTTCCTCAACAATGTAGATAACATGGACAACATGTTATGTATATATATATATATATATATATATATATATATGTATATGTATATGTATATGTATATGTATATGTATATGTATATGTATATATTAGTGGTGTGCATCGGTTCCAACCGTTTTTTTAAAACATGGGGTGCAAAATGATTTGAAAATGGAACGATTCGGTTCAATTCAAAATGGTACGGCTCAGTCCGAGAGTGTATGAGGCTCAGTATTCTATGCACTATGCCTACACTCCGCTTGCTCCATGAATTCCTTCTCTATATGGATAGACGCTAAGAAAAAGGATTTGGCCACGGAGGTTAAAAACTATGCAGGGTAAAACTTTCAGTAAAGATGTTATCTTACAAAGCAAGTCTCATGTAAACAGCGCAGTTCAATAAGAAAGGTGAATACGTGGTGAAAATGTCATCTCTACTCGCAGTATCTGTACATTGGAAGATAACAATTTCACAGGAGGTTTAATTTGATACTCAATAGGTAATTTCAACCAAAGGAAATCAAACATGATGACATTGACATGATTATTTCAACTACCGTTTATTTGAAGTGGCTCACAGCTTCTTCTTTTTTTCGTTTCGTTTCAATATATTCCCAAAGTTGAACTCAACAGATGTTTGTTGTTTACTCCAAACTTGAGTTCATGAAAAACAATTAACAACGATTTTTTTCATTTGTTTTATTTAATTGCTTTCTTCAAGTACTCACCACAAGAGCTATGACAGTAGACCTTGGCTTCTTTCTTTCTTACTTTGCTTTCATTTTCAAGAGATTGATTTTTTTTTTCCCCCCCCACACACACAATGTGGAGTTTTGGCTCAAAGTGAGCTCTCTGCCATAATGATTGTATAAGGTGAGGCCATATGAAATACTGCGCATTAAAAGTTGAAGTCAAATAAAGATCAGCTCTTGTTGTATGAGAAAACAAGCAAGTCATTAACATGATGAAAAGGACGCTAAAAGATTTAACACCAGAGTCTGTTTAAACTTCACACCTCTGACTTCTGCTATGAAATATATTCTGGGACCTCTAAGCATTTACACTGTGCGTGCGTGTTCGTGTGGTAAAGGGGGTGAAGTCCTGTGACATTTACTTGTACTGCAAGATTAACATGTGAAAAGAGTTGTGCAAATGTGTGCAACAATAAATATTTTAAACTGGATTGTTTTTTTCATTAAAATCTTGTTGTGAATGATTAAAGTGATTCTAATTATATTCTAAATTCACACCTGTTTACTAAATAGAAATGAATGGGATATAGCAACATAAAACCCGCAGAAAACCCATTTACTATTGTTGTAATTTATTCAAATTGTATAGACTGAGAAAGTGAAACTAGAAAATTTACGTCTGACTTGGTAGCCTATATTTAAGCCCATTGTTTAATCTAATCAAATAATTTCAGGGAAATTAAAGGTAAATCGCAAATGTCAATATGCGAGTGTCGACAAAAAATTCACAGGATTGTTCCATCTTGAATTAAAAGGTTCTAATAAACTAGTCGGAAACATTTTAGTCGTGGAAAGAAATTTTATTACAACAATATCTGACTTTCTGCTCTTACTGAACAGGAAACCCATTCCATAAAAAAAACATACAGTATATATTCTTCACAGCAACGTGCCTTCATTTGATATGATTTTTCTTCAAATCCTCCATTCAGAGTTTTAGAGAAAATATTACAAGAGAAAAATACAAGAGAAGCTCAATTCATGTGCATTGTTTGATCAATGAATCCAATTTATTGGGACGTAAAAATATACAAGCTATGCAAATACCTGAGCTCCTGTTTCATTGCTAAAATGTAAAATACATCATAGAACCCCTAAAAATTATATATATAAGCATACATAAAGTATATGTTATACACAGAAAAACTTTATCATTGTTTTGTTCTCATAAGCATGCTTGATTTGTATCACTAGATAACAGAAAAGTACATTTCACAGGTTCAAGATGTAAACACATTTCTGTGCCATGGTTTGCACACAGCAAGTTTTGTGGTTGCTTAGCACCAGAGAATAAGAAGGAGAAGAAAAAAAGCAAAAAAAAAGCTGCCTTTTAATGAAGATATAATAATAAAAAAAAGAAAAGAAAAGCTGAAGTTAATTAAATTGGTGAGTTGACCTCTGAGGATTATGGTCTGCTTCCAAATGGTACCAAACTTGCTTTCACAAAGAAATTATTTATCAGGTAGTTTAGGAAACTGACATTAAATCATTTTCACATAAGCCTTCAAAAGCGTACTTTTGGTTGTATTAACAGTTTTTACTCAATGATTTGAATAAAACGTTTTCTCACTGCAAATGCATGACTAAAGTGCAAGGTCGTCTATACATGACGCATCTTCTCTTCTTCTCACAGGGTGTAATGAGGCCTCTCAGAGGTTAAAATTCCTTCTTTTTCTTCACAGTACAAAACAGTTTCGCTCTAAGTTGCATTTTGTCCCCGCGACCAATGAAATCGATCATTATAAGACGTTTTTTGAGGTGTAATTGATGAGGTGAAAAGATTGGCGGGCTAAGTCCACAAAAGGACAAATATCTCAATGTACATACACATTATGCTCATAGCCGCGTTATAATTTAAGCTGTCTGAGGCAAAGTTTAAGGCAGTATGTATAGAAAGTACTTCACACACAGTTGGGAAAGAACATCATGTTTGAAAGCATATACAAGTAGGGCACAATATCCAAACAACTATTTACAGTGCTTAAGACCCACCCAACAACTTAAAAGTAAACTCCCCTACACTGAAATATGAACATGAAAAAGTCAACTTCATATGAAAAGCAACAGCCGGCGAACATTCATTCAGTTGATACGATTTTTTTCTCCGAGAGCAACCATGCTAGTAAACAAGTGTGAATAGACTCGCATTAGCCGCAC
This sequence comes from Leptonotus elevatus, assembly GCF_054856555.1. Classification (NCBI taxonomy): domain Eukaryota; kingdom Metazoa; phylum Chordata; class Actinopteri; order Syngnathiformes; family Syngnathidae; genus Leptonotus; species Leptonotus elevatus. The sequence goes on along the minus strand of NC_141250.1, from coordinate 15,575,241 downwards.
TTTAGCTGAGACGTAAATGAAAAGGATGTGAAAGAATGCAAACAGTAAAAAGGTGTCATGAAAGCAATTCCTCCTCGTTTGGTTTCATCGTTCTATAATTTAAGTGCAAAAATAAATGGACTTCATTGTTTTTGCTGCAATGTAATCAGATATCATTTCAGTATACGATACATTTACAAATACTGTATAGTGAATATTATAAGGGTATTTTAGTATGAGTTGTATTTTTTTGTGATTCATATGAACTCCGTTTACTACGTTAATCAACCAATATAAAGTTTCATCCTCTACATGCACACCATTTGAATATAATTGTACCACAGTAGCTTTCCCATGTCATTTCCATAATGTTTTTTGTTCTAATATATCAAAAGATCATGAAAGTTTTGAACTGCATTTCATTCTATTGTACATGTGTTGTACAATACTGCCGCTAGTGACGTTGCCTAATTCAATGCTGGATAACGAAGGCGATTAAAGGTTTTCCCAACAATATTGTTGCTCAAAGTAACTGCATATGCATTGTTGTTGTATTAATTACATTTTTGATTGTCTTTCACAAATCAAAATCAAAAGATCCCCCACACACCCCTGATTACAAATTTCATTTACAGCGCCATTAAAAAGTATTTGCCCGCTTCTTTTTATTAATTTATTTATTAAATAAGGAGGAAGTGACTAAGCGAAAATGGCATCCATAACAGGGTTCCAAGGTGAAAACCCACCGCTGACTTACTTGACTTACTTTTGCAAATGAATATCTAGATCAGTGGTTCTCAACCTTGTTTCAGTGATGTACCCCATGTGAAATATTTTTTCAGCCAAGTAGCCCCTAACCAGCGCAAATCATTTCTGATTGAAGAAAAAGGGAAAATAATAATAATAAAACCGAGTGCTGTGCCATCATTGTCTGATTTATTATTAAACTTTGGAACTCTATTTGTGTTTATGTGGTCACTTGAACTATTTGGAAATAAAAAGATGCAACTAATAAAAATAAAAAAAAGAATAAATTAATTTAATTATGAATAAAGATCTTTTGGGATTATAGTAAAGTTCTGTTCTCAAAAATCAATAATTAACTGAAATTTAAATAAAGTTTTCTAGTGATTGACAGGTGATTCTCGGTGGCATATGACAAGTTGGGTTAAACCATTCTGGTATGGGGATATTCTGGGTTTTTAGGACACTGAAATTCAATTGCCTACTGACTATAACATTCATTTTATGAACGTATATATATGTTTTTTAGAAACATTTGTATATACAGTGGTACCTCGGAGTTTGAACGTAATTCGTTCCTGCAAAGTGTTCAAAGTCCGAATTGTTCAAAATCCGAAAAAAAAATTCCTATAGGAAATAATGTAAATGTAATTAATCCGATCCAAGCTCCCCCCCCCCCCCCCCAAAATCCTATTTTTAAATTGTTTTTTTTTTTTTTAGGATGTGTGTCTCGTTCTAGCATAAAGGATTTAGAGAATTTCAGAAAAAAACCCATCATACCAACAGTTCAACATAGTGGTGGTAGTGAAATGATCTGGGGATGCTATGCTCATCAAGACTTGGACAATTTGCGGTGATTGACTGAACCACAAATTCTGCTTTCTGACATAAAATCCTGAAGCAGAATGTCCAGTCGTTAGCATGTCATCTCAAGCTGATGCACATTTGGGTTCTGCAGCAGGTCAATGACCCAAATCAGAACAGCAGCTTGACACATGAATGGCTTTAAAAGAAGAAAATAAATGACGGTCTTGGATTGGCCTAAACAAAGTCAGGGCTTGAAGTTTTTTATTCTTATCTCATAAAATAAAATTATTATTAAAAATATATTTTGTGTTTACTTGGGTTAACTTTGACTGATATTTATATTTTATTTGATGATCTTAAACAATAAAGTGATGAAATATAATTATAATAATTTGAGAAGGGGGCAAATAAGTTTCACAGCACAGCAAATAATGTTTTCATTAATAGTCTACACAACCATATTCAACTAGTATTGGCCCACATTAAAATACTCCAAGTTAACTGAGCATCCATGTAAATACTAGAACAGGCTTATCTAATGTCTCATATTTAGCTGTAAAAAAAAAAAAAAAAACCTTAACCTTTTAGTAACAATGGATATTTTACCTTTCAATATAATGCTAACATTAAAATAAATACTGTAACAAAGCAGAGCTAAATGATGATAATGGCACAAGCGTAAATATTTCTGCAACACGAGAGACAACATTACAAACAAGTCCAAATGGACATCAAGCAGCATCAGGCAAAGAAACTACAATTAGCAGCACACAGTTGTTCTTTGTCACGAAAGAAACAAACAAAAAAAAAAGATTTTAAAGAGTCATAATATTACTGGAGAATTTTTTGGGGATTCAAGTTGTATACTGTATTAACAAGCGAATGTCAAAATTCCCGCACAAATGTAAACGCAGCAGTCACTATGTCTCTCGAGAGCTGCCATACATCATCATTTGGTTGTAATCAAACAATATTTGTTCAATAAAGCACTTCTGCTTCACACAATCACAATAAAATATGCAATTTAGACGGTTTAAACGCTTGCACAACCGCTCACGTTAAACTGCTCTTACTAATGATTGTGATGATGCGCCGTTGTTTTTGTCCATTAATTTATTTTTCATAATTACAATTTCAATCTTACAATGCTTCAGTTTTATTTTAAGTGTGGTTGTCATACTCCTTCATACTTACAATTACAAACCAAATAAAACAGCCAACCTATAAACCCGCCCCCGGCCACACTGCTGCAGAAATAGTGATGGGTCGTTCCTAAAACGAGCCAGTACAAAGAGCCAGCTCTCTCTCTCTCTCTTTCCCTTCCTATGTCGCTCTCTCTTTTTCACGTATCTGAAGCGAGATTTGGCTGCTGCTCAGAGAGGAAGAGACAGGAAGAGAAAGGGGAGGGGCGAGGGCATGCAGCGGGTGTACTGCACACGGAGCAAGTGGTCCGCGTCTCCGCCAATCAGAGAGAGATAGGAGGAGGAGAAAAACAGAGAAGAAGAGAGTTGAATTATTTAGTTTTTCTGAATGCCAACTATAATAAAATAAGATGTTTTTTTTTATCCTGGACCTGGTGAGTAGCTTATAATGTTTGCTTTGTTCGCTGCTGCTGTTGCACTTAAATTACTACTCACTATTTTTCTTATTTGATTGTTGCTTATTTTTTTGTTTGTAGCCTTTTTAACTTTCAATAAAATAAACAAAAAACATTTTATTTGCTTGATAATTGTTGCTATTTACAGTCAGTAAAGTGAAATACTTAGTTCACCAAGTCATTTGTCAAAATGTATGCTAAATTTGTCGTGAATATTTAAAAGAAAAGCTAAAGTTAAAAGAGCCATTTGAGAGCCAAAAAGAGCCGTCTCTTTTCACTGAGCCGATCCAAATGAACCAGATCATCCAAAAGACCCGAAATTCCCCATCACTAAGCGGAAAGTGGTTTTGGTCAACGTAATCCTTGAGGTCTGTTTTAGCAAGCTTTTAAAATGCTTCAATACAACTGATTTGATCTTGTTTATAGCAGCACACACTGCTATGAAGCCTTCATATGCCGTTCAGATTCTCTGAAAATCATTGTACTAGTGCTACACGGGTCTGCAGCAACATTAAAAGTTAAAAAAAAAAAAAAAAAAGAATGAAAACCTTCCTCTTACTTGTCTGTAAATTTGTATCCATCTTTTCACTGGAACGTATGTTCACCACGAACGATATGTGAGGAGAACTCATAACGGTCTTTGCTGTGATGGCCACATATATTACATTCCAGTGGATCCCTGTATCCATGGCAACCCATGTGGATAGTGTACATGACATGGTCCAGGAAGAGCACTTGGCAATGTTCGCACTGGAAGGCCCGCAACTCCCGACCTTCTCGTCCAAACACCCGCACCCCTTCCTGGACCGCAGGCCTTTCGGGGGCTTCTCGCAACGCCCCACTGGTAGATCCCGAGCCATTTCTGGGTGACGCATTTGTCACGTGATCACCTGAATAAACCGCAGGACTCGAGCGCGACCTGAGACTGGACGGGAGATTGCTACAGAGGTTAGCATGCCGTTCCTGAGAGCTGCTGCGAGCCGACTCGGGCGAGTCTCCTCCGCTGTTGCTCGGCGACTCTTCGTGCGCTGACTGGGTTGGCCTACCGTGCCGAGTCATGGAAGTCGGCCCGTTGGCGACGGCGTGGCTGGGGAAATCAGACGGTAACGTGGGCTGAGGTGGTAGTGAGTCAATATTCCTTGTACGTTCCACTCTCTGGTCAAGAGGCAGAAGATGATGGTGGTAGAGTGGGTTGACCATGGGAACAACGTCAGTCATGAGGGGGTGCCCTGAGTGCTGGAGAATGGGCCGAAGGGTTTCTGATCCCAAGTATGTCATGGCGTTGCCCATAGTTTGGTCCATCATGTGGGCTGACAACAGTTCAGCCTGCTTCTCAAACTTGAGGCCCATCTCAAAGCCCATTTCAGGGTAGCTGTAGCGCACCATCTTTTCACCTGTTTAAAACAGAGCAGGATTATTGCTGGGTCGTCTTGCGGTCCAGCGTTTATGTTGATTGGAAACACAGTGTCTCAAACAAATCACAAAATGGTATATGTGTGTTATCATGTATAGCAAGCGTACAGGTGGGCATTGATGGACGCCCGTTTTGTCGACTATTAACGAATGATGGAAAGCTTGACGGACAAAGTGGGTTTTTGTCCGTCAATTAAATCATCAAAAACCCGGTCTATTTTTCTCTCTCTGAGCAGATGAGAACAATTCGGCAGATAGCGAACAGTCCCTCAAAAGGAAGTCCAGTGATGATGGTTTCAAGCTGTTTATTAAATTATTGAGGATAACTGTAAAACTAGACACACAAAACGAAGAAAATTACACATAGTAAGCACTCAAATGCAAAAACATTTCATTTAACTTATCTCCTGAGCGCAGTTAGCTCGAGAATAATGCGCAGTGGAAAACGCCATCAACCCACTAATGTTAATTAGCACACTATTCGCGACACTTTAATCACTCAAAGAATGGCTATTCCCACAAAAACATCAGACAAGCATCCCACCAGGACTTAGAGGCATATGCTCTTCCTACACTACAAAAAAAAAAAAACCCGGATCGATGTAACTTAATCATGAATTGCTTCTTCTACTCTATGTAACTACAAGTGTGTATCTACAAACGCTGCCCCACACTGCCCCCCAGTGGTTAACACATGCGCTACATAAACAGTGCTTGAAACTAAGGCACGCACAAACAGGGGCAATACAATGTCAGTACCAACGGACCTTTTCAGTCCGTCAATGATGGACGCCCGTTTCGCTGACCAATGATGAAAGACGGAAACACTGACGGACCGCAGAGTACTTCCAATTCTTTCCTGGGACTGCAGTTAAGGCACTCTTTGTCTTCTGCAGCAAACAAGCAAATATACGCCTACCAGGTATGCTAACTTCCTCGCACACCCTTCTCCAAGCCTTCGCTCTTCTGGTTCTATCCCAATACTGATAGCTGGCCGCGTTGTAGAGCTCGGGTGTCGCCTGGTTAAAACAACGTTGACGGATTGACGATTACAGTTTGGTTCAACTTGAAATATGGACGGATTAACGATGACGGAAGGATGTTTCGACTGTTGATGATTGCAGATGCTGAAAATTAATTGACGTGCCCACCTCGTCACGTGTTTGTTGTTCCATTACGACGATGCTGGATTACATACACTTTTTTTTTAAAGTTAGGTTTAAAAGGTGGCATTTTACATTCTGAGATTGCACAGAGAACTTTTTCAACATGCAATTCTCAAGAAATTTACTGCTAATCAGCTTTCAGTAGAAATGCCAGGATTGACCTACAGTAAAAGGAATTGGTGAACCTAATTTGACATTCTCTAAACTTTTGAATGCTCACGTCCAACTGTTCAATCTTTAGTACTTTTAAGACTACTATCCAACAAGTAGCTGAATGGCAAAATTCCCAACAGGTATTTGATCCATTAATCCACCAATACATTTACAAGGACGTCCGCTTCAATGCATCTTAGAGACTATCTTTTAACTTACTGATTAAACTTTATAACTCTAAAGGCCCTATTTTTGTAGATTAGTGCACATGCATTTGGCGTAAATTTTACATTTTTATTTCAGGTTGCACCTCTTTTGGCGTTCTAGGGCCTCTCTTGAGCCCTTAATTTAGAGCGAATGAGGGGGACCATTTTCATTGCTTGGTATCATAACATTCACCCCGATTAAAGCAAATCAAATCAAACTTTATTTATAAAGCACCTTTTATACATTAAAATAGAACTCAAGGTGCTGAACAATTAAAACATCCATAGTACAATAAAAAGAAAACCCATCCCTCCCCCCCAACATCCCCATGATCATACTCACACAAGTTTGTTTTACTATCTTTGTGGGGCCATCTCATTGACATAATGCATTTCCTAGCCTCTTCCCCTAACCATCAAACATGATTGCCTATCCCTATTCGTTACCCGGACCTCAACCATAACCCAATTCAAACCTAAACTCTAAAACCAAGTCTTGACCCTTAACAAGAAGTCTAAACTTGTGGGGCTCAGCAAAATGGCCCCACAACTCTGTGAAATCCCGAAATGTTGACCTGCGAGAGAAACAGGCGGACTCTGGCAATATTCTTAAGACGGTAAACCAACCACACTTTCAAGAATTAAACCAATGTTGTTTCGAAAGCAAACCTGTGAACACACCCTAAGAATGTAACTGCTGGGATTAAGAGGATTAGTGTGCAGCCAACTATGGTTTAATTGACAAGATTAAGCAATAAAAGTCCAGCCACAAGCACACTCCCACTTGCTGTGCTACACAATAAATGGCACAACCAAGACAACAACATATTGAAGCATTTTGGAGATAGGTGCGTATAAATATTTGTACTGCTGGGAAGCACGAGAGGTGTCTGGCACTCTTTGTGTTTACCGTCTTCTCCTGTGAGGGAATTAACAGATTGATTCCTTTGTCAATTGTCAAGAGCCATTAACTACCATGAATTCCTCACAGCATTGAACAGCCAGGTACTTTTTTTTTTAGAGTGATTGTGGAAGGGAAGGGATTTTTTTATTTTATTTTTTTTTTTTAAGCACAAAGGAGCGGTAACCCCGGTACAAGGAAGGCAAAAGTCAGAACACACTTCCTTTTGAGCTTTAGTCAAAATGTTGTACTTGATGTTCAATGTGTGTAAGTATGAGGAGTGGAAAGTCCCATCCATCTACTAATGTAGACCAAACCTTCCTGAACAGGGATGCGGTAAGCTGTTGTCACTCAATAAGATTGCAAGTAGCAAAGTCACAGGTGTACCTAACCACAAAATGGAAGAACAAAAAAAAACATTTCCTTGCCACTCTGTCCTGAGGCTGCTCTAACTTCCTCAATCTGTGTATTGTATATCTGCTATAATGAAGTACATTACTGGATGGTTGTTCTGCTTTTTTTCTCTCCCCAGTACAGAATAGGATTTTGATTTTATAATATTTAACGAGCTGATCATCTGCCGGTGTTGAAAAATACCCACCAACAAATTTTTGTGGTGTTGTACTCTTCCTTTTTCCAACATTACTGTGCAGTCTTTCAATCACAAGCGGCCGCTCAAACGTCATCATAGGCCTCGGCTCTTTAGAAACCTCACCTGTGGAACAAACATAAAGATAAATAGTTACTAAACAAGATTACACCGTTTTTATTGTTTTTAAATCCACAAATGTTAGCAAAATAAACAATTCATTATAATAGTGTGGCAAACACAATAACAACAAGTGGTACCTCAACTTATGAGATATAAACTGTAGTTTGGCAGTGGTTTTTTTGTGTCTACGTGTTGCGAGCAAAAATGTGAGTAACAAACGCTAAATGGTAAACTTCACAAGCAGACGGTAGTAAAGATTAATGTATTTATTTTTACAGAAGAGGCCAAGTTCTTGCTTCAAACTGTTGATTGCCATTCCCAACAAAGAGAATTACACTTTGTGTACTTAACCAAGCTACAAATTTGATTACACTAAAAACTAGCTTGATGCTAACACACTATGACACTAGATAAGCTAATGAAACTAGCATTGATGTAGCTGTAATATATAACTCTCTAAGCCAGCGGTTCTCAACCACTGGCCACAAAAAGTGACTGGACAAAAAAAAGATTTTATTGATCATAAGAGTGCCTCTGTCTAAAAGTGTGCCTCAATGACATGATACACAAAAAAAGTAAGCCCACTAGCAAGCAAAAACAGTGAAAAAAAAATATATTTTTTAAAACATGTCCAGAGAACTTCTTCAAAAAGAGACATAGCCAATTGTCAGTCCTTTGTAAGCTTCGAGTTTACGCATTGGAATTTGATGTACAAGCGAAGTCACGCAATGAATTAAACTGATAAGTCAAGGTACCACTTAAAATAAAATAAATAATAACAGGCTATATTGTATATTGCTGTTGTAACGTGCCAAATTTTCTTCAGCAGGTTGCATGTTTTACGTTCCAAGAAATCCAAATTACCAGCATAAGGGCTCGTGTTGGCAGTTGGGTCCAAACCAATGCTCTGCAGGTAACTATGGCAGCGTTCTTTGTGCTCCTCGAGGGAACTGCGCTGCTTGTAGCTCCGCCCACAGTAGTTACACTTGTGTGGTTTGCCAACTAAAAGTGAAGACAAAATATGCATCCTTCAATTCATTCACTGTTGCACTGAATAAGAATGGAGCACTGGGCAGTATGAAAAAGCGATCATATATCCCACTTGTGCCAAAACCCAAAAGTGGTCTTGGGGTCTTTTTACATAGACAAAATTATTGCTCATCGAATATAGAGTATTTTTCTATGAACAAATAGAAAACCCAAAGGCTAATAAAAGCAAGTTTCAATATTATTCAAGTGTGGGTGCGAGATCGACATACTGTTTTTGTATTTAGCAACCAACCGCCATCTGACATTGTGCAGATGTTGGATAGACCTTTACAATTAACCTTTCAGATGTTATTCTTATTCATGCAAATAGTCGCAAATAGAGACGCACTTCAATCACCTCCACGACACTACATTACATTTATATCTACCTTGACAAATTAGGAAAAGTCTATTGTGTACATGTGATTTTATTTGTCCGTATCTGACGTCAGGATCCCTTCATTTTAATGAAGGACTCGAGCCCAAAAATACCCGAAGCGAATATAAGAAAACACACATGCCCGCCCAAAAAGGGAACTGGGGTGACTAAGTCCTGAACCGACAAATGACAGCACTGTCTGACCTTGATTTTAAAGATGCAAACGAGGGGAGAGCAAAAATCGTCTCTGATAAGGAAAGTGGGTTACAGTTGACACACTCCACCACTGCTCCCTTTTTTTAACTGACACTTTCCTCCTGGGCCAGTCAAGCAAGATGAAGAACAGCCTGTCCTTGCTTCCTAGCAACAAAGCTTTTGCGGGAAGATTAATGCAGCTATAACCACACAAAGAGTATGTTTGGCCTTTGTCACTACTGTCGCTGTGTGACAGCATACTTATTTGTTCTTTATATGTAGTATGTTTAATTTCAAACTACACTTGTGAGACGGTATAAACTGTCAATAAAAAATATAAAAGGTAAGAAAGAAAGTTGAAGAAAACTTAGAAGATGACATTGAATTTATGATGGGGGGAAAAAAAATCACAACACAGCAAAATTGAAAGAGAGATACAATTTGTGGCCCATCCTGAGATCTCAAGTATGTTTACAAACTACTTTTTATTCGTTTTGAAAAGAGTTTCTTGATACAGTACTGTTTCTTTGCGAAGCGGCATTGCCAAATACTGGCTTGGAGTGTTTTCAGTTGGTGCATGTTAACAGGAATCGGTTTGAAAGTTTCTCTTTTTACTAAATTGTTCTCAAGTAAACTATACATTGTAATGAGATGCAAATCCATTTGCCTCCCCCACAGTTTTGTGACTTTTTTCATTATCTGTCATTATTTATTGATTGATTGGTTTTATTAAACATAAAACACATTACAAGTATAAAATACAATTTGAAGTGAAAAAAGAAAAACAGGAATAGGAAGAAAGAAAAAAATCATCAGTAATTTTGCAGTTTACATTATTTTCTGTAAAATACTATGAATAAGTCTTTATTTTTTTCTCTCCCGAAAAAAAACACACAAATCAAGCTAGGATATTATAAAAGGGGGTTAATAAGAAATGGCATTTTTCTTATTTTATTTTTTTTAACCACATTGTTTAGATGTTTACCAGTACCTAGGCAGTAAGCAGTACCTAGTGGTTGTTAGAAAAGAAAAAGGAAAAAAATGGAATTTGTAGTGCATTCATACACATTTTAACTCAATATGCTTCACATGGTGTAATTAAAACTAAAACATTTAAAATCAGTTACAAACAGAGTTAAAGAGATTTAAAAGCAAAGTAAAGACATTAAAAATATTACTAAGACAGTGTATAGTGCAAGAAGAAGATTTTCGAAAACATGATTTTCAAAATATTTTAACAGACCCTATTCTAAGCTATAGGGGGGGAAATCAAAATGTTCCTGGATTTAAAAGCATTTACACTTTATTGGTATGTAAATCAGGGAACCATTTTATACACATGTATAGAAAAGGGAAAAAAAATATTTTTAAGTGTAATTTATGTATTTATTGTATTATACATGGGTGTGTGTTATTCACAGGATTTTGCAGTATTTTTTGGCGCAGTACTGCACATTTGGTGTGGCTTTAGCATCTTATCCAAGCAAGGAATGGCAGACTATATTTGAGAGTACAGTAAAAATAAAATAAAATAAAGAAAAAAGTTGTTCAGGGACTAAAAGGACGCAAGGAAGAGTCTTACCAGCATGAGTGCGCAAATGACCGGTGAGAGCATCACGGCGGCGACAGGCGTAGCTGCAGAAGGGGCACTTGAAGGGTTTTTCACCCGTGTGCAACTTAATGTGCCGCAGCAGATTTCCCTTCTGAGTGAACGAGACACCGCACTGGTTGCACTGGAATGGCCGGTCACCTTAAGAATCAATCAGGCATACGCAGGAATTCATCTCACCGCACTTCATTTCAACATATTAAGTGAATACCAATAAGGACTCAAATTCACTGACTGTAAATGTGGGAACCAAAATAATACAAACACCTCTAAGCAAGCCTACAAGCATCTCCAAGCATAATAATAATAATAATAATAATAATTGTAAAATAAATACCGATCTGATCGTTAAAAAAAAGTAGTCTATGAGAAGGTTAAGAAATATATGTCACTTGAAAACATAATGTATGTACTGTAAATTGCAAACAATTACTAGTAACTAGTAACTACACTGTTCTCATGGAAAATAATTTGATCAGCAGTCAGTTGGAAAGGAGAAACGTGATCCTATGCTGTGACAACCGCGGCTGTCGTGGCGTCAATTGGAACAGGTTGTGGGGGATTCCAAGGATATTTTTCCCTGATAATAACTTCAAGTCTGAGTTGTCTTGGGAGAAGAAAAAAAAACACAATGAAAGAAAGAGCTCCACACCCCATTTTAAAGAAAGCAAATGATCTCTTACTCATCTTAAGGACGGGGGGGGAACAAATGCCTTGTTTTGCTCCAAATACCATTTGCATTGATGCTGGTAACGCGCTACTAACCATAATAAAAAGTGAAATCACGAAAGCTGGCCGTGTTGACAACAGACAGGACGCTGTGTGTGACGTAGCCGGTACTCAAAGCCGATTGGCTACCGCGAGGCGAAATGTGAAAAAAGTTCTAATTTTCTATTTTTGCCGAACATGCGAGTGTGCGGATTTTTCGTCACAAATGTCCTCCGCGCCTCCCCACGCACTTCCGTTCCGTCCGGTCCGCACGAAGTACATTGACTACAATGCAAACGCGCCGTCAAAACGCCTCCCCCCGGTTTTGGTGTGAATACAGCATTAGCTTTTTGTAAGGCGCGGCGAGACCTATGTAATATAATTAGCGATTACTAGACCTTCGGTTCCATTAAAAAAATGTACATTGACGTGATAGAATTTTTTTTGCACCTTATTGAAATTAATAGTGTGGGGTTTTTTTTATATTAATGAATTATTTGTTCACCTCTAGATGATGCTAAATATTACACACTGTACCTTTAAACATTACTGTTAAAAATGCACTTCCAAAATATTTGTTGTCATGATAAGCAAGTTGTCGGCATCTGCTGAAAGTAACCAATAAAGTCACTTGTAATCTAACTTTGTTACTTTTGAAATCAATTAATCAGTAAATTTGTTACTTTTGAAATCAAGCAATCAGTAAAATAACCAAATTACTTTTTAAACCAAGTAATCACTAGGCTAAAGTATTCCAATTGTCATGTTAAGCGGAGTTGTCGGCATCTGCTGAAAGTAACTAATAAAGTCACTTGTAATCTAACTTTGTTAGTTTTGAAATCAAGTAGTAAAGTAAATTAGTTACTTTTGAAATCAAGTAATCAGTAAAGAAACTAAATCACTTTTTAAACCAAGTCATCAGTAGGCTAAAGAAATCCAGTTGTCATGTTAAGCGGAGTTATCGGCATCTGCTGAAAGTGACTAACAAAGTAACTTGTAATCTAATTTAGTGACTTTTTTTAAAATCAAGTAATCAATAAAGTAACTATGCCAACACTGACCATTTGTTTGTCGACTGGGTGCATCCACGGCCATATTTTGTCCAGATATTCCATCCTGCGCATTGCTTGGGCTCTCAGCCATCGATTCCACCACAGATGTCCCTTCTTCTCCAGTTTTGGGCTCACCCACTGGACTACCGTTGTCGGCCTCTTCACTTGTGTCTTCCTGCTTTATCCGTTTATCGCTCAGCTCTTCAACACAAAAACAGGGATGGATCAATTTTTCGCAATTCAACTTGGACTATCCATGATGTTGAACAGAACTGAGCTAAACTTTTATTAGTCGACTCGACTGGAGGATAACACCGTAACCTGGCAACTGAATGTGTAGGGAAGCTTTAGGATGGACTGACACGATGCTAAAAAAAAAAAAAAAAAAAAAAAAAAAAAAGAGGAGCAAAAGATAAACAGGCTGGTCTGGTTCCTGGCTGTCTCCAGGGAAAGAGGGAGTGTCGAAGGCCGTGTCATTTGTAGCACCTTGCCAGCAATGGACACCAGCGCAACGATAAGGGTAAGACGTTGCGAAATTGTGCGTCTGTGTGTGTGGAGATAGCAGCTCTGCACAAAGCTATGCCTACCTGCACTCGCTTCCACTTTGGACCAAACTATAATAGAGAGCAGCACGCAGGCCTTTCCTAAACTAGTACGCAACATGGACAAAGGTATTGGGACATAAATTAATAAATTAATCAGGGGATTTGGTTTAACATATATTCTCCCTGAAACATTAAGTACATTCGAGACATTTGGGACAATTGCAAGTTTTTAACCTTATTGAAACAGTTTGGGGAAGCCCCTTTTATTCCCGCCTGACTGTATCAATGAGTGTAAAAGAACTTGACAGAGTCATGGCTGATGACTCGTATTTAGATTTAGTTGTGATTTTGATGGTGAGAGTTGCCAGACTTATAGACGTCGGATGTTTCTACATATTTAAAAAAAAAAAAAAACCTGTGCTTTGTACTAGCTGGAAGTCTAATGCACGCTGTACAATTTGTTCCCCTATCACCACACTTGCTTTTTTTTCTTCATTTGTTTCTTTCTTCTCATAAACGTCTGTTGCCTCTGGTGTGAAATGTCATCACTGATAAAAAAAGAAAAAAGAAAAAAAAGAAAAAGGGGGGGCTTTGTAGGTTGAGGAGTGTGTGAAAATGCCAAGACATAAAACTTACTGGTCCAGATGATCCGGTTTTTGGGATTTACAACAGCAAAAATAATGATGTGACCACAATTGGTTGTTTAACTACAGCTTCCAATCTGACTACATCCCTCACATGTCCCTGCAGGCAATCAGAGCCGCATTCAATTTAACCCTTTAAAGTTCGGGGTCATAGGAGTTGAATGATGAAAGAAAGAAATTAGCAGAAGGCATTTCCACAAAGCTTCTTTATATTTCTTTAAATATATAATTATATTTCCACTTTAGGAGAAACATTATGAACAAGCCTCGTCTTCACGTCCGTATCCTGGCAACAAGGAGTGAACCTTGCATCTTTACATCTTTCTCCTCTCAGTGTGACTGAGTTGAATATTTCAAGCAGTGAACTGAGGATTACTTGAAACACTTTCTGCTACGTTGGAAGCAAATTATCAACCGGGGCCTCCCATAAAAGAGTACAATGCACATATAGCACCTGAGATAAAATGATAAATGATAACAGAGGTTGTGGCAAAGATGTCATTTTCACATGCCAAATGGGTTAGTGAGTGACAGGGCTCGTTTTAAATAGCACTCTATATACTGTGAGTACTCACCACTGGGGGAATTATGACAATAAGGCTCATTTTGTCCATTAGATGTTGACATCCGTAACGTCTCCTTGCCTGGAGAGCACTGGCCATTACCTATAAGACAAAGTCAGCAATTTTCACTTTGCTGTTTAAAAGGTACCAGTGGCGACTCTGCATTTTGGGGCAAGGGAAGCGGTGCCCCACCGGCTCCAGTAGATGGCAGTGTTTCCATTTATTTTAGAACAGTAATTTAATCAAAACATTTTGTGCATAAATAAAATTATGTGATAGTCCTTACAGTGTTGTTTTTGGAGTAATGTATTTTGTGCGTCTGATGTAATGTTTTTGACGGCTTCTTTCATTGGGCACAACAAAATTAGCCCATTGTTTGCAATTCCAGTGGGCAGAGCTGGCTCTTATGTGGTTTTAAACTCTGCCTAGCAACGCAACAATTTATATATATATATGCACAATGTCTTGTAAGCTTACTTCGGGTCTTGAACCTTGCATTACCAGCCAAATTGGCTAGTAAATATTTATGACCAACTGCCAAAAGTTGTATCATGTAACTCAACTGGTTTATGTTGTTTACACAATTTAATATACGTACATCTTTGCTACTAGTTGACAAATTGGACAAAACATAGCAGATGTGAAGAACACCCTCAGTAATCAATCATGTCATTGAAAGGGACAATGGAAGTATGAAAACTGGGAGTCGAGCAAGATAGATTGTGAAAAAGAATGCATTGACTTTGACGTCTCAGCTGAAAACAACAATAATTGGTGATAGAAATCCCTTCAGTCAAGGGCAGTAAAGGTCAGTGAAACTGAAAATACATAGAATTTCTAGCAATACGCCACATACTTCACATACTGTACATCTGCAGATACAGGGTTTCTCTTTATCAGAGCGCAGACAATTTTCTTTAGCTGTGTCTGAATGGCAACCGTGGAGGTAACACCGCCGAATGCAGAAGTAAACTAACTGAACCGACCTTATGTAACTATGGCATCCTAATGTCCAGCAAACATGGATCGGATTGCAACCTCTCAGCAGCTCAGGCTATGGATAGCCTGTGTCCACTCAGAGGGAGAGCAAACCAATCCCTTATCCTCTTACAGCCTCCTCCATCGGGGTCACTCCAACAATACAGCGGCTACAGGCAAACGCCCCAAACTGTCAGCTCGCCTCCCTGAGGTACCAACCAGGCTGTGAGTCATCCCTGAAAAGCTTTACAAACAAAATACCCCAAGAAAGTCATCATACAAGAAATTGCTTATAACGGGAACTTTGGGGAAGGTTACAGGAATGCCTGCAATGATTAATAAATTTGTCGCAACCTCAACTTTCTTTTACAAAGCTGTGCTGTGGCAGCCCTGAGAAAGGCACACTGGAAGATAGTACCCATGACACAATGGTTAGGTCTGGGCTCGGGTTGCGCCACTTGGAGAAAATCTCAGGTGACCAAGGTGAGTAACCCTGTGGCAATCCTGTCCTGGAGACAGGATTGGCCCAGATTTGTATTGAAGAATTTTCCATTCCTTTACTGCAGTCACTTTTAAAATTGGATCTAAAATTACAATTTAATAATCTCACGGCACAACACCAAACAAAAAGTAAATAATCACTTACTCACAAACTGACTTACTAGTTATGGTATCTGGGCCTGTTTAACATTCAGTGCTCCCTAACGTCATCTAGTGGTGAATTAATTCATTAATTAAAAAAAAAAAACTGATGCAGGACAACTTTGCAAATGTAGCTAGCCCAGCTGGTATTCAGCAAACTAATAATTATCTGTGGCAACTCAGATGATCTTTCACAGCGAAATAGTGTGCCACCGTCCACGTCACCCTGGTTGGAAATCATTCGACTCTGAAAAGATTGACCATGGCCTAAATAATTGTTTGGAGCTATTTGGGCTAAAATGTCAAAATAACAGAACACATAAAACTGAATGTCAAAATCATCCTCACATTGGATGAGAGGTATTTAGAATATCAAGCAGTTAAGAATCTGTGGCCAACGCATTTTCCAAAGCAGTGGCGCCTCCAAATCACCAAATCTGGTGTTACATACTGTACATACTTGTTGGACAGCAACATTCCTTTGTACACAACAAAGTGTGAAAAGTGGGATGTGAGTTGTGAGTGTGAAAGTTCATACCCCTGTCACGCCAGTCTAGCATTCACATTTATGCAAATAGCAATTACAATTTTCTTGGAATCGTCACAACTTTTTACGCTTATTTGGCCATGAGGAATACTACTATGTTAATTTAACCACGAGCTAAGTGCTACAGTGAAACATATTTTATAATGTCAAACTAAGCTCTGGAAAATGCGCAAATAATTTTTGTTGGAGTACCACAAGGAACCCATTCAGGTACATTTGTGTTTGTACTTTGAGGTTGCCGCATTTCTTTTGATAAATGTTATATTGGAGTCACTGTTAATTGACATCACCAGAATGGGTTTGTCGTTCCAACACTCACTGACTTAAATCTAACTAGAATAATTGATGTAAACATTGCTCAATTTTAATTTTAAACAAGACTAGCATCATGCTTGCACTCGATCATAAAGTCTGGCAGAACACAAATCATTCTCCCGAGTGGTAGGGATGTGGTTTTTCCTGTCAACCGCCCCCTCCACCCTGAGTCTTCCATACACTCATAAAACACACACGCAACAAACATTACTGGTCTGGCAACAAAATCTGCTGTTACTTGACGTTTAGTGTAGAATCAAAGCACTATCCCTCAGAATTCACAATTCAGTAATATATATATATATATATATATATATATATATATATATATATATATATATATATATATATATATATATATATATATATAATTATACTACAGCCATCCAAATGTTAGTGTAATATTAATTTTTCACTCAAGTATTAGTTTTGCTCCCGCAAAAACACACACACTCGTCCACACACACACACACGCTAACAAGCAATTCATAACACAATGCAATTTATTTCACCTTGAGGACTACACATGGCACGCAATTGATTCAATCATCAATTAAACTCTACAGATGCTATTCACTGAGTGTCTTGACCTGACGTTCCTGTCAATCAAAGTAAAAGCAATGAGGCGATTCATTCACATTACTTGTATACACGTCAACAATATGAAGCTAACAAAAGTGTTCCAATAATTTCAGCTTTCATTTCCCATAACTCATTTCAATACGAATCCCCACACCAATGTCATGAAACACCAATAATTTGTTTTTTGTGACACTGATCAACAAATCGTGTGGAAGGAAACTAGAAGAGCGATGGAGTGCCACAAGGCGCCAATCCAGGCCTTGTAAAATTCGCTCATTTCAGAGTGAATAGTAAAAAAGTATGCCAAGTGGGAAAATCCCTTAAATTCTATCAACTTCATGACAATAATATACAAAACAACCAATTTGATAATTTATGAAACTCCAAAGTAAGTTGAATGTTTGTAAAATTCTCCCAAAGTCCGTAAAATCAAAACTAAATTGCCATCATGTGATTTCAGATCAGTGATCAAGGGGCATAAACTTTTATTTTTTGACTTTTTGTGTGTTTGCTGACGGCAAAGACAAAAAAATGCGATGATTACAATTGTATACGTGTAATGTGTCCTGGCTGCTCAGTACAATGTAGTTTAGCTAAAGCAACAATACGTTGATGTGATTATTAAAAGAAGAATTGATGGAATCCTGCCTCTGCATGTTTTCCAGCATGCCACGAGTCTGTGTCATCAAAGTAAATGGTGAGTTTATAATTTCTTGCTCAGCAGTTTTGTTTTTTTGTTATAAGCCCATTAAGAATGTTAAAAGTTGAAACTCCTTTTAGCAATCCTCTTCTCACGTCCATGTTTGTGCCATCAATCTGAGGATGAGCAATGTCTCAATTCTTATATTATGAAGAGAAGTATCTTATTTTTGCTATATAGCTAAATTGTTAGAACATTATTTCTGTGCTTAATAATATTGATTTTATGATGAGAGGTTATTTACAGGTTATTTCAATATCTATGATTTCTAATAAGAAGAGTTGTTTTCAATTTTGAACAAATAAAAAATTAACCAGTGTTTAACTTCAGTTTTTTTTCTTTTTCGTTTTTTTTGCCTGTGAAGATCATTTCACTATAGCATTAAAACACATGAGGTCAGAAAAATAACGCACTATACATTTTTCAATACATTCATTTCTAGGGAAGTTGCTTTCGTGTAGAAGCAGTACAAGCACTTACTAGCAGAGTAGCCATTGGGTGCCTCCATTTCCAGTGCTGCGGTGGTGCGGCTGAGGAAAAGACAAAAATGCTTACAACTTTTTACAAATACACCCTTTTCTTTTAGTTACTTTTATATGTGGTGATTATGCATCATGTTATATTCAATCAGTGTACAATTGATTACACTTGTTGAAAAAAAAAATCACTACAATTGTATTATTATAAATTAAGACTGTCATTCAGATCATATAAAAAAATGTCTCATACAACATCTTTTTGATAAAATAATTGTAAAGCGTTTAGATTACAATTGGGCCTACATACACCCACGATTTTTTCCCCATATGATTTGTAAAAAAAATAAAAAATAATCGTGAGCATAATGTACAGCTTTAAAAAGGTGAGTTGGTATAATTACCTTTAAGTGTCTCTCCTGAGCAAAATTACTTGGTAATTTCAATCGAGGCCTGAGGGAGGGGATGGTAGGTCGTCTCCACCTCCCTTTAAACACCCCTAAAAAAAAAAAGGTCCAAATCACTTATTTCCTCTCTTGATATTTAAATAATGCGGGGAAGCTCTGCATTATTGAATAAAGCTATTAGAGAAAGCCAGCCAGGAACGCGATGAGAGCAAGTTTGAGAAGCGCATGGAAAAGTTAAGGAGCGCATCATCCCTCAATGCTGCCCAAGTCAACTTCTCCTTCTACGCATGCTGCTGACTCCAAAAATACAAGACCGCTCCGGAAAAGTTCGACACGGACCCGACTCAACTTGGTGCAGGCATACAACAGGGACGTCGGAAAGGGAAGACTTGACGGGCAGCTAAGAAGGAAAGAAGCAGATGGATGGATCAAACTGGATCCACCGGTTCCTAAGGAATTAGCCATAGCGACAGGGAGCACCCAGTCGCTTTTCAAGGGACTGGAAAATCCGTTGGTTAGTCGGTGTTGAAAGAAGAGCAAGTGCTGGAAATGTGACTCATTAATGCTGGAAGGAACTGCGGCGCCACACGCGTGTTATTGTTACTTGAACGCGTGAGGCAGTGAAGGCCACAACATTAGGTACAATTGCAGAATTAAAAACACAAAAGGAAGGCAGTTTTGATGGACATGCGAGAGGTGTTAAGCTAAATAAATAACTAAATAAGTTATGTGGTCTTTAATTATTTATTTTATTCCCTAATATTTTAGCAGTTTTTGCAAAGTAGGCTAACCAAAAACATACACGCAAAAGTGTTGCAATGCACATCATGTTGTAAAAAAAATAGGCTACCTTTCGTTGTTGTGATAATCGATTGACATTTCATGAACTGATGAACCATATATTGCTTATTTGTTCACTATCTTGTACAATGATTAGGCTATCAATGCAAAATGAAGACTGTTAGGGGCGCATCATAAACTTGGTCGTATACGTGATTATTTTTTTTTTTTTCTGTGCTCTTTTGGGAATTCGGCACGGACTCGCATGCAACAGGTGATCGGAGCGAGCCCGTTCGTTGCGTCACCAGCATGCATTGCTGCACATTATCTGCATTTTTTTTTTTTTTGGTACTTGATTTTGTTTACTTTTGTTTGCATTTACCTGAAGCATACGGTATATTCCCAATGAGGTGCACGTCGACCCAGAGTGATCGTCTCGGAGCGGATCAGACTTCATTGTTGCACCATGCTGAGAAAGACAGTAAAGCCCGGGTCGGTTCCGAAGCTCCCGCGGCAACAGTAATCTCCTGTTAAGATCCACGCACCGCCGCCTTCCGTCTCCATCTCCCGCAGAGAGCAGCTGCAGAGTGACAAGTGCCACTTGTGGTGCATGCGAGGGATGTTGTTAGTATGGTTTTGTCTGACACTGAGAAACGGACCGCTGACTGCGGAACGGTTCTGTATGGCTACAGTTAATGGTTCGTTTACTATACGGACTCTTTATTTGTGACCATGAAGCCAAGTTGGGTGCATACACAAACTGTCATATTTATGGCTCCGGAATGTTGACTTTAATTAAAAAATTGGGGGATGTTCAAACTTGGATGTTACCTCGTGTATTTATTAAAGATCCTTTGAAATGGAAGCGTTGTGAATTATTTCGAATGCATTTATAGAAGTTAAGTTGCTGGTCGGGATTTTTATAAAATGACGTTGGGGCACGTAATGCACCAAAGAGTGTACAGTAGTGCAAAAAACAAACAAACAAAAAAACACTTCTACCCGAGCTTTCTCTTGTGGTGAGGAAGGGATACTACAAGTTCTTGTCGGCGAGAGATTTGAAGGAATATCCACTAACGCCCACTAGTCTCCACTGTTTTTAATTTTTCCTTTCTGACATGTCATTGTAACAGCTATTTAAACAATAGGTTTTAAATATTTAAAATTACTACTGAATCACACTTGAGAAGATATTAATAATTTATTAAAATTGTATTTTAACTGTTTCAAATATATTAAAATGTATGGATATCATGTATTTGGAGACACTGGAAATGCTTTATCATAGTGTCTTTTGTACTCAGAATTTCTTTAAATCTGTTTCAGTTTTGAGTGTAAAAATTGCAGAACGTACATGATAATGCATTGAAGCTGCATGTGCACTTCTCTGCTGGGTTTTAAGAAGAAGAAAATCAAATGTAAAATGATTCATGTAGCCTGTAGTGCCATTTATCAAATGAAAAACATTTAGGAATTATAATGTGAGTGTAGTATTTATGTATTTTGCTCTGTTGTAATTCTATGTGATTTATGGAACTGGATAGGACACTGTTTTTTTTCCCATTGAACTAAGCAAAAAAAAAAAAAAAAAAAAAAAAGCTAAATATTTTACATGTTCTCGTCATATTCATGATTTGGTTGAAAGCATCATTTTCAATTTAATATAAATCAAATACATTTATTATTCCCAAGACAAATACAAAACTGACATCCAAGTAACCTTTTACTTTGGAATAAACTCATAAAAGTCAATTTTATTACTTTACCCCAAGTCGAATTTCTGATTCAGTATGAACAAAACTTGCAGGTTACAACCTGAGCTGGTTGCCAGACAATTGTCGGGCACACATAGATGAACAAACATACAGCACACAACAACATCAAGGGACAATTTAGTGTTCAGTTAACGTAGGCACAGGGAGAATATGGAAGCTCCACACAGGAAGGCTGGAGGCTGCATTTGAACCTTGGACTACTGAATTGTGAGTGAATTGTAGCAGTGGGCCCAAAAAAAAAAAAAAATCTTTCCTCCAGCCTTCCAACGTGGCGGTTCCATCTTCTACGGGTCCCTGCGTGGGCATTCTCCAGCGACTCCAGTTTGCTCCCACATCTCAAAAACATGCATGATTGGTTAGTTGAACACTAAATTGTCCCTTGATGTGTAAGTTTGTTCATCTTTGTGTGCCCTAATTCTCTGGCAACCAACTCAGGTTGAACCCCACAAATTTAGTTCATACTGAATCAGAAATTCTATTTGAGGTAAAGTAATAAAATTGGCTTTAATTAGTTTATTCCAAAATATAAAGTTGCTTGGCTGTAACTTTTTTTTATTTGGCTTGGGAAAAGTAAATGTATTTGATTTATATTAAACTGAAAATGATGTTTTCAACCAAATATTGATCATAACCAGAAAATAAATAAATAAATAAATAGCTGTAACATATACAGCTTTTTTTTTTGTTTAGTCTAATGAAACAATTTTTTTTAGTGTAGGCAATATTAAGCCTGGTGCTTCAGCTTCAAGGTTGATTGATTTGTAATTGATAATGTCTTCTGCCATCTAGTGGACAATGTCTAGATGACATGTCAAACTTTTATGCACTGCTACGTAAAACCCCCACACGAGAGGGAGGCAGATGACGTAAAAACAAATTTGAAAAAAGAGAAAGAGAAAGGACGTCAGGATCCACACGGTTGATAGGTAAAAGCAAGTCAGATAAAAATAAATAAAAATACTCAAAGTTAGTAATTTGCTCCTCAAATGAAGTCAGTGATTAGCTATATTACTAAGGTATTTCAAGCCTTGCATGGAACTTTTTTAAATTCAAATAGAGCTTTACTTTTGAAATAGGACACAGGAAACGCAATCTCTATCTAAAAGATTACTTGTGGTAATTTGACATTACTCCCAGTGTAAAATTCACATCACTCGCAAGAAACCAAACATACAGGTCCACCATATATATATATATATATATATATATATATATATATATATATATATATATATATATATTTTTTTTTTTTTTTTAAATATAGACATATTTATTCCACAGAGCAAGCTGCTCGTGTGCGTGTCGCCTTGCAAAAACAACACGATCAGGATCGTGACTGATGAACTGAAGCCTGATGAGCTGTGTGTGTTTACCTAAAAAGGCCCAGTACAGAACAAAAGTATAAACAGCTTTAAACAGTTTCAAGTACAATGTGAATGTAAAATCATTACCATGTAATATCAACAAAATGAAGCATTTTAACTCGCGATCCTTCTTGAAGTGATTGCTTTTGAATCACCATCACTACATTCATTATTCATCCTTGATAGAGAAGCAGAAATTAGTTGTGGTGAGTTGCTGATTGGGCAAAGATGAGCACAAATTAGCCAGCCTGGCCAACGGACTATCTAATTTTTATTCCACTCGACCACAAATGAGATTTGATGAGTGAATAAAGAGGATGGAGGAAGTGATGGCAAGATTATTGCGGCCATTGACAGAGGAGCAATGGGGAAATGTCATTTAGAATCACTTGTTAAGCCCAGCTAAATAATTCTTTTAGGAATAGTGCCTCTAACCATAAAGTTGGATTTATATTTTTTTTATTTTTTGGCGGGGGCGGGGAGCCATGATCTTTTTGTAATGCAGAATATGCGCCGTAAAGGCCTGGAAAAACTGAATACAGATGACGTGCTTGGGCAAAGTTCAGTTTTGTTCTGTTTCTCTCAGTCAGCCCAATGTTGAAGGAACAACGTGCCAGATGCCTGTGCAGATGTGGCTGTAATTTAAGGACGGCAATCTGGGACAAGGTTGTTCCGCTATGTTATTTTCAATGACCTAAGGCCAACTTTCAGATACCGGCAAGTGGCTGACCGATCCGTTTTTGAACAGCTGGACTTAGTTGTGACCACCCCCCCCCCCCCCCTCAAATCCCCACAATCCACCATTGGTGAGCAATAGCACTTAAAGTTTGCTTAGAATCATATTCAGCCAGAATGAGTCCGCCTCCCTGAAGCAAGTTGCATGCCAGAGCAGACTGTAAATGAGCCTCAACAAAGCTCTGCTCATCCTGGAGCTGGGAGACGCAAATCTAAATGCTTCATAATGTTGTTGTAAGGGAGACCAGATCTGCAAGCCACGGGGCCCTGTCTGAATATTTTGTGCCAGATTACTGATATCAATTGTTTTCTTCAAGTTACAGTATCTGACTACACATCATATAATACCATCAAGGATTACGGGAGGTGAATCTTGGACAACAAGTCTGAAACAAACAAGCGCAGCAGTAAAAACTGGCGATTAAAATTAAATCATATAACTGTGATTGGCTGACGAGCCAACTGTCACTCCAAGTCATGTTGAGATAGGTTCTAACACACCCTGTGACCCGAGTGAGGATAAACTGTACAAAGAATGCATGGATAGAGGATATCAAAACAATGACTGATACCTTTTAATCATCACATACATCTACTTTGAAAGCTAACCGTAGAACCTGGATTTTGCTCTTAAATGCAATTCAAGAATTGTTAAAATGCTACAAGAATAGCTAAGCTCTATTTGGGGTCCATCAAAGTCATGGTAGATGTTCATTGGCTTCTTCGGAGTTTTAATGTGATTGGTTGGTACTTGAGACATTCTGTACACAGCCAGTTGAAAGGGGGTGTGTACATTTATGCAACATGTTTTCTTTATTTTATGACTTACTTTTTTTTTTTAATTGCATCTACAAACGATTTATAGTGTATCCATCCATGTTACTTTTTTTAATCAGAAAAAGCTGATGTTGGGGGTATTCTGCTGTCACGAGAAAAATGGAAAGAGAACATTTGCAAATGATGGTTGAAAATTTGTTAAGTAAGGTCAGTTTCTCTACTGATGAGACAAAGTTGAATGGACCTAACTGTTACTGATTTATAAATATGTTACAGCTTGCCATGTCTGCAAAGACCAAATACAAGTTATTTACACCACTAGATGGCACTACTCTCATAAAAATTAGCTGGCTTGGTTTGGAGGGGAGCTTCTGGGTAAGTGACAACAAAAAAAAGGCAAATTCAGACATATTGTTAAATCCTGAAATAAACGGTTTCAATGCAAGTGCAGTTCAGGGAACCTGCTGCAGCTGGTGGGTACGTGTTTTTCCATAACTCACAGAGATTGACATTGTCTCAGAAATGGAGAATGTTGTGATTGTCCATATTTTGCTTTTGGAGTGACGAGAAGTGCACGTTCAATATGAAAAAAAAAAAAAAAAAGTGACCTGCTGAAGCACCTTATTCAGTAGTGTTGTCACTACTGTCCGAATTTGACAGTACCTAAACCTGTAAAAGTGCTTTCTTATCTCCTGCAGTCAGAAGTAACTCTCGCCTGAAGCTCTTTGGCTCGTTTAAGGTTGTAACACAATCAAAAAGCCTTCACCTGTTGCTCACAAGAAAAGTAAAAAGCTTTCGAAACCTACAGCCTTTATCATTTATACTTAAGTATATGAATGGATTCAAGGTCATGACATAAGTGATCTATGAACGATGCATGATGATTTAGTGTTCAACATAAATATATGAGTATACTGAATGACCACATTTGTTAGAATCAGCATTTTTTCAAGGTATACTATAGCACAAAAATGTGTCTAAAGAACGTATTTAATGTTGCAAAAATGAGAGCACACGGGTGAGTCTCATCATCAAAATTCTGAATTCTAAAACAAAGGGTTTACTCGTATATTGACAACTGTAGAGTGCCAACAATTTAGGAGAATATAAAAACATAGGACTGTATTAATTTATTTTTTTTCTATCGGGAGTATTTATTCCGTTGCCCTCTACAGTTCCTCAAAACAGCTAAGAGCAAAATCTACTCTCTTGAGTGTGCAGGCCATGGCTCCAACTTTTCACATTTCAGCATGGTGAATTATTGATGTTTCTTTCCCAGCAATTCCATCACTCAATTTTGTCTGCGTGCGATTAAGCTGCTAAAAAAAATAATTCAGTGAGGGTATAATACAGTCCCAATATAGCGATAGAGCACTTCATATTCCAGTCTCAATCATTTATAAATGGTTTCGATTTTTTTCCAATGCATTTTATTTCATTTTCTTTACAACATACTGCATAGCTTAATTCAGTATAGTAACTGTATATAATATATTTGCAACTATGGGATCCTTGGAGGTATTAGTATTTAGTTTTTACCGAATAACTGGCCACTTTGAGTTTTTTATTCACATGAACTAAGTTATATAAAAGAGAGGAGCACACTAGCCATGGCTAAAACTAGCAAGAGAAAGTCAAAGTACTCAAAACGGCTAACTATGATGTAGTGCAGTTGTACAACACTGCAACCCACATTCACAAAAATGAACATTGTTATAATAATTTCATCCTAAACAAGTGTTTCACAAAACCATCTGGTAAAGATATGTTATTTCAAGCACGTTCAAACAACCCCTGAGATTAGCAATGCTAATTATGTATATAGCATCATCATAGCTAATAACTGGAATCATTTGAAAACTCGTTCAATAAAAAAAGTGAGGCGACAAGCAATTTGAGTCAATCCTATTAATCTTCAGTACATCTTTAATGATCCCCTCTGGATAATATGCTGTTAATAATAAAGTTGGTTCAGACTCTTACAAATAGAAAGATGAAACCGTGCTGCTATGAAAAATACACTGTAAACTGTACTCATTTTCCAAATAGTCAGTCATGCAATTTTGCTCTGGATATTGTCGGTGGATTCGTAATACACACATGGTGTGTAGTAATATTTGTATACTGGAAACATATATATATAATAATAACGATTTCAGGGAAACTTGACCAATTAAGAACCACATGAATAAACACGAGTAATTCCGTGGATTATATCGACATGCTGTAAAACAGTCTCCATTGGTGCGTTTATATCAGCAGACCGAAGAATGAACTCTCCTGAGCGCTCGGCAGCAGAATCGTGGTTAAGATCATTAGTTGGTTGACAGTTCCCGCCAGAGTTGAACTGAGCCAACTGAATTCATTGGCTGACCGAGAAATGACACTAATAGTCGTCTTTTCCACTGACTGCTCGCACTCCGGTGAGCATTGTGGTTGTTGCCGTGCACCTGAGACCTTCAGCTGTACAACCGAGGAAAGTGATGACATGACTGGACCAATAACGTTTGGATATCACATAGCATATGGGAGACATTTTGATCGATGATCAGTCTTGGGCGATCTATGAAGTCCGTGCAGACTGAGCAAGTGGGGTCGAGTTCTTCTGCTACATTTCGATGCAACTTCAAAGTCTCCAACCGTTATGTTAATTGGGAACAATTGTTATATTAAAAACTGTATTGCAGTTGAGCCAAATGTGTAACAAGGTGAGTTATTTTATGGCGAAAAATGAATGAAACTGAAGTGATGCTGTGGAAATCAATCATTAAATAATTGAACCTTGTTCGTCCAAGTGGGTGAAACAGTCTGCTTCATGATCATAACGGTATATTTTTCTGCTGCGACATCTATTAGCGACTGCTGCTTTTGCAGCCTGTCGAAGTGATGCCGTTGCTTCCACCGCTCCTTCTCATCCAAGTCGACTTGTATAAATTTGGCCTTTTCTTCATCCGCCATCAACCTCAGTGAATTAATTTCCCTCTGCTTGTTTTTGTCCGAAATGTCCTGCTGGATTTCTTGATACATCTTTTTCTTCGATTTGTGTTTTCTCACTTCCTCGTTCTTCACCTCCAGCGCATCCCTATCACGACGTCGCGCGGCTTCCTCTCGCTCTTCTTGGGCAACTTGCCGCTGTCGTTCTAGGAATTCCTTTTTATCCTTCATTAGTTTTAAATTATAGTCATGAAAAGTCTTTTCATTGATGCAATTCTGACGAACTCGTTCGTCTCGGTCGTTCCAATATTCCTCGAATTCTTGCTTTTTATCCTGTTCTAACACTTCATTTCGTTTGGCCTCCATCGTTTGCAAACCTTTTCTTAAATCAATGAGCTTCTCATTTGTCATTGTGTCCTTGTCAACCACAGTATACAAGATAGGAGTGTCCTCCACATGTTTGACAAAAGTGAAAATCTCCCGGAACTTCTCCAGTTGCTTCTCTCTTTCGAGCTCCCGCGGCGTTAATTGAGGTTCCTCCAATGCTTCGAGCATTGCTTCTGTGATTCTCAACTCCGTCAGGGCCAATTCCTGCGCTTTTTCCAGCTTGTCCGTTTTGGCCACTTCCTTTGCTCTTGCCATCTCTTTTGCTTTTGCGAGCAACTTGGCTTTGGTCAACGCCTTTGTTTTTGCCACCTCTTTCTTCTCACCCACCGGAACATGTTCTGGTGGTTTTGCCGGAGTAGAACGCTCCGGAAATATCCCCTTTAGAGACACCCTGCGTTTTGGGGTTCCAGTCGTGTACATCTCCGTGTGGTCGCCGTTTGTGATTAATCTTAGCTGTGTTTCAGGACCAACAAGATTAATGACACAAGAGTAAGATTGTTCTATCAAGTGCTTTGTAACAGAGCCACTGCATGACAGCACTAGCTTTTGGTACAGGGCAGACGACGATGTCATGATCGTGAAGCAAATGACATCTTTCCTTTAATTAAGGGTAGTCGAATGACATCATAGGGTTACAGCAAGCAGAATGACACGTCTCTGCTTCCCTGAGCAGTGGGTGACATCATTGACATCTAACGGCTGTGTAATACCGCTCGTGTGTGAAATCATCTGAGGTAACTAAGGCGTTGTCTTAGAGCCAGTATCAATTGTCATTATCGGTCAACCTGAACAGACTCCCGACAACAAATGATTTTGTTGCTGTGGAATGTGACACTAACCAACCAACTGATATGAGCTGAACAGTTCTACCACCGAAAATAAACACCTTGACACCTTGTTTCATCGAAACTGCAGAAACCCTTTGGCTTTATTTCTTCAAAAATACAGTTTTGTTTGAATCTACACCTTATGAATGAATGAGGATGAATATATGCAAATACATGTTTAGCCTGTGGGACATGCCTGGAACACCTCTTCAAGGAGGCATCCGTACCAGATACCAGAGCCACCTCAGCTGGCTCCTCTCAACGTGGCTCGACTCTTGAGTCCCTCCCGGATGACCGAGCTTCCCACCCTATCGCTAAGGGAGAGCCCGGACACCCTGCGGAGGAAACTAATTTCGGCCGCATGTATCCGGGATATTTTTCTTTCGGTCACGACCCACAGCTCGTGACCATAGGTGAGGGTAGGAAACGTAGATGGACCGGTAAATCGAGAGCTTCGCCTTTCGACTCAGCTCCTTTACCACAACGGACCGATGCAGAGTCCGCATTACTGCAGCACAGATCCGCCTGTCGATATCCCGCTCCATCCTGCTCTCACTCGTGAACGAGACCCCAAGATACTTGAACTCCTTGAACTTGGGGCAGGATCTCCTCCCCGACCCGGAGAGGGCACGCCACCCTTTTCCAGCTGAGGACCATGAGTCTCGGATTTGGAGATGCTGATTTTCATCCCAACCGCACCAGTGTCCGCTCCAGTATCACTTTTATTATTGCTAGTTTTATAGTTATCGCTTTCCACATGTTTTATGAGAGTTGATCGCCATCGCTTATGTTTTATCTCTGCTGGGCTCCTTTACCTTTGTCATTAAACGCTACTTGACATTGAGGAGTGTGTTTCTTCAGTATTAGTGTATAAAATACATCGATTCTATCCACATTATGGCACTTGTCTGTATATTTAAACATTGCCACATTAGCATGACTGCAATGAATTTTCAAAAATGGGTGAAGATGGGAAACATGACGGGTTTTATCATTGTCTTTCAACAGTCACGGGGATAACTGGACCCCCAATTTTCAGGTTGGGAGATGACCACTGAACCACCTGAGCCAGGTTGCCAACTGCATGGTCAGACCCCAAGTCAAAAAGTAAGTGTTAAGAAAACTAGCCTTAAAGTCAGACAGGGTGAACTTAATGGATGCAAACATATTTGCTTGAGTTTTGCAGGCTTTTCAGGGAGCTATCTGGGGATTTGTTTTATTATCACCACTTTATAAAAACCGTAAAAGCTTCATCTGCTACAACGTCAACTCGTAACTGACGCTTCTGCTGTTCTACTGTCCGGTTTGTTTTTTGCAGGTTCTCTTCATCTGATTTGAGCTGTATGTGTGTTTTTGCATCCGCTATTCTTACAGTCTTTGTCAGCATTGCTCTTTGCATGTCTTTGTCCAAAATGTCATCCCGCATTTCTTTCAACAGCCTCCTCTTTGACTTTTCTCGTATCTCTTCCTCATGTTGAAGCTCCTCCATGTAGAAATTAAGATAGTGCTTAAGTTTGTCTTGTTCTTGCTTCGCTCGATGTCTCTGTGCTTCCTGCTGCTGTTTTTTCATCTGCTTGACATCGTAATCATTTAAAGGGTGGTAATAAAATGGTCTCAGTCTAACAGGGTTGGGCACATATTTACAAGACCCAGGTTCTTGACTTCTGTCCTCTAATATTTGATTTCTTGTATCCTCTATCACAAGCTGATCTTTGTTGCATTCTATAGGTTTCTGTTTTGCAATGACATTGTAGAAAAAAGAACTCGGATTGCTCTTAATAAAGCAAACAGGTTTGTTCACTTTCTTGGTCTCTTTTTCTGGTTCATTCCCATTTACAAAGGAAACATTTTCTTGTGTTGTGTCTGTTAAAGTGCAGTCCACTGGCTTTGACTCCGAAGCAGACTTTTGAGTTTGAGTGGATCTTGTAGTATGCATTTTACAAATCCTTGCCGTTATCCATATAAATCTTTTCTGTTATGTGTGTGTCTGAGTGGCAAAATATGGTGGCAGGTTTCATTTTCTCCAAATTAATTATTAGACCCGGTGTTTGTTGTCACGGCTACTCTGTGATGTCACTTTCTTCTGTGTCAGTGCAGTTGATGACATCATGTTATCTCAGCGAGTCACATCATTTTCTTTTGTCAACAGCAAGTTACAACTTTGAGCCACATTTTAACCATCGGTCAGAATTTCCTTAGTTTTCTTTTCTATTCCTCCATCCTCAGCACGTAAAGATTTCTCCAACTGGCCTTAATACATCTGTGCCAACTGGAACACATCACAAACGGTGTCTTGTTGGCAACTCAGAATATCACACACACAAGTGGTTTTGTGCTACTTTAACGACTTACAAGTGCAGCAGATGGTAATTAATGCTGCATAGCGGAAAAACTGACATCCCCAAACCTGGTCCTCGAGAGCCGGAGTCCTGCAAGTTTTAGATGTTTCCGTACTCCAACACATGCAAACTCTGCAGAAGCTGATAACGACCCTGATCTTTAGAACCAGGTGCGTTAGAGGGCGGAAACATCTCAAATCTGTAGGACTCCAGCCCTCGAAGACCAGGATTTGCAAAGCCTGTTGTAGACAGAGTCTCTACATCTACATATGATATAGTCTCTTCTCACAAATGATCAACTTTAAATTCAAACTCCAAACTTTCCAAAGCTTCTCTACTATGTCATAATTGAAGGATTCTTCCGCAGTGCCATTGTCACTGCCATCTTGATGTCGTCAAAACGGATCCCCAAGACGACATTCTCGGGAAAGAGAAAAAACGATCACAAAGAGCCACTTTGGGCGAAAAGGGACATTGCTCAAGCATGGCAGTGTTCTTGCCAGCGGGGAACTGATGTTCAGGACACTGTGAGCAAGCGAGTTGTTGGCCTCTTCTGGTGCGCTGGACAAAGCAAAAACCGCAGGATCATTTTTGACGTGCTGGGTGAACGGCTGGCTCTGTGGCAAGAACCCACAAAAGGACGACGACTCTCACATCGAAGAATGCGATCAATATGACGTTCACTTTAGATTGTCTCGCTTTGTTCAGCCTTCGTGATGTCACACCACTAAATGCGCCGCCGTTTGATCTCCGGGTAGTACTCCAAGGTCCATTAACATCGACAATGATGAGTCACCCTAGCAAGTCTGGTCTCATTGGTCTCATCATCACTCACTCTGCTCATTTCTTTATGACTTGACACAGAGGATATGTATATAAAGGCATGTGGGAAAAGGTTGAGTGGCTGCAAGACCCGGGGCCTCGTGCAAAGAGTTGCTCCTAGTGGCCACATTGACGTTTTCTTGGAATTTTCCCTGAAAATGAAGGGTAGATCCCGGTAAAGATAAAAGCTATTCCTTTTAAGACACCATATTCATTGAGGCACATACACCAGTACAACTATATAACCCAAACATGGCATGGAAAATGATCCATTTTCACTCTTTCCAACTATTTCTTCATCAGGCGAAAAGAGAAAAACAAACATTTGGGGAGAAAACAAACTCAGTAGATAAAGTTTCCCTCAGGTGTTCGGCAAATGTTTCATCTCAGACAGATTTCCGCTCTTTCTCCTCCACTCTAATCATCATTCTTTTTTAGTGCCAAACACTCTCCAAGGAATTGAAGACCATTTGTTCATTGCAAGCGGAGTGACTTCCTAAAACAGTCCAGATGGATGCCATTCTGGACCTCCATTGAAATTGTCCCAATGGCTCAACCCTTCTGTCCGAATAATAGGCCTCAGTGTGTTATTTGGCTTTGGCGTCTGCGTATTGAAGCCTCTTTATTTTTTTATTTTTTTTAATTAGGTTTAGATTTCAATGCAGTTATTAGTTACCAAATCATCAGAAAATATTATTCCTGGGGACCCTTTTCATGAAGTAACAAAAGCAGATGAAGTAACTCCCTTTGGTAAGAATATTTCAAAGAGAATCGTCTATCGAGTGAAAAATATAAGGCAGCTTTAATTCCAACCAAGTAAAAAAAATATATACTTTTTTTTATGTGAGGAGAGCCATCGAGAATATAGTGGTTCAAATAGTTTACTTGTGGAGCTTCATTATATTTTTAATACTACTGTACTCTTAATCTTTTGTCGCTGTCTTGTGTCATGTTTCAGTCAAAAGTCACTTTATTTGAAAATGTGGGAGATTATGAATCCTTTTAGGATTAACTTTTTTTTTTTTATTCTTTTTTTTCAAAATTCTACAGTGACAAAAGCACAGGCATGTAGACCATGGTCAGCCTCATTTCCATTGTGCATGTCAAGCATGACTGAGCTTTGAAAAGTCAAAAGTCCTATTTAGCTGGTCTTAGCTGACAGGTCAGAAAATGAAATATGCTACGGCTAACAACAGCATGAGAAAAATCTGCAGTTGTCAATCTCACAGTGCCATTTTATATTGCTTATATTACACATTTGTTTTTTGTCGCTCACAAAAAAGAAAGAAAAAAAACGAACAGCGTGTATTCTATTAACTGGCTTGATTTAAGTTTGATTGGTTGAAGAACAAATTGCATTTCTTTTTTCAAGGTCACATGATGTCCTTGATGGCCTTTTCACCCAGGTTTAGGACATGAGCAATAACAATCTTTCCATAATGCTGGAAAAATGGTTTAGAGATAAGCTTGTCCAATGATTATATAATGAACAGTGGTTGAAAAAGTCATCAATGATGGCAAACTTAAACTGGTCGGACGACAGTGCACTGAACTACATAGCCGAACACTTTTAGAGGATTAAAATAATAATAATAAGAAGAAGATTTAACTTTTAACCTTGTAAAGTCAGACGTCTTGATGCTTAGGGATTAAAAGTTAGACAGTCTTTCTTTTTGCTTTATTGTGTCCCAGCACCTAAATTAATATCCATGTGGTAATACAAAACCAATGGTGATTTATTTATTTTTTCAAATTTCATCCTGCTTTCAGATTTTAATTTCATTAAATTGTGGCCTTGGAAGCTTAATTTCCTCCGTCATAAGATATTTTTTAGGTCTTGTTAGCCGACTCATCTTACTATTAGGATACAACAACTACAATTTAATTAATTTCAGCCAGGCATTATTGAATCTTGATGAGATCTCAGTCAAAGATTGGCTATGCTGTAGTGATGATGGTGAAAAGGCGATATTTTCTTTGCTGTTATTTCAAGATGCATCAACAAGCCCCAAACTGGTTTTTGCGACTTTGCATTGTCTAGAATAAGTTTTCCGCCATTCCTTTAGGGAAAAGGGTATGACAAGATATTAAAATGCAAAAAAGTATTGCATGACAATATTCTTGTAGCCCCTTCCCAGCAGGTGGTTCTCACTGAGGATTATTAAAGTTTGGAAGTAGAAGTTGGTAGAACTCCTAAAATCAGGAGAGGAAAATATACCAAGTACAACACTACACATCAGACAACACCACCACCACCGGAATGCTAACTAATTTTGCCTTTTACTGTAAGGTAGTCCCGTTTCAGTCAAATAAACAGACACAAAACTAATGCCTATTCAACACAGAATAAAACATGCAGGTATATTAGTGTCTCGTGTTCTGAGGCCGCATAACTTAATAACTAAACAGGGCTTGTCAGTAGGTCTGTTCAACCCCCCATCCTTCCCAATGTCACTTTATTTTTCTCCATCTAAGAAACTAAGGGTGCTAAATAGTGAACCACCAGGCTTCCTATTCTGTTTCTGCCTCTGTTTGTATTTGTCGTGGTTTTTTTTCGAGGGTTTGTGACTGTAAAGACAATCCCTTGTATATTTTTAAACCAAGACAATGGCATGCTAATATTTTACCCCAGAATATCACTGCACAGAATATCACTGCACAAAGTAAAGCAGAAACTTCGGTATGGGAAGCTTGAAGAAAATGCAACATTGACATTGACTAAGGTCACTAACTCATGAGGAAAGATGTTACCATAGTGTAGGTCATACAGTTTACGCCTACAGCAAGGCGTTAGGAGAATACACTGAAGCAAACAAAACAAGCACACATTTCTTTCACATTGCCCCGCAGGGCTCATTCACATCACCGACTTGCGAAAAGGGATGGTGCTCGACTGTGTTTAAAACTTAGCCAAGGCAAAGTGTGTTTATTTATAGAGCACTATTCAGACGAAGATAATGCTTCCAAGTGCCATAAATACATTAACATTTATACGATGTTAAACTAAAATTTAAACGCTAATAAAAACAAAAGTCAAAATCAGGAAAATACATTTATGCAAAAATGTGTAGAAAAGGCCATGATGTGGATTTACTGCACTCGTTAGTCTTCACAGTATCATCACTTTTGGCTACTTGCAGAAGGGGTTGTTTGCTAGGCCACTGACATTTAAGAACCAGCGTAATGTGCATCTCTCCCGTGGCGAGAATCGTTCTTGTGTTTGGACAGACAACAATCTGGCAGATGACAAGATCGAGCCGCATGACGTGTGAATATCATTATTTTGATTAGCTGCTCAGGTGTGTAACTGACAAGCCGCACTGACAAGTGAAGTGACAGCCTGAACTCGAAAACAAAGGTCGCAGAGGGGAAATTGGAAGCGTGCATATTAGCAAACGGCCTCCAACAAGAGTACATGACAATCAATGCTGCAGATAGTATAGGCTAAAAAATGTAACGGTGTTGCACCTTGATTGCGTGTTGAGTACAACTAATCAATCTGCACCTAATATACGTGCAGTATTTTATGTGAAAACGTCCTTGGACTGTTCGGCTGGCCAAAGTGGAGACTGTGGAATTTGTATATGGCCACACAACGGCGATGCTATAAGACCTTCAACAAACTGTTTCACACTCGCAACATTTTCTCATTAGAATGTCAGGCCATTGAGCATTTAAATAATTAATTCACCTTCTAAATTCCATCTGCACGCGCCCCTGAATAGGATAAGCAATATAGAAAATGAATGCCTCGATGAATGGACCGGTTAAAAAGGGAGTGATGTACACAATAACAACAAAGAAGCAAAAATTAAGCACATTTGACTAAAACTGGCAGGCAAGGGAAGAACCGCTGCTCCAAATCCCCAAAATATCCAACCCACATATGAAAGCAGAGAATTTATCAAGCAAAGAACAAACACAGAAAGGCAAAACAAAGCAAAGGCAATGAAAGGAACACAAACAACACAATCTGGCAAATGTGTGGCTGACTAATCACACAAACCTGTTACAGATGGACGATCAAGTGAATAGGCTGACGTCTAATTGGCTTGGAGGTGTGTATGTGGGGGGGGGGGGGAGCAGGTGGAGCCGTGACAACAAGGCAGGACAGGTCAGGTGCTTGTTGGATGAAGTTTGTTTTACTGGGCATCACAGGCTGGGAATGGGTGCCGCGGAGAAGCAGCTGGTCACATGGCAGATCACAAACATCAAAACACAGGCCACCATTGTTAGGACTGACCTGACTACCAATTATAAAGTAATTGTAAATAATTTACATTAAAAAAAAAAAAAAAAATATATATATATATATATATATATATATTTAGGTAAATTAAAACTTTTTTTTGTTCATTAAACACTATTTTTCAGCAAAATGTAAAATATTTGGTATATTTTGTAAGAATAATGGAAATGAGTCAAAGCAAAAAATGCATCCGTATTTGTGGAGTCTCTTTTGTCTTGCCCCCTCCCTCCTCATCTGTGCGTAGCTGCCACCCCTCCCCTCTCTGCTCGCTGAGAAAGAGAGAAAATTTAAAGAAACTGGCTACATTTAATTTAAAAAAGGAATCTCTTTGAGGCAACTCTGCAAGCAGCCAATTATATCTTTTGAAGTCGTCTTACTTTTTTAAAGCCATGGTAAACCGTCAAACTCGTAATCGGACCTTGCCTAAATGTACGCAAGTTATAATACAAGGGCCGAAACTTTACAGGCTGTAAAAATGTCTTCATTGGCTATTCTACAGCTGTTTATAAGAGAATCTTAGACTGGTAAATCCATATGGCAATTTCTTAGAATGTACCTTCATAACTAAATAACTAAAGAGTGACACCAATAGAAGATAATGTATTCATTATTCATTTGTGCTGCTATTCTTGGCCCACACATCACATGAGATCATGTAGAAAATGTACACTTGCTCAAGCTACTGAGATGAAGATGGTGACAAGCGGGATGATGGTTCTTCAAATGCGGTGCAAGTCGTGCAGTCCCAGTGGACTGGAGCTCACGGCAAGGCCATCAGACTGTGTAGAAGATTTACTTGACGTATCCACTTAACAGCATGCACTTCGTAAGAAGATTAATACTAAAAGGTTATTGCAAAGTTGTGTCGGAATTACGTGATGCAACTTTTTTTTTTTTTTTCTTTTATGTGATGGCAGTGTTACATTATGTTTCCAAAATTGGATTTCTGTTGCAGTATATGCCATTCTTATTTTTGGTAATTGTATGTACGGTCATCTATATTGGACAATAAACGTTGAAAAGAATGGGAACATTTGTTTTTGTAGAGTTGTATTAGGGTCCATTAGCGATTATAATCCTAGTTCTGTTCTGGATTTTATAATGTGACACATTTTCACCTTAGAGGTCTGCACTCCCTGAGTGCTGTTGTTAATTTAATGTGTTTTGTTGTTAAAATTAATGTGTTTACTTGTTGTTGTAAAACTGCTTTCAATTTGATCGTCCCCATTACCTCGCAGGATAGAGAAGACTATCAAAAAGGACAACATTCCAGCAAAGATGCCCACTTCGTTTTTATGGGCGTAGTAAACTTTTTAAGCAGAAAAAGCTGATCACTGACATGACGAGTTAATCTTGTGAGGTAGATAGACTGAAAAGAATTTGCCAAGCAACTGACAAGGGGGAGACAATGATTTGACCATTAAACATTTAGGGACTGAAAATGGATGACAATTTGAAATTTTTCCCACCAAGTCACTAACCACTGATGTTAAAGCCTCTAAACACCAATCCGACATCAGCCAAATGTGACCAATGCCTCCTGCCTGTGGCGTCGGAAATACACACTTTTCTTTGGTCCTTCCTCGGGTCTCCTGACGGCTTCACGACTCTGGCTGGATTCTGAAGTGTTCGGTTTAGGTGAGCGGTATGGGATTTTTTTTTAAATAGGTTTTAGGTGAACTAATGAATACACACTCACATGCGCATACAAAATAAAAATTAATAAAAAAATTAAATAAAAAAATAGAGCAATGATGATGACATGTCAAATCGGTAAAATTACCGAATGAACAATACTGAGCTCTCCAGAAAAAAAAGGGAAAAAAAAGGAAATACACACTGCAACAAACACCAATGTAATACCCCCTACATACCATCGGTGGCAGTAGTCACTATTGCTCATTGTTAGAAAAAGGAAACCAGAAACCTGTTTGCAGGGCAGGGATATAAAAGCGTAAACAAGCATACCGCTGTTTTGAATCACACGCAATATACTCCCACGCGAGGTCTTTATAGAGTCATTAAAAGTAAATCCTACCGGTCATGTCCAGTTGTGTCTCCATATTTTGTCATAGTTTGGATTTCATTACTCTATCAACACACTTTTTAACAGTAATGTAATACAATATCGGCCTCTCTTGAACCATTGTGATGAATTACGTGCAAATGCGAAGGGTGATAATGTGCGAAATGAGCGAAATTGTAAAAGCTTTACATCGCTTCCTGTTTATCTGCATTCGTCACTTCCCGTTCCTGCGCTGATTCACTAGCTAACAGCCAATCAGGGTGATCAAATGTCACGACAGGTCTGACGCCTATTCAACGTGTTGAATGGGCCGAAGACGCCCCCTAGGCGCTCCGATGTTACGACGGCACATACCGACGCCCCGAGAGACCTTAAAACAACATTTGTTCCTGTAATCCCAAAAATATGTCATGACGTTGAGGCTTCCATGTCAGTCACTCAAAGGCCTTCAAACGAATACTTCAAAGTGGATATTTCTAAGTTGCGTTTCCTCTTTCACATCTGGGTTTCTCAGAAATCTTTGACCCATACGTAGTCAACTGCACCAACAACGTCACTCCTCAGGGGAAGTCTCGGTATTGAGAGGATTTATACACAATACAGCATTGACGTCTTCTGCTTAAATACACTTGTGGCTTATTCAGGACACATGCAAGCATGACAACATTACTGTTGCTTTGCTCTTGTCCTAGATGTTTGTAGAGCCTGTCACAGCTGAGGAGGCAACAATAGCTCTAAGCCGCCTCAGTCACACCATGTGGAACAGATGAGCACTTTAAGGGCATCAGCGAGCAAAGCCAAAGCTTCACACACTGTGCTTCATTCTCTTAAAAGTCGAACAGAGGCTAATAAATGGACCGTCTTGGTACTCGACTTTGTGACATCTAAATATTTCATTGATGCATCGTGTCACACGTTATAAAGTGCGCTAACAGGGTTTGTGTGCGAGTTCATTGACCCCATTTCTTCATTAGTCACCCACACTAGCAATGATGTCATAAAGCGCTTTTCCAGACACTTTTAAAGTAAATTTCATTTAATATATATATTTTTTTCTGCCTGTGTTTTTTTTACCAGCACAAACTCTCCCCTGTCATCACGGCAGATTAAAACTGTACTGCACCGTGTCTTGCCTACGCTGTGATTCATGTCATTGTCGGGGACGATTCAATGATTTCCCAGCGGTGTCTGTAGCAGGGGACAATTCTTTATTCTATCAGTTTCTCACATTGATCAATTTATCCGTGCGCATCCTGAAATGGTTCCACTGAGCCTAGAAACTGATTTGTTGGCTGAGAGGACTTGACACACCTGCCTGATTAGATATCATAACCGCGTCCAATTGCAATTTAACCCTTTCCAAAGAGAAATTCTAACTCGAGCCGTGTATTTATCCAAAAACTAAACATGTTAATGACAACATGCATTCTGAGTATAAACTTACCAGATTATGTTAAGTGACATTCTCACTGTTAAAACTTTTGGTCCGACTGGAAAACTGAGTAGTGAACTTATTATTTCGATTTGAAAAGTTGACTGGCTAAAATAATGATTGCTGGCAGATGGGAGTAGGATTTGTTATGGCTAAACCAGATAAGTAAACACGCTCGAATTGTGTCCCCTCGTCATCAAAGATTGCTTTTCGCTTCGACAATCTTCTCTAAATGGTGTTATTAACTGCTTGATGGCACAGCGGTGGAAGCTCTGTGGAATGTGGCCATTGTTCCCCCCCCCCCTGTCAAGAGCATACAAATACCTCTGACTGTATCTAACTTTTCTCTCCCCCGACAAGCCCTCAGAAATGTAATCTTTATTTGCACCATCCTTCTTGCCTGTCTGATATTACTCCAACCAGTAATAGAAAGGGAGCAGACTTTACGATCAGGGCGACAAAATAAATGGTCCTGTATACAAAAAAACGGAGAGTTGTTCAGTCTCTGGAGGACCGTCTGCTTCAAGGTAATATCCCTCCATCAAACATTTCTTATTGTATGCTGTTCCTTAGATGTGATTAAAATTGTTTGTCGTTTACTTAGCTACCATACTAAGTTTATAATCAAGCTATTTTATTTTTATTTATATATATATATATATATATATATATATATATATATATATATACACACACACACATACACACACACGAGGCCCTACTATGCTGTCGTAAAAATCTAAATAACAGCTCAGCACATGAACAGTTCTTCAGAACAAGAGGGGACCCGGTTCTCTCATCGACATGGTACTTTGCATACTCCTCAGCATGTTTTGTTAAGAAATGTCAGATTTTTTAAGCATCGCAAAATTCCTTGTGCATTCAAAACATGTTGGGGTGCCCCTGTGCTCACAAAAAAAAAAAAAAAAAAAAACGTCTGTCTCCTGTTTTTCTTGAAATTGGCTGTTCTCGTGGCCAGTCTTTCTTCCTCATGGCACCTTTTGAAGAAGATATGATTGGGACTGGGTGGCAGGGTATCTTTTCCTTCCACTCTGTGTCACTTCAGAATTATATTTCGCCGAAAGGTGTCATGAGCCTGAGCTATGGTAGCCCGTGATTATTAAAAAAAAATGGGAAAAAAAGGCCAATGGTGTTGCAAAGAGGTGGGAGCCGCACTAACATTAAACTTTGATGTGAAGTGGAAGGTTGTAGAATATCATCCCGTGGGCCAGAAATGGCTCCCGTGCCATGAGTTTCAGACCCCTAATTCATCCAGGCTAATGATAGTTTCACTGTACCTGTAATTGTAATGCATTTATATTATTGTTTGTAAACACTTAATTGGCAGTTTTTCCCCACTACAATCGATCAATTTGAAATCGTAGCAACGAACAGCTGACAAGTTCCAGAATGCACTGCAACAGCTGGTTAGTTGTACGGTACAGTATTTGTATTCTCTGTTATTGGGATTGTCACTTGTAAGTGCATTTTTTTAATCACGTTAAAGTAGTAACACAAATCAATGGGGCAGAATTTTGATTTGGACGACTTGCTATCATGTGAACTGTGTTTGCTAGATATTATTAGTTGGCAAACAAATATTAAAACATGCCCGAAAAGTAATGTATTTACCAAATTATGCATTAAATCTTTGCTCTTTTTTAGCATTAGTGGGAATATCCCGGATTATACAACATCCCATTTGGCATAGTCACCATATATAAAAAATTCACAGACTGTATGATGAAAGCAAGATGGTGACATGCACAATGATGGCTTGTTTGTAGATATATATGTCACTCATCGTAATAAATTAGTTTTGCCAGGGGCAGGCATATTAATGATCAGCAAATGAACATCTTGCATCCCCGTCTGTAATATCTGCCATTAATCTTAGTCAGCGTATGATTTAGTGCTGCGATCAAGGGGCCACTTTTAAAACTGCATTAACATTAACGTCTCTTTCCTACATTTGAGTTTGATTTGTGGTTGCTGGAGGGGGACTGCAAAAATGAGAAATTGTGTAAAAAAAATAAAAAAAATCTTTCGAGAATAATGTCCTAAATTTGCATCAACGAATGTGTATCTGGGTCACAATGACAATGAGAACGTTTGGCCACATCAACACTAGTTTAAGCTTTTGAAATCACCTTCAAGCTTTAGACCAAATAAGACAGCTCCACAAATAACAATTAAAGAATAGAAAAACGGACCCTCCTATACCTTTCAAAGTGAATATCATAATACCATAATCACTGCTTTCCAAAGGCCAAATGAAAGGCAAATTGAAGACACAACCATTGCTCTGGATCTGCAGACTTTAAATATCGCCGACTCGCCAGTCATTTATCATCTCTCTAGATCATCTTTTCAATACTTCACAGTGATAGAACTTTTTTCCTCAGGATTAAGAATCCCTTGTGTGCAAAAATAAATGTAGGATGACCTTGTAGTGGCAGCGGCAGTTTCTTGCTGCTGTGCTAAAATAAAGTGCGTTAAAATAAAGAGCTGTAACGAGAACTCTATCGTTTTATGTAGTATATCTCACAGTGGTTACACTTTGCAGAAACAATGGTCAAGGGGGCAAGCTAAAATAATTCTGCTTGATTGTCCACTTGATGCATTCCTAATCCTTTCATTTGAAGACTTTAGACAAAATCGAATGGAAGCAGATTTTACGGTTCAATTGCCCTGTAATTTAGTCAGGATGTTCTTGAGTTAATGGAGTAGGCTAAGGCTAGTTCTTCCACTTTGATGAAGCGCGATCCTCACATCTTCAGTCACTACTTTTCAGACGGAAAAAATAACAACCAAACCTTGAGTTACCAAACACCGCACAGTTCAAGTTGGTATTATACCATATATTGCTATCATGTATTGTTGCGCACCAACCAACTCCAACACCATCAAATGCTAATTTTAAAGCTAATAAACAGCAAATTTATTGTGCCATCGTTGATCAAAATGGTAGGACATCAGCACGTTGCCAGCGACATCATGCCGACCCCCAGTTTTCCAAAACTTCTCAGGCAGTTGATATTAATACATTTGTCTCAAGCCATTTTAAATACTTTGAATTTGTTCATAAGACATGCACACATACGAATCATATGA
Organism: Leptonotus elevatus; assembly: GCF_054856555.1. Lineage (NCBI taxonomy): Eukaryota > Metazoa > Chordata > Actinopteri > Syngnathiformes > Syngnathidae > Leptonotus > Leptonotus elevatus. The sequence goes on along the minus strand of NC_141250.1, from coordinate 15,532,631 downwards.
AAAAAATAAAGTACATGTTTAGACATACGAAGTTTCTGTCCAACACGGAGTACATGCAAGTCACCCAAACTTGCAAACTCATGCACTTAGGTACAACATTTTCAAAAATGAACAAAAGTGGTCATCAGGATCAATTCACTCATTCCCTTCCAGCCATTTTCACGGAAGCAACCCTCTTTCCTCCCAGGTGTTTTAATGGATTTTGACTGATTTTGCAAGGTCCACACAATATTCTGTTCTATTGCTATAAAACATGGACCATACCAAAAGAAAGATAAGTATATTTGTATCGGTTTCCGTTTTGCAGCAATTAGCTTTAGAATATAGCTGATTATAATCCTTCTTCACAAACCTGTTAAAACACTGTTTAACATAAGAGTTTGTTGCAACATGGCCCAAGCTAATCTCATACTCTGCTGCCACTTGCTGGCCGTTTTTTGTAATTACTACTATTGCTTTAAGCGACCTCTTCATGTCAGAAGCTGTATCAAAGCCTTCTGTATGCTCTAGCATTAAAAAAAATAATAATTGGGGGGAGTGCAGGACAATGTACTAAAAACGTATTTATACGTTTTTGGGTTTGTGTGTTTAATGCGGGCATTATATTCAAGGCAATGAAGATAAAAAATAAATAAGATGTACACTTTCTGTTACAAGGTCACACTTTGTCCTCTACACGTAACCAGTTATTCAACTCAATAGTCCTAACAAAATGTTAGTTGAAGAGTAGTTATGACTCTATCTGTAGCAGTACTCCTCAAAAGCAGCCTGGATCTTTACTGTTACGCCAAGTATCATAAACCTTGTGCTTATGTGCACCGAATCCAATATGTCTTCCAATAAGTTCCACGGAAAAGCCATTAGACCCGCTGTGCTTCTGCTATTGAAAAGTCTAATGGCCTTCAGGGTCGGGACAGGTGCTCCACAAATTGCTTCACTTAAATGATTAATGGGAATAGATTTGGAAAAGGGCCGGCCCAATAGCGGAGACTTTGTGTGTGGAGAGCATAGGTGCATTTGAATGAGCTGGTGCAAAATCTAAAGATTCTGGTCATCCAGCAGCTTTTTACTGGATCGTGATCCTGTGTGTTAGGTATTGATGCTGAGTGTGAAGTTTAAAACCCGAGACTCACTGACTACTCTCCCTCTTTATGTTGAAATCAATTGGATGTGTAACTATTGTAAGGAGTCAAGGCACAATGGGTATGTGGGACAGTATACATTTTTCTATACTTCCAGCATTGAGATCTCAGCAGATATAACACCATTATTATGAGACTGACCTTTAACAAGATATTCATGTTACCTGCAAGCGTTCCAGAAGTAAAGCAATGCAATGCATTTATTATTTTCACACGTCACCTGATGATAGAAGAGCACTACATTATAGTAAAAGAAACCGGTTCACTTCACACATTCAGAATATCACACTATGTTATTCCCTTGAGTGAATGACCCAAAGTCTTTTTGTGTACTTACACACAATCTTGTAAAAGCAGAAAAAAAGCCCATTTCCAAAGATGCAATCTAAAATAATAATTTCAGCCTCCCTCGCCAGCCACATGTTCACAGTTTGAATGTCGGGAACTTTAACGCTGATAGATATCAGATCCCAAATTATGCACAATATGGCTGCAATTACCCCGGCCAAGTGTCCTAATGGCCTTTCAGTTTTACTGGCGCAGCAACATGGGGCAGCCGTAATGGTCCCCAAATCATTTTCACCTTCCCCGCTGGTACACTGAGAATTCAAATGACAAAGAAAATGGAGTCAGATCTGGACCCCAGATTAGCGATTTATCTTAACTATCTTCCGTTCAGCCTGTGAGGGAATCGATCAGAAAGAAAATATATTATTTCCTCATCCTTTTCGCAAAGTGAAGTGAAAGCATCACCAAATAATCCAGATGCCTTTTATTTTATACAGTATCTTTACACCATAATATGCAAATGCAGATATTTAGAAATGATCACAATTGGCCCACATTTATCACATTTTATTGAAATTTACAGTTTAAAATGCACATCTTGCTCATTGTTTATTTCCCTCTTTTTTTTTCTTGATAAAGGACGTAAACACATTTGCTACTACAAATAGATAAAAGAACAAAAAGAGCACTCCAGTGTAAAACCAATCAGTCATCTCTCCTCTTGATCAACAAATCATTAATCGAGCCTCCAATCACCACAATGTCCCCAGCTGCACATTCATTGCTTTCAAAAATCCATTCATGTCGATGCTTTAGTGTCTGCTTCATCACTTAAAGACTTGAGCACCCACTGCCTCACATATTTAATCTCTCCATCACAGCCAGAGGGGGAGAAAAAGATTTGGCATTATGGAAGCTTTAACCCTGTGTAGGGCACGGCATGCATGGCGATAATTATCAAGTCCACTTTTCAATACTAAAAACTGAAATATGATTCAAGGCTTTTTTCTGCTCCATTTCATTCTACTGTACTGTACTGATAGTTGTTCTATGTTGTTTCTCTTTATGAATGAATTAAATAAAGGAATGAAATGAAATAAAATGTGATGAAATGAATGAAGGAAGGTCCTTTTGAGACCTGGGTAAAAGCTGCACACATATCTTTTAAATGGTTACGGAATGTACAAAGCCAAATATTGGTAGATTAGGAAGATTAAGATTAGTACAAAAGTAGAACAGTGGGACCTTGAGATATCATTAAACAATTACAACCCCCCCCCCCCCCCCATAGAAAACAAACATGTCGCTCTTCACGGAGGATAAAAAAATAACATGTCTGTGCGTATTATTATACGATCTGTCTACATGTGTTCAGATACCCATTAATGACTAAGTGCCACAATTGCTTTGGATTTTCCACTACAGTTTTTACTTTTGTTTTTGGTTTTTAAATTGAGCGAGTTTTAGTTAGTTTGTACAGCGGAGTTGCTAATTTTTATTTTTAGTTACGTTTTTATTCATTTTAGTATTGGTTTTAGTTTTTTTTTTTTTTAAATATAGGTTTAGGGTTATTGAGAGTTTGTTGAATGCAAGACAAAACAAAAAACAAAAGGTCACTGTGTAATACAGTAAACTACAATTCCCAAACAAAAGTTTGACATTCCTTCTTCTGTATGGCGGGGTACAGTAATACCAATAATAATAATAATAATAATAAATAAATAAAAATACACCAAATGAAAACCAGAAAGTATGATATTGATTGACAAAGATGAAAATAAAATAAATTCAATTTTAGTTTTATTTAACTACAATAACTTTAGTTAACAACACTGTAACATAGATGCTAATTGTTAGCCCGTGTGCCTGTGGAATTTCCCATTGAATGTTAGCCACTAGCAGAGGCTACCGAGTCTGATTTCTTTTAACATTGTGTAATTATCTTTGTTTTCTAATTAGCTTGACAGTAACATTTAGCTGAGAGTGGCAATAAACAGCTTGAAACCACTTTTTTAAAGAACATTTACAAATTATATCAGCCAAAAATGTCACCAGCCACCGCACATTATGGTTTGTGCATACAAGTCAAAGCAAAAAAATAAATAAAAAATAAAGACTGATTAACGTCGAAGTCAGGTTACTCATTTGTCCAGGCACTGAAATTACAGCAACTTTAACTGTATGGCATGTTGATGTTTTTGTCAATCTAAAAGCGCACTATAATGAGTACTGTATTTGTTCATTTATTGACAAAAACACGGCTTGTGTAGTAAAGAAAAGCCTGGTTGGCTTAAGGTACTTACATGCAATGCAACAAAACCCACCATTGCTCTGGCTCATCTGACCCTTTTATTGATGTGAGTAGCAATGTAAGAGACCCTGAGGGGGTGCCAAAGGTCTCTTGAAGTACACATTTATAAGTGTTAAGTTAATCGGCACAAGGGGCTGTTCATGTACAGTACATTTATCCTGCTATAGTGGGGTCAGGTTGTTTGAAAGTACATTAGTCTCTGCAGACAAGATGGTTTCTCTGTCGCTTCCTATTTCTCTCTAATTGCCACGTTAAGCATTTTACTACAAATTAGCCAACGTGGAAGGCAGGGAGACAGGCGGTGCATGTGCCATATATTTTAATGTTCCTGCCCTGAGCATCACAATATGTAGCTCCGAAAGGTTCTGCTCTGAAGCTGCTCGTCAAAACGTATTCAAAAAAATAATAATTAAGATTGATGTTGACCAAGTGCAAAAAAATATATGCAGTCATGACAGTGCATGGCAGGGCTGGGTGATTTATCATGAGCTGCTTGCAGTAACAACAAGGCTCCAAACAGATTGGAGCTAGTTTGCAAAAGCACAGTAAGTCTTGTAACTTTTCTGACCACTTTAACAACTATTTTTCAATAAAACGACTAATTCTAGAGCGTTTAAAAAACAACAACAACAGCAACAAATGCTCCAATAAAGTAAGAGCAATTATAAAACACATAATCATAATAATTCAATCAAATATGATTTTCTATATAGGACTACTTCTTTAAAAACAAACTCCTGCAGCCAAACCAAACTAAACTGTTGGCGGTCTCGAGTTGTATGCAGTTGTTTTAATGTAAACAAACAACTGCAGTTTTCTAACAGCCGCGAGTTCCTCTAATGGCAATCAACCTCACATTCTCAATAATGCATTTCCCACTCTGGGGATGTTGGCCAGCTTCATGTTAGGGGAAAATGTCTGATAGTGATGACACTCATCCTTAATCAATGACATATAAATAATGGACTATTTTTGATAATGGCTGACATATGGACCGGTAGAAAATTAGTCTATTTTTTTTTACGTTAAATTGTCAAATATGAAAATATGAATTAATTTTCAAATATGTTTGTATACATATTTTAGAGAAAAGAGAGAAAAAAATTACTTCTTGGGGGGGAAACTATATACATATAGTCATATACGGTATTTGTGGGAAAGTTAAATGCAGGGGGTAATTTAAAGCATGTTTGTATCAAGAATCCCACAAATCCCACAAGGGTGTGAAAATAAAATTAAGAGTTAAAACGTGTTTTGAATTAAAATCTAATTTTTGTGAAAATTAGTATCTCGCTTAGCCCTTGTGTATGGTATGTTTTTTTTGCTGCTAGAAATAATTAAAAACCATGATAGATTTGGCAGCGGGCTAATTGCAGTAAATCTTGTTAACGGAATCAAAACAATGTTGCACTTCAAATTCATATAGTCTTCCATAGGGCTGGGCGATATAAACGGTATATTCAATATAAGGTCTAAATTTTGCCGAAAAGTAGATATTTTGACTTGTTGTCTTACCGTGATAGCACATGTTGGTTTTGATAGCTGCAGCCCCCTAATGACGTAAATTTTTAGTTAGTTTTGTGGCATGCACACGAGTTCCTCCACCACACCCCCCCCTATCAAATCTAGCTAGCCTGCACACCGCAAGCTACACTGCATAATTTTGACTTGAGATTTGCACGATAAATGTTGTTATCCAAAGTAAACGTATTCATTCATTGTTTTGTTTTTAATCCATTTAGCTTCTATAAAGGACTATGTAAACCAGTAAGCAATTTATTTAAAAAAAAAAAAAAAAAACATAATTCTATGCCGTGATATATACCATTACCGTGAAGTGATGCAGTTTATACCGTGATATAAGTGTAAGCTGAGCGTACCTCACAAGAGCTCAGCAAGAATAAAATAATTATCTTTCGGTTTGGCTCTCTCTTTTGCTGGCTTTTTGTGACATCTATTCCAAAAGAAGGACTAGCCTCAAGGGTTCTGCATCCATTGTACGATAACTGATTTTTAAAATTACGGTTGAGTAGTGTATTGTTTTACCCAATTATTAATAGTGATTAAGATGAGAGAACTTTTTTTTTTGTATAATTTCCCATTTTAAATGTTGCTCATTCTTCATCAAGTTTAAAATATTCAATTGAAAAGCAAGTGTTCCATTCTTTAGGAGGTAATTTTTAATGAAGTGCTTCTCTGAAAGTGCTCAGAATGGAAGATTAATCTTATTGGTTTTAATTTGGTTGGAATAAAAGCCTCCCAAATGAAGGGAAATGTGAGCAATTCAACAACATCTTAAGTGGTTTTGTGACACAAAGAAACACATTTTTCATGAAACACCACATTCATTGCATTCATTCCATGAGATTAACCACATTTTGAATTAGTCAGGGGATAAATAATTAAGCACACTTGTAGCCAAACTTCAGGTCGCAATGTTTTTGACAACTACTTTTCTCCATGGAACTATTTTCCTCCAGTGCTCTTGAATTAACAAAAGAAAAAAAAAATCATGGCACTACCTTGCATCAAAAATGTGACGTATCTTTGTTACAAATTCAGGACTCCTGGCACCGGATTCTGGTAGTTTTTGCTTTTTGTATTCCATAAACCCACACCTCAACCAACCAAACAGTCATATTTCCTAATAGGCAGCAAATATCTGACTGTACATTTCATTCCATTCATAATCAGTAGCGTATTGACCCAGTAGTAGTATTTGTAGCAATTGTAGTAGTTGTAGAACTTGTAGTAGTAGTACTCGATAAAAATGTCATCAGTATAGAATTATTGCATAATAACAAAAGACAGTTACTGTAGTGAACATGTTTCTCCCACTCCCAGAGAGCATACAGGACTTTTTATGATTTACATTTCCAAGCCAAAATGACTTCTGAAACAAATCGTCCTGAAACAGAAATAAATTAACACCTTAATATGTCATTAAATATCACGACTACTTTCTTCATTTAGAAAGTTCCTCTTAGATTCACACTCTCAATATCTCACTGCAGCTTTGACCCATGAATATTTCAGGGAACTGACAAAAGTGTCTCATTCTAGTGAAAAATCAGACTACCAGAGGGCAAGGACGGACAGACGAGAAATAAGCCTCGCAGTCTGAAAGATTATAGACAGAAAAAGTGTTAATGAGCAATTTGAGATTTCTTTGCAAGTAATCGTACTGATTTTTTGCTCATTTGTATTCATGCCTGGAAATTCCATTATGCCTAAAAATAGTCACATTATCGATACAATGTGCTATAAAGTGAAAATGTAACACCTCTGGTTCTCTCAGACTTGTTTTCGCAGTTATTATGATTTATTATGAGATGTATGTTTTCATCACATTCATGTCTAATCTATGTGCAACGGAACACCGCCTCTGTTGACTTCAATGGCAGCACAAAAAAAAAAAGAGAGAGAGAAGCAAAATTGATGGCCTCGGGTTTTATGCTGCTTAAAGTAAAGGCAAATATTTCCATGTCTTAGATTACTTTTCAATTTATTTCATTAATTCAGCATGAATTAATGACAATCAGGCTCCAAAGTCATATCATGGCAGAGGTTTTAGTGTATGTTTTCACATCACATTCACAGCAGAAGCATCCCACAGATTTAGTTGGGAATGAGAGTGAGTGAGCATTGGCGGAATTGTATGGCTTTTCGAACAGCCCCGAGAGTCAGTCGTTTTTCAGTGCAGAGTCAAAGAAAAAAAAAATCAAAGCAAAAGATGATGAACTGAACTTTATGACCTATTACATAACAACACGGGTATTCAGCTCTGGGGTTGGTGCATGCATTTATCAAAAGTGTTTTTGAATTCCATTTTCTGATTAACAAGCGTTTGGAGATGCAAGACAACACTTTTTTTATATATATAAATAAGCTTGGAAGGCTAAAGGTCTTCACACATATATTCCTATTTTTTTTTTCTCAAACTTTTTTGACATGCATCTCTCTTTCCACATAATTCATCTGATTCATATCATTCCAGTTTCAACATATTCCAAGAATTCACACAATGTGGGCTAGTATTTTTCTCATTCCAAATATTCACAGTTTTTCCAAAATTCAACATTCCTCACCCAAAACTTCACCATTCATTCCCAATGAATGGGACCACATTTCCCTCAAAAGTTGTTAAGCATTCATTCCGAATTGTGCACTTAACAATACCCGGTTTACATCACTCCTATATGTGAAATTTAAAATTTTCAGCTCATTCAATTCACCTTGGGAATGATTTTCAACATGCCGAAATCTCCCATTGAACAAAAATTCTATATATTCCCACAATAAATGTTCTATTCATTCTCAATGAGACATTCAACAAAACACATTTGCATTGTTCCCATTTCAAATTTAAATCATTCAGTTCATTCAATTCACATTCGGAACGATTTTCAAAATGCCAAATTTTCACACATACCAAAATTTCCTAATTTTTCACCCCAAAATTTTCCATAATAGGACACAGTCTACTTTATTAGCTCCTCCCTTAATATTACTTGACCAAATCATTTTAACTTCAACATGTTCAGATCATTCAAGCCATCTCATTTAATATTCCCATTCACAAAATTTTCTAACGCCAGAAATTCTAAATATTTATATATTCCATCCGTTTCCACATTCCAGGTCATTCAATATAATTTCACATCTTTCCTTAACATTCAGAATCATTCCAAATAATTCCACATGCTTCAATGGGACAACTGTTCAGCCTTCACAGGCAATTTCTCCAGAAATGTGCCATGTCCCATTCAAAGCTTCTCTCCGTAGTCAGAAATGTTGTATAATCAAGGCATGGTAATCCAGTCTCAAGAGAGTTCTGTCCCCCAAATCAAAAGTCTTGCGTGTTCAAAAGAGGCCTGACATACAGTAGACAGTTCCAAAAACAACTACGCCAGCAGTGGACTGAATAGGTAAATGAGCACTGAATCCCCATTAAAATAATATTCATAATTTACATGGCTTGGCAGAAATTATTCAGGTTCTAAATGATGATTATTCGTGGATTTGGGCTGTCGTTTACGGGGGCTTTCATCTACTTCCTGTCTGTAAATATATATATATATAAATCTGCCGTAGTATTCATTTTAATAGTAGTCATTTTAGCAACAAAGTCAGACTCGCCTCACTCAATCTGTGTGGCGGATTTATTTTTCAAAGGCTTTTCTCTATAATGATGGTTCCTTGATGTTCCCTCACATTGCAAACTGAGCAGCGCATCGGGGTGAATCATATCACGTCGTCTCAGTGGATCTTAAAGGATACTGGCAAAATGTCATTGTCAGTGCATTTTAAAATAGACATCTCAAGATAAATGAGCTGCTCTGACACTTTGTCGAAAAGGTCAAAGAGTTTACGTGGAGTTAGTTTGGCACTTATCTCAATTTATCAAGACTGCACCGTCCAAAATAACAGATTTCCTTCCGTGTAGCTGCTGCATTGATTGACATCTGTACACCAACATAAAGTTCTTGTCACTTGGCAAAAATAACCCATGAAAAGGCACACATTTAGGAAAGAAGCTGCAATGCAATATTGCGGAACCAGCTTGACAGACAGAACGTGTTTTGCCATTCATTACGCAACTGCCGCTCTTGTGAAGTTACCATTTGACCTAAATATAGGGGAAAGTGCTCCTATCAATATCTGATTGAAATTGAAATCATGTTAGATGAGCATGTGACAACTTTTTTTTATTTAGGCTGTACACTCAAATACTGACTGACAAGAAATAATATATTCTGAGTCGTGGGCTATGCATTAGCAGTTAATGTTGACATATCAGTGTCTCATTCCTCATTAAATGTATCCGCTTTCCTGCAGACCGGATTGAAATGTCACAACAGTTCCATAGTGAATAATTAAAGTTTTGATTATTCACCTAGTAGCTGTAATGCATTTTTATTAGATACTAATTCTCATAGAATGTATTACAAAACCAATACAAGTCCCAAAAAATGTAAGTTAATAACTTGCACTCAAAGAATGAGACAGCTCCCAGATAATTTATTTCAGTTTCTACAACTATTTGATTATTTCTATCTGTGTATTTCTTTATTTGCTTCAGTTCTAACTCTACAAAGTGTTTACACAGACTACACGGTGGTCGTTTTTTTTTTTCCCCCCATTGAGGAAAATAAGTTATTCACCTTTAACTGAACTTTAGTTTGTTTAAAAAATGATTACAGAGATTAAAGATACAATTTTGTTGGAAGAGCACAATACTCTTGAAATATCAAAGAGAACATTGCATCAACTATTCATGTGTGGCTCCCTGATGGCTTATCAAGTGTCTTATTGAAGAATTAAGATAAAGGAGAAGAAGAAAACTCAAAATATGATCAAATTGCATCACAGTGCGTGACTTGAGTAAGGCTCAGTGAAATCAAGTCGTCACATACAGAGATGTTGCAGAATAATAACCAAATAAACAAAAATCATGCTCTCTGGCACAGTTGACAAGTTGACATCATAAAGTTTATTTTTAAACTTAGCACAGTTCTGTATTTGACAAACATATTCCAAAGACACTTACATAAGGAACAAATGGTGCCTTAAGTTAGAATAGAATCCACGATTGCATAATTTACTCCTGATTGTCAAAATTATTGCTGAATTGAATATAAAATGAACAAATAAAAACTTAAATACACGCAGCAAAAGGGATAACAAAGCATATTATCATGTTAAACAAAAGGAAACCAGCCAAAAGCAAATAAAACTGGGAAAACATTTTGTTTGCAATGAACTAGAACAGTCTCAGATATGCAAGAGAACCCAGAAAGTAAACAATTTATTTATTTATTTTTTAACCTAATGAAATACGAATTAATATAACGATGGCCGGTTGTGTCAATCTAGTAATGATTGAACTGATTGCAGGCGGACTAAATAGAGAACTGCACGGAAAAGTGTTCCAGGAAAGGATTGACTCAAACACAAAAGGTTGAGCAAAAGTCACGCAAAGACCATGTTTTTTTAAGATGGGCCAAAGGGTCAGCAAATACGAGCAAAACAGCAGGGGCCCTAAAATGTAACCTTGTGGAACACCATACGACTGTAGGGCAGAGCGGGTCGCAGAGTAACCAAGGCTAACACAAAAAGTTTTTTTTTCTGCCAAATAGGATGTACAAATATGCATATTATGTCGATAAAAATTTGTGTAAAAATAAATGTTTGAAGCAATATTGAAAACCATAGATTCATGCTTCATTTCTGACATGGAAGAAAGATTTTTATCATAGTCTGATGTAATTGTTCTTATCCACATGGAGCACCACATGTGGGCTATATGACTTGAGGCACAATGTATGTCTCATTTTTAAAGTCTTTCACTTGACACATTTTCTGTCCTGTTGACGTTGTTTAAAATTGGCTCACCGTTTTTTGCCGTTCTTCCAAAGAAACAACAACTGTGAAATGACACTTGCCCCTCTCACCAAACACCTCAAGTAACTCATCCTTATTTGATGTTGGCTATCAATAAAAAAAATTAAAAAAAACTATTTCACACACACGCAAAGACCTACAACAAAACAACGCGTCAACCTCCAACTTGCCAACCACAGTCCTGTCTAGAAGTGCGTGACGTCTTGGGAAAACATTCATGTGCAGCTCCTCCAAGGAGGTTTGTGGAACTACTCAAAAGTTTGATTGAAAAAGCAGCAATCTGTCCAGTTCACTGTGACATATTAACGGCATGACCATTGTGATGCTGAAATGTGCAACTATTTTTTTCACCTTGAGCTGTTAATTCAAACAGTTGATAGTTAGAAATTGAAATAACTCAGTGTATGGGAGCTGAGCCCTGATATCACATCATACTTAATACATGCTTCCTTGTGCACACAAACACACACACACATCTCCACCACTAGCCAGGAAAAACAAAACAAAAATAGGCCGTTGTAAAATTGTCAAAATTGTCTAAAATTGCAGCCACTGAATATGTGCTTTTTGCCAATTTCCTGAATAAGTCTTGGCCTCAAAAATCAGTCATCCTTTTTCCAGCCCTCTGAATCACGAATGACACCGCCAGTATTTTACCAGACAACAAAACAATTCTACAGCCGTTGTAAAATGGCAGCAAATTGTTTCCTGTGAATTGCACTTAAGGATCATTTGAAAGCTCCAGTGCCCGACTCAATCAATCTCAACATCCTCAAAGGTTTATGACAGGCGTTCTACGTCTTGGAAAATCTATCTGCCAAGTAATCAAGTATAATTTTCATTTTTGTCCAAATGTCAAGCGCTTGGCAACAACGGCAAGGAATGTTTCTTGTTGCATCAATGTCTGAAACAACACTCATTTTTTGACAACCAATTTTCATCACTGCCATTCATTGATGACTTTCTCAAATCCATCAATCCATCTTTCTAGATCCTGCACAAGGTCATGAGAAGCAGCAGCCTATCTCTCCTGACTTGGGATGAATGGCGGACGACACCCCTGACTGACAATCGCAAGGCATATATATATAATAGAGGCGGACAATTCACATCGACTGGGAGGCGAATACGAACGCTGGACAAGGTTGTCAGCTTCATGCAAAACGTGGACCACCCTCTGCACACTGCACGAACATCCCAGAGGATTTCAATGAACAGCGGGATACGTTCAATGACCTGCTCCACAGACAGACACGCTTTTGTAAGCAGTGTCAGATGTTACGACGCCTCTGAATATATTACAACAGGGAACCATTCGGATGATGGACAGTTTTAAATGACGGGCATATTACTTACAAATGAAATTGACAGTGTTTGGAAGCAGAATCTGCAAGCACGGAAAGATCATATGGATAAGTGAAGCAGACATGAATTCATGTTGCTACAAATAAAGAGGAACTAAAGCCCAGGTATAAGTTTGTCTGATCCCTAGTGTCAATTCAAAGGATAGGACATTTGAAAACGAAAGGCATATTGTATAAAAACAGAATCCATTATTAGCCACGCTGACACAAAGCTTTCGCTTTATTAAGAATGTCTCAGTCAGATAAGTCCATAATAACCCCCCACGCCCCCATTGTGTGTCACTTTCCTCAGCTCGCTCGGCTTTCTATGTACTCCGATTTAGAAGTTAGCCTGAATAGAACGCCTAAATCCTGCTCGGAGGCGGTGAATGCTTTTGCCCTAATGTCTAAACCATTACATTTGGAACAGACTCTTGCTGTAGTGAATGTGCTGCTGCAGGAAAACATAGGCGGCGGAAGGCAAGGGGCTGGGGGGTGGTACTGGAAGATGCTGAGGGGGAATGAAGAGCTTCCTTTCCATTAGCTGATTGAATTGGAAGTTCTGTGGGCTGGGAACTCCAACGCAAGCGCATCTGCGCCCATCAAAGCATGTCACCGTTTAACTGCACATTAAGATGCAGGTGGCCGGTTTCAAGAATGCTTTGGTGCATTTCTTTCTACGCACCTGATACGTTTTTTTTTTTTCACCCTTGCCATGTTTTGGGTGAGCCATAGTGAAGGCTTAATGGAGCGTAGTGTGCTGGAGTATCTGGCCAGCTGTCCGAGAAATACCTCCTATTAGGATCCAGCTTTTACAGTATGCATGTGCAATGACAGATTGACTAAATAATACATTCTTACCTTGCGGCATTATTGCAGGCTGTAGTGTGAGAAGAGAAATAGGGAGGTTTATGAAAGTGTTGCTTTTCTTCAGAACCAGGTCAACAGCTGTGCTGGGGGAAGGGATGTGAGCAGAGGGTGGCTGGTGCATAGTTTAGTACAGCAATAAGGACGCATATATTTAGGAAATGTTAAGACAGGGGTCTGCAATGTGCGGCTCGGGAGCCACATGTGGCTCTTTAGTACCTCTCCTGTGGCTCCCTGTAAATCTTTAAAAAAATATATAAAAAATTTAATTAAATAAAAAAATATATGTTTTTTTTTTAAATATAAATGAATTAATGCTTTAGATTAAAAAAAATTAAATATTGGAAAAATGTCAGCCAAAATGTTTTAATTGTCAGAAAAAGATGAAAGTTGTTTGTTTTTTTTACCATGAAATGTCCAAAAAGGAAGAGGAAAAGCAGAAAATTACCATAACATGTCCATGAAATTAAAAAGAAACTTATCAGAATAATTTTTGGGATAGCAAAAAAAGTCAGAAAATGTATTAATAATTATAATAATAATAATAATCAGACTATGACAGAGATTCAAAAGATCTGCATGCTGGGATTTGCACAAATCTTCAGAAAGGTGCTTAGTATATGAACAGAATAATTGACTTGAGTGACTGACCCCCTAGGTGCATGCTTTGCACCCGGCTGATGCGCAAAAGGAACACCAGCAAAGATTGTGATAAGAGACACAATAATAATAATAATAAAAAGGCAGAATAAAAAACATTCATTCATTAGGCTAACAGTAACATACCGTTGCATTCATAACAAATGTTTTTGCGGTTCCAGACAGATTTTTTTGTTATTTATTCGGCCTAAAAATGGCTCTTTTGAAAGGAAAGTTTGCTGACCCTGGGTCTAAGACAAGGGTGTCCAAACTTCACATGGAAGACTGACAAAGATGCAGCGGCCAATTTGAGATTCTTCACTTTTTATTTGAAACCACTGAAAGGCAGCATTAAATCCCGCAAGAATAGAACTGCCATGGCACTGAAAAGCACATTCAAAAGACCAAGAGTAAACTATACAAAGCAGACGATCTCATAAAAGCATTTGCATGAAGATCTCAAGAATGTTTTTTTTAAGTCTGACCTTAAAGTGACACAGCAAGTGGATCAAATGAACACAATTCACATTTGTTGATGTTACTGAACTATTTTTATTCATCAGAGCAATATGAACCGGGGCTTGGTTATTTTAGTTGTAAATAGTTTACATGTCTCTTATTTTCACAAACCTTGTGGAACTTATTCCCAGCCTTTTGATGGGAGGGAAAAAATGCACTGTTAATTTTTTTTGTGTGTGCTGCTTCCTTAGAGAAAAGATAAAGATACGTTATTGTCAACGGGCACTTAAGATGCGTTTCTTGGCTAATGTTATAAAATTAGCTTGAAATTATATTAAAACAGTTTTGGGATCACGTGGTACATTTACGGTTAAAACTAAGGATGGGCATGTACTTATATCAGGTATGAGACCGATACCCGACCTTATTTCAAGGTACCAGTACTCGCGATGATGGCTGATCCCAGTATGGGCCGTCCTCTTATGGCCGTTTTACAATCAGGAACTTGAAATCAGAAGAATAGAAAATTGCCAATAGATTCATGCAATTTTAAGGAAAATCCTATATTGGGATAGGCAGGACTTTCTTTGTAATTATGTAATTGTTTTCGGGGAACATTTTATGTATCAAAAGTGGTATTGGTACTTGGTATCGGCGACTGCTCAAAATGTGAGCACTCTTTTGGTACCAGTCTGAAAAAAAGTGGTATCCAACATCCCTAGTTGAAACTACTACACGGACATTTATAAACAAGGCAAATGGCACTGCATGGTTTTCTCTTGCTAGGTCACACACGTAAGCAATAATAATAATAATAATAAAAGACAATCTGCACACACGTGCACGCCTGTAAACAAAACGGGTGCACGGCTGCATGCGTGTAAGGCTGGGGGGGGGGGGGGGGGGGAAGCAGAGAGCCATCACGCACATTTTGCCAGATGGAGCTGTAACCTTGTGAATTCACCAGCTGCTCCTACAGGAATACGTATCTGTGATTACTGACCGTGTAGCTCTCATTTCCTCGGCTTGATTTTAACCCTTGCATGACCAGGAGGAGTTCTCCTCGGGTGGCGGTGCATTGGATGATGTCGTGTGTGCAGAGGATGACGCAGACGGGTGGGGGCGCTCTGCACTCCTCTTCTCCTGCAACCAGAACGCAGCAGCAGTCAGCGGCTGTCCATGGTGCTGAAAGTCGGAGCGTGTCCTCCTCTGTCTCTACTCTGATCAAAAATATAACCTTCACTCTGCCTTCATTTCATTGTGCGCTTTTACGCCGACCCTCTGTGGGGATTTTTTGGAGACTCTTCCGGCTGATGGATGTAAATGCACGCGTGCATGCGCAACAAGAGTGCGCTTTAATATTCATTTGCACCACCGGGGAATACTGAATTAATGTTCAGGGAATTTAAAAAAAAACTGCTCTCGTTGACCGTTTGGACGTGATTTGCTTTGAGGCGAGTGGGCTGAGGGGAAATTTGACGCAGAGCTACTTTAACGTGGACGTCATGTCAACAAGGAATCACAGAGGCTAAATGTTTGTTTATTTGTTTGTTGTAAAAACACACCATAGCGAACAAAAGGAGGATACTTCTAGTTTTTCTTGGAAGCTGGTGAAGTTTCCTAAAAAGGCAAAGCGATAACTGCAGGCTTGGATTTGGACAAAGTGAAGAAAGGAGCCAATAATTCAAAACACGGTGAGTTAAGTATTGGATGCTATTAACGACGCATATTTTTTTTTTTTTATGTGCAAAAACTAAGAATTAAAAATCACTTGAAACTAAGGAGAAATGTAAAAATATGAAAGTATTTAGCGCAATATATTGGTTCAATTAAATGGCACGTGCCTGTTGAGCGTATAGGGATGGGACGAGTAGAATAACCTTCAGTCAGTGGAACCGCATTTAAATACATGCATGGAAGCTGATGCCACATTTTTGTTCCCCCACAGCTCTTGACGTGGCAATGATGCTCGTGATACCACCACAAGGTCGGGCGGATTCGGAGTGGACACCGGTGGTTTAATTTAAGGATGTCATCCCGGTAAATGTGGATCTTTACGCCGCGGTGAAGGATGGCTCCCGTCCCCTCGGCCGCCTTCGTCCTCCTCCTGTTGGCCCTCCTCGGCCCCGCCGTCACGGTCGCTGACCCCGAGGATTACGCCGGCGACGAGGCGGAGCGGGCGGCCGGCGAAAGCCTCGTCTTCGATGACTACCGGGGGAAAGGATGCGTGGACGACAGCGGCTTCGTCTACAAGATCGGGGAGCGCTTCTACCCGGGCCACTCCAATTGCCCGTGCGTGTGCACGGAGGACGGGCCCGTGTGCGACCAGCCCGAGTGCCCCAAACTTCACCCCAAGTGCACTAAAGTGGAGCATAACGGCTGCTGCCCAGAGTGCAAGGAGGTCAAAAACTTTTGCGAGTACCGAGGGAAAACGCACAAAATTCTGGAAGAGTTTAAGGTAAGATGTGGCTTATGTTTCCTATAAATAGGATTTCGCACTCTCAAAGCTTTAGGAGAACAAGACAAGTGAGAATTGTGAGGCAGGATACTGCTCAAAAAGTACTTAATTCCGAAATGGAAACAAGAAACTAAATCAACCCCCCACCCCCAAAAAAAACAATCCAAAGAAAGAAACAAACTTACATTAACATGGAGTCGTGGACAAAAGCAAAGGAATGATCCGACGAGGACTGAAACAGGAACGAAATACAACAAGCAAACTAATGAGACAATGAGAAACACCTGGACACGACACAAGTGGCTGAGGGATCTGATTGGTAGACATAAGGGGCAGGGGCTGACATAAAGGTGGACACAAAACCATAAAAAGAAAGATATGACCCACAAGAAAATAAGACATTAATGAAGCAAAACTGAATATGACACTAAACAAGCAAGGATCATAAGTGAAAATTAAAGCATCAATCAAAGGCCGGCATAAAAAGAACAAACAAAGAAATTAACTGTTTTTAGAAAGCATGACACAATGTAGTGTTTGTGTTGACATGTTTCTTTGAAGGGGCGTGGCCTAGTGAGGGACGCCATTCCTTTTGACATTTACCAAGCAGTGAATCTAGTTTCGTTTCATCTCCCTGCTGCTTGCTATTTGTAACGTTCAATAAATGGCTCAAACTGAATCAGCGTATTTTTATTTTTTTTGGCCACTTCAGCCAAACGGTGGCGTACCCGAAGCTTGGCTTGCAATGCACAGCAAAAAAAATTACCATGTGAGCAAAGCCCTTTTCACACTGCATTTATCAAGGCACAAGCACGCCGTCGTCAAACTAGATGGAAAAAAAATCTATTTTTACTTCCTGGTAGGTTGCTGTGTCAGCACTTCCAAATATGGGCACGCTGGCAACCGGTTATTACGCGTTGTCTCCCGACTCTTTCACACTAAGCGAGTGCAGTGTGAAAAGGGCTTAACTCGTAAATTGGCACATTCATTAGTCAAGGCACTGTACATATATTTATTTTCAACGTGAGGTTCGGGGATTTGATTTTATACTGGCATAGAAAAGTTCCAGCCAGGGTTATAAATATGGCTGACTGTTGGAGTGATGTCATTGTCCCTGCAGCATCAGACAAAACCAACGTCAGAAGACAGATGGGAGTAATATTTGGATTTATGGACACTGATACTTAGCTGGCAATAGAATGAACCCCCCCCCCCCCCCCCGGGGGGCTGTTAAAGATCATGACTTCACTGTCTGAGCACAAGATATTACTTGTGATACTGCATTTAAAAAATCTGCATGAGAAACTCATAACTGTAATTTAAAAGAAGGGACTTTGGAGACAGTTGTCTGACTTTAACTGTTAGAGGTTGTCCATTTCTGCAGGGAACTGCTATAACAGTAAAACAGAATTGTAATGCCTGACATACACTACATGTGTTCAAAGTTATTGGTACGCTTCCATTAAAGAAGGAAAAACCCACAATGGTCAATGAACTAACTTGAAACTGATGAGACTGGAATTTGTCAAAATGCCAATTGACAATTAAACCAGAATGCCATTTAGGATTGATGAGACAAAACTTGGCGTTTTTTTGGAAGGCCATATCAGCTCTATGCTTACAGCGGCAAAAAATGAAGCCAACAAAGAACATAAGACTTTACCGACAGCGAAATATGCAGGAGGCACAGTTACATGCTGTTTGATTATATATTTACAGTATGTCTCTCTCTCTCTCAAGAAAAATGGTATTGGGGTTTACAATACTGATGCTTTTATTCACTATTGAATGCTCTAAACCACTGGTTCTCAAATAGGGGTACGTGAGATTTTAAAATCTACTTAAAAGTATATGTAAATATTTCCGAAAAATATACGTTCATAAAATTAATGTTATATTTCGTAGGGCTATTCAATTTCAGTATCCTAAAAACCCATCATCTCCCCCATACCAGAATGGTTCGACCCAATTTGTCATAGTGATGGGCATAAGTTATTTTAAGTGAACAGAATTTTTAGAATCAGTTCATTAAAAATAATCGTTCGTCTACGCAAGCCCCCCCCCTCTTTATTTATAATTAATTATATATTTCTTTTTTTTAAAGTTCTATCGTTTCATTTCCAAATTTGTTAAAGAGACCACATGAATACCAATAGAGTTCCAAAGTTGAATAAATCAGACAATGATGGTGCAGCACTCGGTTTTAAGTCTTTCTTTTTTTCCAGTCAGAAATGCTTACGGGGAAGGAAAAACAAAATCACAGGGGGGTACGTCACTGAAAAAAGGTTGAGAACCACCGCTCTAAACGAGGATAACAATTTTGCTCACGCTTCCAGTCCATTGAGACTATTTGCTATGTAATTTGCAAGTTGTTAGTTTGGCAAAGCAGGCAATTTAAAAAACCCTTCAGGCTAGAGAAAACATTACACATGATTTAAGATTGGATCATTGTGTTTTGCCCAATAATTTATAAACACAAATCGCATAGCAGCAACATTATTAATGTGGAGTGTGGCATCAGGGAATTTCAAAAAATGTGTAGGCAATCTGCGCTGTCACTTAGGGATGGGTCAAAGTGGCTAACTTTCTGGTAGCACTATAAGCATTAAAGTTTTATGTCAGTACGTGCTACAAGAAGGTCTACATTTTGGAAAGTTGCACGACAGAGAGAAATAAGTGTCAGACATGTAAGAGAGTTCCAGCTCAAGGACAAACATCACTCTCAAATCTACTGGGAATTGACTTGTTGTAGGTGAACAACAAAGAAAATGTTCAAAATGAGCCCTGCAGGGGAAAAGTAGAGTACAGAGTTGGATTAAAAAGAACATGTTTGTGTAACAACCATGTTTGTCCAATTTTAAATTGCTGCAACAACGTTTGAACCTAAAAGCGGTTTTAAGAGATTGCCCTCATATAGCACGAGAGGGGCGGGGGAAATTGAATTATTGTGTTAGTGAAGTTACTTACGCTACACACCAAATATGGATGGATGAGGAGACAGAAAGAAGTACAGTACATATTTTCAAGTACATAAATAGCACTGAAAAATGACAATGTTGACCTGTAAAAAAAAAAAAAAAAAGCTAGTGAAACACAGACAGGGCTTGTTTAAAATGTCTAAAATAATCTGAGTTAGGCTCAAACTGTCACCTTATGTGCAATGTTGAAGTCTAGACTAGAACCACAGGGGAAAAAGTACCCAAAAAAAAAAAAGGGAACAAAAAACACACAACTAATTGTAGCAAGAACTTGACAAGGATGGAACGAAACCAGGAAACTCAAATAAATCCACTCCTCGTGATTATGCGCCGATGAACAAACGAGGAAAGGCAGGAGACTCAGGAGAAGATGATGATGAAGAGAGCGATTGCCTGGCCAACAGGTGTGACTAATAACGAGGCAGCAAACAGAAAGGCAAGAAGGCAAGACGGGAAATTCTTGACAATGGAGGTGCACACAAAACAAATCAAACAAAAGTTGAACTCAAAACTTCAGACGGATAATTCTCTTTCGGCCTCCACTAAAAGTAGCAATGTCAGCAATTTTGGTGGATTGAAAGCAAGACAGACCCTGGCGTTGTGTTTTTATGTTTCATAGTGTGTATGACAATATAGAATAATGCCAACATTGCATAACTTTATTTAACTATGAAGTGAGTGAGTGCTGAATATCTGTAATGACAGCCTGGTCTAATGAAACCACTGAACTGTTTCAGGGTTTCCTCTGGTATCAGCAAATCTAATTTAATGCTTTTTATTCATGCTTTTTAATGCAACTTAAAACAAATTTAATGCCCACATTGTACTGAATATATACACGCACACACACACATATGCATATACTGTTTATATATTAGGTCTGTCAGTCAATCACAATCTTTAATCGTAATCAACAGCATCATTTCAATAGTTAACTCAAGACTAATCGCAAATTATTTGCACGTTATATTTGTTCTGAATGAACAATGAAATATTTTATTCCAAGTTTTTCATACTCTTGTTAATTAACATATTAGTTGGCAAATACAGTTCCCAAATACAAAAGTGGTTATCGATAGAGTAAATTTTATATTAAGTAATTCATTCAAGTTTAAAAAAGATATCCCAAACAGTCAAAAGGAGTGTGAAACATAGATTTGTGTTGAGGTAATTTTTCTGACACTAGGTGGCATTGGTGTTTCATGTTGGACATTGGTGAAAGGAACAGTGCACTCTAAAAACAGTTGGGTCAAAAAGAACCCAATTATGGATCAAAAATGGATTGATCCACTTTATGGGTCAATTTGACCCAACTTTCTGGGTTGTTTTATACAAAATGGCCCAATTTTTGACCCAAGTAAAGGATCTGACCAATATTTATGAGTTGTTTTACGCTGAAAGACCCATTTCTTGACTCAAATCGACCAAAGTAGAGGATCGGTCCATTTTTGACCCATAGTTGAGTTAAGTTTGACCCAAGTGTTTTTAGAGTGAATTTTTCCTTTTTTCAGAGCAATTTGTATATGGAACATGAAGCAACTTGTGGACTACATGATTTGTAAAGCCATCAAGGCCTGAATTTTTATCAAAATCCATTTAGTGACTATTAATGGTTTTTAATGACCGTGTGTTTAAATGTCAAAAGAAAAGTGATCAGGCCTACTAGATGTGTGACATCCAACATGTAATTTAAAGCTTTTAGGGTTTACCCAGAATGGGAAAAAGCTTATTGATAGAGTAAAATAGGCTTTTTATCTCACTGTAGGTAAACATCTGAAGCGGTTACATTTGTGACCTGCTTATGCACAGATGAGTAACTTGTGTCTGCAGTTGCAGGAGGAACACAGAGAAAAATGTCTTCATACTTAAAACCGTAACAATCTGAGGATCTCTACTTGATAGACTTTAAAATGGACACATTATTGATGGGATTGTTTTTGTTGAGATCTTTGTAACTTCGCCGACTCAAAAGAATGGAAACATTTCGTTAGACATTCTAAAATGAACTGAAATAATCGTAAGGCCTATTAATGCGAGGGCTTTCATTTTCGGGCAACCTCGTTACAAAAAGGGCAATTGCCTCTTACTGAAATCCTATTTATGAATACAAATAACAGAAGAAGTTCATTTTCAATAGGAACCCCGTGTACTGAAATTTCAAAGCTGTTCAGAGCAAATGTATCAATAAGTCACACACAAACACTGACCTGCTGCACATTACACACGTCACTTATTAGCACCACAGCAACTCGCCGCTGACATCACCGAGATCATACATCTTGTGAAAGTGATAAAAATGATCACTCCCATTGATTTCACCGTCTTATTTACTGGTGTCAGCAAGGGTTCTAATCAAGGGAGTTTGTGAAGTGCACACAATTAGGCTCTGTATTACTTTTTTTTTTTTTTTTATAACTGCTTGAAGTGACTTGTAACTAAAGTACACATATCAGGAGGGTTTCCAGCAAATTGCACATTTGCGGCTGAACCCATTCCAGATACCCTTATTAACAGGTAACCCAGCGACGGTTACTCACTAATTCATTATGTCCTATCGTGCTTTAATTTGTTAACATGTGAATGAGAGACTTTTCTCCCCAACTAAAAGTATTTGAGCACATTCACAAGTGCAGCCAGTGGCCATGTTTCTTATCCTGTTGTAGTATCATAATAGGAAATGTGATCTGTTACAGTAGCTGTGCCAAATATAGATGCAAAGTAAAGTGTATATTGTTGTCACCATTGTTATTCATAGCATAATTTCCCCGCTCCGTGTTTGGCAGTCGATCAAATAAGAATTCAAATTGGTGTAAGCTGGATCCTTAAGCCTCATTTAAATAATTGTCCTGCTCCAGCAATGCATTTCTGTTTGCGCTGCACTTTCTTCCCTGTTTAGCAACTTCAAACTGACACATAATTGATAATCTGCTGCTGAGCTAGGGCTCTGTAAAAGGAGACGGGTGCGGAGTAATAACATTAAATTCACAAAACTGTGAATTTTTGTCGATACTGCTCTCATCTGGTTTTAGATCTGTTGAGGAGGTTGTAGACAGTTGGTATTCCAGCACAAGCCTTCGAGCGCTCAAATGGCTTCCAGATTGCAGAAATAATCGTGTGGAACGGAAAAGCAACTCCATACGGATTATCCAACATAAATTTGAAACTTCATCTCCGGAGACTTGAGATACGCTAATGTGCCCCTTGGGCATGTGCTAAGCTAAATGGGGTGCTAGGCTAAGGCAGTGCTAACTGGTGTTTCTTGAAAAGTCTTTGCTGATGTGGACTTTGGGGTACAACCGCGGACTTATATACGACTGGACTGTCAATGCCGCTTACTTGCCGTTGAGAGAAGGGAAGCCACCGGCGGCCATCTTGCGTTGCCACTCACTAAGTTTGCCTAACTTGAATGCGCTGATTTCCCCGCGGCGTTTTCACGTTATTTTTTGCCTCTACTGGGAAAATACCACTGTGTATGGCATACAGTTGTACACAATAAGCCTGGGAGAAGCGCTACATGTACATTTAAATCAACAATAAACCTTAATTTTCTCTTTAAGATGAGTGATTATAAATTGGTATGAGACATCATCCTGATGAATTGATTTGCTTACCGTTTGACACTGTTGAGGGGGTCACAAATTTATGTATAGGAATGAATTTGTTTTTGTTTATATTCAATAAATAATACATAATACAGGCTCCTGGACTTGTTACAGTCTGGCTGTTCATTTCAAGTCTGGAGCCCAATGGGTCCTCTTCCAAGGAAAGAACAAAATTATTATCCATCCACTTTTTATTTCGCACTCTATTTGATGGTCTATACCAGCTGCTCTGAGCCAAGTTATGCACGTCTGGACATAATGTTTCACTTTTTTGCGCAATAAATTTTTAACTGACTTTTGAGGATTTAACTAAGCATAATAGTGGTTGACAAAAGTAGTGCTAAACTAATGCATTAGGTTTTCTCTCTGAAACGGTTCTCAATGTCATGCTGTTTTAGGGTAATAGAAAATGGATGTTAAATTTGAACTGTAAAAATGTAATTCATACACAGTATGTACAGCAGCTGCTATAAATAGACCTATAGATTACAATTCAATTACAGCAAGTTATCAACGTGATTAGAGAAGCTTGAAAACAATGAAAGCCACACAAACATCATCATAAGAGCTCAGAGGGTTGAATAGGTTTTTCTCTTTTGTTTCAACTAGTATAACTCCAGAAAGTCACCTTCAGGAATACTTTTCCGATATTTACTGACAATATAGAGTAGATGTGCATTGAATAATGACGGAGATGGACTCAAATGTTGAGTGCTGCAATTGCAGAAAGAGTGTGAAAATAGACGTCACTGTTCATTCAGGATTACACAGTGGGAAACATTTAGGACCTTTAAGCAATTTGACAGTAAGCTTTCGAGCATAAACCATCCAATTTAGAAAACATTTTTTGAAAGACTGAAAAAAGGAGCACGTATTAACACAAACATTCCCCAGCTCAGTGACTCACCTAACCCACATTGTTTTTCTCCTTCCCCTTTGCCCACAGCCGTCACCTTGTGAATGGTGTCGCTGCGAACCAAATAACGAGGTGCACTGTGTGGTATCTGACTGCGCTGTCCCGGAGTGCGTCAACCCCGTGTACGAGCCGGAGCAATGCTGCCCCATCTGTAAAAATGGTAAACGCCAAACTTATCCACTCACACACACACTCTTACAAAAGTCAAAATTAAATGATGGCAAGTTTAGTCTGCAAAATCGGATGACCACAAATCCAGAGGAAGAGGTTGCAACTGACGTCGGCCTATTATGAATTTGAGTTATTGCCACAGGCCCACTGGACACTAATGTGTGGTAGTTAGTTTTAATTCAAAACGACACACTAAGCGGCGTATACATTATCTCATTGATTAAAGGCATGGTTGGAGGGAGTAATGGCTCTTTGGAAAGCCTTTTATCTCCCAGTGGCACATTGTACACAGCCAAACCCCAAAAGTAGCACAAAAGGAATGCAATTGGGTCAGCAGTTATTGACAAGGTGGGGGCAGGCCAGATGTCATTAGTCACTCAAAGAGTAAAAAATAATTAATTGTTGGCATAAATGGTTTTATGGACCTGAATAGGAATTGGATTAATAAATCAAGGACATCTAGTCAAATCCCACCACTGCAGTTAGCTCAATGATATTAAGCCTGATGAAATGACCCTTGTCCACAGTATGGTCACACATTCTGTCATTACCTCGAAAAAAAGACGGAAATAACCCTGGGGCTGAAACAGTGCTACTTGACTGCTTCTCTCTTTGACCTGAATCAGAGATAATCACTCCCGCGCAATTACCAAAGTATTTTGTGCTCACCATTGCATTCCTCAAACGTCATTTAAAACTTCGAGCCAGATTACTTTCATTGTCAAGTGGTGAATGCCCTCTAGGCCTGGCAATGTCGCTCATTAAAATTCATGTTGAAGTTTGTACCTTTTCTCTCCTCAACCCCCCACCCCCCCTCTTGCTTTGTAGAACTGTAGCGCTCATCTGCATTTGTGTGGTATCGTCTCTCACTTCCCTTCAGGGGCCAAAGAAAGTGATGTCAAATGAGCTAATTAGCTAATGATTGATTACTATACAATCTGTCTTTTTGCCAGCAACTCATTATTCAGTCTTTGGTTCTGAGTTATTGGAGAAATTATGGTTTGCTTCCAATTCGTTCCATAATATATGCTCAGTGGTGTGGATCCTGTTGTAACGTGTTATCAAAACAAACTAGATTTGACTTTAAGACTTTGAAGGCAAATTGCTTCTCGGGTTCTAAAGTATGCAGGCTCAACTCTATTTCCCATAGATTATAAGGTCTTTGCAAATGTCATGTGTTATCAACCCTAAAAGCTGTTCATGAAACCTTTGCAGATAGGGAGAGAAAAAGAACAAAATGTCTATCATTTAGAGGAAAATATATAAGTATATTTATATATTAGTGCCTGGACTCTCACCCAAAATGTGCATTCGCTATTCTCGTTCACGTTAACGGGCAAGTCCCGAATCGCCAGACATATCGAAGTGTAGCCTACACAGTGTATCAACCCACAGTAAGGTTTTTGTTCTCAGTTTAAAATAATTTACGTTCAATTCCAGAATCTTGTTCCCTAGCGGGCCAATGGCAGAACCAAGGATGTTGTTTTCTATTTGGTCTTATTTTAAATTCATCCCTGTTATGTTGTACTAGCCTGTAGCCTCGTCATAGCTAGCCTGTAGCCTCGTCATACCTAGGCTAGCGCTAAGCTAGTTCATCTCTCAGGTCCAGCCAACGTCGACGTTTACAAACTCCCTTTCGTTTGTTTCCATCATGTTCTTCTGAAATATTAACGATAATCAATGAATCAGTGATATTTTAGCGATGGTCATAATAACCGTACAGAGATTCCAGAGCTTTCCTCTTTCTTGGTGCCAGTATTGGCCTGACGACGACACATATACTGAGGAAATAAATGGAAGCCTTATGATAAATGACCTTCTCAACACCTACTCACATTTACTTTCAAATACGTTTTTCTTTCTGCCACCCGCTTCCTCCCTTTTGTCTTAACGTTGACTACATACTGTAGCTTAATAAAAGGCTATGGCAGGCCTTGAGACGCTTCTTAGAGGGAGATAATCCATCCTGAAAGGACACAGTGACAACCCATGGCATTTAAGGGTAGGCTTGTCATTTCTACACTCCCTCGAGGGCTCCAGGTCGAGCTCGGGCAGGAAAATAAATCTCAATGAGAGTGGCCGACCCATGTGAGCATGGAGGGAGGACTTTAATAAGGGCCGTATTGCTTCTACAAACATTTAGGACAAATGGCAAGGGGCTGGGAGAACAAAACATACACCTGTAATTTTCTCCCTGAGGGTTTGGGAAAATGACAGAAAATGCAATGAATGTGTTTTATGCACAATTTCAGTCTCAAATGAAAGTTGTTTTTTTTGTATAGCATACATTGTTTCCCCTTTAATGGATGTATCTTGTGTAATAAGGCTTGCCGCCTGAAAAAGAACCCCACTACTTCACTTGGTATATCGGCCATCTTGAACTTTATAGTGGAAGTCAACCTTAAACATTTTTTGACAATAATATGTTATATGTGACCTCACTAGTCTAAACATGACATTCTGATTAATATTACATTTGTGGAATAAGTTATGAAGCAAAATCCAGCCGTTTTTATCTATCTCAGGGGGCGGCCATTTTGCCACTTGCTGTCGACTGAAGATGACATCTCAGTTGCTCAGGTCTCAAGTAACAACCAATCACAGCTTAGCTTCAGAAAATAAATGAGCTGTGATTGGTCGCTGCCTGAGCCCCGAGCAACTACGTTGTCATCTTCACTCTACACCAGATGGATAAAAACGGCTGGATTTTGCTGCTTAAGTCACATTCAACTAATGCAATGTTAACCAGAATACCATATTTAGACCAGCAGGGCTGCATAGAACATATTATTGTCCCCCCAAAAAAATGGAGGGTTGACTGCCCCTTTAGGACATTTATCAATACTTGAAATGGAAGTGTAGCGTGCGTAGAAGAATTATGGGACATCACTTCTCTCTGTGTCCACTCAGGGGAAGCCAAAGGTGGAACATTTTATGGACTAGTTTAAAGACTAATTCAAAGTCACCGTCATGCTTTTTTTAACGGCTGAATGATTGACTGAAATAATTAAAACTGGGAAGGATTCATGGCAACTGCTGATTCCAATTTCCTCAAGAAAGCCAGAAACGCGTATCTGCTAATTAGATGAACAGTTATACTGTTGAAAGTGAAACATATGGCCTTTTCATTGACACATCCGATGTGATGAAAACCGTCCTGCTTAACTGCAGTCTTCACCCTCTTCCTTCTGTTTCTTCTGTACTTGAGCCACTGTGCAGTGGCAAGCCAGCGCCTGGCACTCGACCATGCTTGCGGCGCATTAGAATGCAAAGCGTTCCATGTCCAGGGAGAAGGGGGAGACTAACAAAAGAGCTTAAGTGTTGAAAAAAAAACAAGCCCGTCTGTGCACGGCTGTGAAAATAGTCTGCTCTGACTCTCCCAACATATCTCCTCGCCACCCCTCCAACAGGAGAAGCCGCATCCGCTTCTTGTCGCTCTAATTCCCCCCTTTTTCCTGTTTCCCCTCTGCCTTCCCATGCGGCAGGTCCAAATTGCTTCGCCGGATCGACCATCATCCCAGCTGGAATCGAAGTCAAAGTGGACGACTGCACCATCTGCCGCTGCCACAGCGGAGATTGGTGGAAACCGGCGCAGTGCTTGCGGCGCGAGTGCCTCAACGGTCAGTCGTCATAGAGAGACTCCGGTGGGGACGGTAGATCGGCTCAGGCGCGGCGGCCCTGCCTACCTACTGCACCATTTTTTATGATTGACACGGCAGGACGCCTGAAACAAGCTGATGAGGAATACAGTACAGTGTATTGCAGAGGCAGACACTCACAAGCGTCTTGTGATTGCAGAGTTGACGACGATGATGGTGGAACTGATCTCCAGTCTTTTCTCAAAACTTTTCTCTCATATTTGCAGAATTTAACTTGCTGCTGTCAACACTTCAGATATTCCTCACCGTGGGCAATGTGAACTAATCATAGTGATTGTTTTTGTTGTTCCTGTCTGACACAACCTAACAGCTGGAAAAATAACTTTTTTGTTTCATGAGAATGAACGTGAAAGCACCGAGTGTCACATATTCACTCTCGAAGCACATCACATTTAAATGTGTCTTTTACAATTATGGTATTAATTCACCTCCAACACTGATGATGTTAAATAAGTAGATTGTATTGATTGGTGCTGTGTCAAAACACGAAAGAGTATCAAAACTGTATTTTTTTGGGGAGAATAAAGTTGCAAAACTTACAATGATAAATCTATACATATGTTAAGATGACAACTGTTGATGTTAAGTTTCACAAACAATGAAAGAGTCAATGTTTAGACACATCAACACCATCTGTATGAGAAATTTGTGCCTGTGATTGTGTTTGTGTCTCTTCCTGAGGGAAAAAAATCTACATAGACTGAAATTGGCTTTTTTCTTCTTCTTTTTTTTTTGCGGGTTTGGATGATCATCAGTCAAATACTTTGGTGAATAATATATTGTGAAAAATATGTATAAGTAAAACCCCAAGAATATAGGTCAGATCCTTCTGGTCTTAAATTCATTATGGAATTTTGATATTCACTCATAAAAACTACAACTTCATTCTCAATAGGTACCTTAGGACTTTTTGATGTTATTCTCCTAACACTCCAATGCTAGTTTTGTCACATATTTGCACTGTTGTAATGTTTGTTTTCAGACTGGCCCTCATATTCATTTAGTATGTTCATAATAATTTGAGCAAGTTCAAAAATTAGCCAAAATACATTGAAAAAGGCCATCATTTCCAACAGACTGTCTGATGATGTGTTTTTAGTAAGAGGTTTTTATCCTCCAAATATGACCACAAACCAAATGTTTTCACTTGCAAACAAAGTAATTAGCGTGCAGTCTGCTTCCATTTTCCTTAATCAAGCTGCTTTCAGTGTTTTAAATCCTCCAGCTGGGTGCTTGGCACTGCTGCAGTCTGCATGCAGAGGTAGCAGACAAAAGAGGGAATCTGCAAATGCTTTTAAGCAGCATTAACATGCATATTGTCATTTTGAGTAAGCACTAGCGCTCAGTTCCTTCGTGTAGTCAAACTGCACTAGGAAAAATGTATGCCTGTTTTTCCAAATGGCTAAATATTGTATCCATATTCTGCTTAAATAGCACAAAAGTGGTGTGCTGTAGATTGGAGTTAATGAAAAGTCTGCAGTGTTGTATGAGTGCTGCCAAAATACACCATGAAAGTTATTTTAGCAATGCTACATAGAGAAAATGCCAATCAGAACAGCTCAAACCTCCACCAAGAAAATCTGTTACGAAAAGTCAAACACTCCATGTCGCGTCTTATTAGTTTGTCCATCTGTTTTGTTTATTAGTAAATGTTTTACTTCCGAATTCACGGAGGACGAAGAGATAGATCTTTCTCCAGATACATATCAACATTTAATTGGTTCTTTCTCCTTGGGTCAAATTATTTTTTTGCGTGCTAAGGTTAACTATTGCACGGACGGGTGGGACTGCCAAAGTGGAATAATCCGTTTTGACCGGGCTAAGTCCAATGTTCCAATGTTTTCCAAAAGTTGTTGGGACGCAATTTTAAAGCATTTTAAAATCTAGGCTAAATGCTAAAAAAAATTGTTTTAATCTCATTACATTATTGGAGTACTGCTTTTAGCAGTTAGCCTATAAATTACCGATAGTCCAAACAACTTTATCGATAGGTCTGAACGACTTCACAGATACGTTCGATTGACTTTTCAATACGCCCCAATGACATAGCCCAGTCAAAACTGTTTATACCACATTGGCAGTTCCATGCTTCCCTACTATCAGTCATTCTATTTGTTTGGAAATGACTGCTATTGCACTGTACTGTATGAAATTCAAGGAGTTTAGGTAAGAACCAGAACCCGTTTTTGACATGACAACTACTTACTTCTAAATCCGCGTTGCTGTCCAGTACAGATGTTTTATATGTCACCCGAGTTTTTCCCCTCACTATGTCCCGATAATCTCTTCCTGTTAACCTTTTAGGGCCTTTCTTGGGTGCTGATGGATGGGCTGCCTAATGGCAGCGCCTGGCACCCTATAATTAAATAGAAATGATTATCAGATAAAGACCAATGACTTATGAGTGGTTGTTCATAGCAGTTGGCTGATGCAGGAAAAAAAAAATTGGTTGGGTTCAATCGTGGGCACAAAAACTGAGCTATGGTCAAATCCATTATTAAGAGGTGGTGATTTAGTGTCTTTCCATGTGAAAAGACAGACCCATCTATCTGGCTTGAGGTATGTAGACACCTTCGGTTTATCCATCACAACCATAGTGCTCCAGACATCCTAGGACTAATAAACTGTTATTTATCTTCATTATACATATCGCAGCCTTATTAGAATTCAGTCCACGCGTATGCGCTGATACAATTTGGAATTACTCTACCGGGCGGCAAGAAAAAGACAGATCTGTGAGTGCCAGATGAAAAGAAAAGGCTCACAGACATTGCTCTCGCCACTGATGCCTTTTAGCTTTAAAAAGGATAAATGAAGGTTGCTCTTTGACTTCATGCAACAGCACAAAAGGCCTCAACATTAATAGGCATTCATTTTCTAACGCTGGCTGAAGCCTGTACGAGTTGGGCTGGAGCAAAAGACGGTTTAGACTCTGGGCCAGTCAGCAGTTCATTACAAGGCCATCCCAACCCGCATTGATCCGATGGAAGATTTACGGAAATCAGCCATGTCAACCACTTCACAACCCAAGGCCTACAAACAACTGTGAACTTATGTGTAAAAATATACTCTTTCTATGAGCAAATAAATAATTAATGGTTGGTCAAAGTCTAAAACAGTAGATTGAGTTTTTACATCGACCAGACAACTTCATCCACGTGACATTGAGATTCAAACCTCAGCTTTGATTTATTTTGATTCAGTCAAAGTGAATAATATTCTGAAGATTATTTCATTAGCGGTTATGATGGGATCATAGATTGAGATCGTCAAATAGAAACAAGAGTAGATGTTTGTATTATTGACAAAGAGGAAAACAATCATTGTGTTGATACAAGCTAGCAAGGAAAGTCCAGCACCAGTATTTGTTCTAAACTCATCAGTAATTATACCCATGCCAAGTTGCAAAGCAAATAACTAAAGATTGTTTTATTTATTTTGTATTGCTTTCATCAAGAAATCTGTCTATAAAATGTGCCTGGAACAGGAAGACAAACACTGTTAATATACAATCAGTTATATTATATTTTGGGGAGCATTAAGGGTTATTTTGCAGACAGTATAAATTAAGACATTTGGAAATCTCAAAAGTAAAATAAGATAAGAGCATGCTTGATTGTAAGTGAACATATGCTCGCACAGGTTCACCCATGTTTACACTGGAAACATACAAGCTACAAAACAACCCTTGGCGCTCCACGTTTTTTATGTAAATATCTTTAAATATATGGTATCTGTATTTAGGATGTGGAAAATGTACCATTCACCATAACACAAAACTATTTTGTTAATTAAACAGACTTGAAATAAAGTGTTATTCTGCAAAAGGGATTTATGGTATTTTATTATTATTATTAATATCTTCATGCTACTTAATAGTTTTATGAGGAGTTTCATGGGGTTTAACCGAAACTGAGAACCATAATGTATAGACCAGCTCATCATAGCAAAACAGAATAAATCTGTCAGTGAGCACATCTCCTTTGCCGAGATAAGACACTTCTCAGATGTGGCATACCAAGAGTCTGATTAGGCTAAACACAATAAAAGGAAACATGCATTTTTTGACTGTTTATTTTATTATAAAAAATTTTTGGGGGGGGGGGGGGGTTACCACCTGGAGCCTCCAATACAGTAAAATTGTACATTTAATAGTGAGCTTTTAATTGTGGCCAACATTTCCATTCAGTGCATACTGCTTTTTGGACCTCAGTATTCTTGAGCTCATTATTTATTTTAGTTAAGTTTGAGTCTTTTAAGATATGGTAATGCTGTAATGGGCCACTAATAAGAGGCAGATTAATGACGGATTACAAATATTTTTCAGTCTCTCAGCAGTGTTTACTGTACTTGTTCAGTATACCAATTTGTCATTTAAATTCAGTTTTCAATTAGGGAAAAACAGCACAAGTAACTATGATTTCACCTTTTCATGTTACAAAATAATCAAACGTGTCTTTCGATGGATTACGTGAGAAGAGTATTTTGTGTTTTTTGTGAGTTCAAGGACATCAACTGTGGTTTAATTAGAAGCGCTTCCTTGCCTCTTATCATTTAACGGCCTCCTGCAGCTTAGCGTGGACAAGGGATGAAATTTTAGCAGCACAAAGGAATCAATAGCAGTTAGGTGCATTCTAATAGCAAGCCAGTAGCCCTTGAATACAATTTACACATACTTTTTGGATTCACAAATACACACCTTTCTAACAAAATGATTGTGTATTCTCCTCGTGCATTGCCGCAGCAGTTTATCTGCATTTTTATAACATCCAATTTAGGTAACAAACCACACTCAATCAATCCTGTCTGGGACTTTGCACTTGCATTTTCAAAAAAGATTGTCATTATCTTTCCTTGGTAAATCGAGAGCTATTGTTCAAAAGCTGCTTGGTTCTGTTCATTTTGCAACGCAAGCTTTTGTGACCATATATAACAAAACGGTCCATATAGCTAAGAGACCTTTAATTTAATTTTCGTGCTTAACACTTACTCAAATAAACAGATCTACCTATCCTCCCAGGTTTATAAACTCCTGTCAGAAATTGAAAACACCACTTCACTACCAACAAATGGACTTGAAATCTTCAAATCCAAGCGGGTCAACTGATAATTTGTTAACACATTCTATTCATCTTGTCTGTAATGCGAATTTGTTTCGAGAGATACTTCTTTGGCGCTTATTTAAAAAATGCTCAAATTATCTTTGTTGTTCTAAGTAATGATATTCATCATGTTGACTAATGACTTCTCACTATAATCATCAACAATGATTTAAAAACTCATGCAGTGCCAGCCATTTTCAGACTCCTATTTACCATATGTGAAAAAATAAAATAAAATACGCACCTGGGCTTGAATGCCTGGATTCTTAAAAGACAAAAATACATCCTTGGCATTATCTCTGCGCGTTTCATTTTCAAACAATGATTCCTTGGAAACGGCAAAGTCCCATTCAGAGCCACCCCTCGCGTACACGCAGAACAGGCACTGTGCTGAGGGCCTCATCCTCTATTGGGGGTCCTATTTTGCGCAAGGGGATGCATTGCGACTGACAAATGTAAGGGAATGCTATGGACGTACTCGAGACGTCGTCCAAAATTCCGTCCAGTCTGTAAAAAGCAAACTCATGTTATAGTTCTGTGAGATCAAAGTGGAAGCAAATGTAAAGAGCTTGTGCCATACTTTCTGACATCTAATCAATAGAGTACCAGTCTAAGGTTTGCAAATACTGTACTATTGCACTTTAAAATGACTCAAACAAGAAAGATTTTCAACAGTCTTCAAGTGGTGCTGTGGTGGGGAAATGATCAGATTGGGACTGTAGTATGACTTAAATTATTTACTCTCACTTTCAGTACTCCATGATAAACACTGATCATAAACATAATCAATTCAAATGGTAAAAATTAAAAGACTGCCATGAGAAACAGCTGGAGTTACAAATCCTTATACTGATTGGAGGCTTGGTACTGGGAGAAGTTGAAAAGATTTGATACAGTCAATGATCCAGGTGGAAGGAGCAGACCATACTTTGCCCCTCCGAACCACTGCGGGCTTGTGATGACCCTGTTGGTCAAAGATGATGTACTGGGTGCAGAGGGCCTGGTCTGATTCCGGCAAAGCATGGTAGGCAGCAGCATTGAGGGTTTGAGTCACATCACTGTCAGGTTTGGGCCGCCGACTCAGTCGTTGACCTCCTCCATCGCGGAGTAGCTTGGCCAGCTCATCTTTACTGGGCGATTTAAAGGAGCCCAAGAGGAAGAAGAAACAGCCGTCGAACAGCGGTGGGAGCTACAAGCGACACAATGAGAAAGAAGAAATTCCTTCAATTGTTTCAAGTACTTGCTTTTGCTAAAATATATCTAAAACTGCTTTTTTTCTACATTTATGGTGCTCTAGGAACTTTTTAATCATAATCTAAGCAAGCACATTTCCCCAATTATGTGTAAGGATTTGTTTAAGCCAATGCAGAGGAATGTTAGGGCCAACCCAAAGAAAAAATACTGTTAGTACAAGAATGAGCACAAATGTAAACCTACTTTAATAGTTTCTGGAAGTATCATCAAATCTAATTTAATGCTTTTGAATGCTATTTTTGACCGAAACCAATTTAATGTCCACGTCGTATTGCGTATAAAGACACACACACACACACACACACACACACACACACCCACACACAGTTTATATATTAGTGCTGTCAGTCGATTAAAAATTTTAAATCGCAATTACTCATAATTCCCATAGTTAACTTGCGATTACTCGTAAATTTAAATCTGTTCTAAATGTACAATAAAATATTTTTCAAGTTTCGCTTACTCTTAACATACAATTTGACTAATATGGTTACCAAATACAAATGTGGCTGTATCGTTTAGTACATTGATACATTCATTTTATTGTAAGTAATTAACTCATTCACTCCCAGCCATTTTCTCCCTTTGCTCCCGGGGATTTTGACTGATTTTGCAAGGCCCACAGAATATTCCGTTCTATTGCTATAAAAACATGCAACCTACTAGAATAAATATTAGAGTCTCTTCTTTCATCAGGAAAAAAAGTACATTTCTATCTGTTTCCGTGTTGCAGAAATTAGCATTAGAATATAGCCAAAGTTTCATCAGTCACAAATCTGTTTAAAACTGTGGAGAAAACCGCTTATTGCAACATGGCTCTGGTTGATCTCTTATACTCTGTTGACACCTGTTGGCCGTTTTTGTAATAACCACCATTGCTTCCACTGTTCTCTTCAGTTCAGAGGCTGCCTCAAAGCTTTCTGTATGCTCTTGCATAAAACACATAAAAAATATGTTTTTGGGACACTGGTAATAATTAAAATACATCAGAACGTATTTATAAGTTTTTGGGAGAAATTAGTTAATAGTTACAGTTATCATAAGTATTGAATATTGAGAAATATTGAGTCATACATTTGTGTTGAGGTAGTCCTCTGCCACACGGTCGCATCACTGTTTCATGTTGGACATTGGTGACAGGAGCACTACATTTTTCTTTTCCAATTGAGAGCAATTAGTATTTGGAGCATGAAGCAATTCTGAACACCTTTTGACAAAATATTGAATGCTTCTTAATGCAATTGAAGGCCTTAATTAAATTAAATCAATTGAATACCTTTCAATGTTTTTAATGCCCTGCGGAAAGCCTCACTAAGGATCCTGTCAAGTTACAATGGTTAAAAAAATAAAAAAACATTCACTGTAAAAAAAATATTACTATTGTTAACAGTTCTCTCAAAACACAAGGTTGACAGTACTTTTCTGTAAAAAAAAAAAAGTCTAGGATCACATTCTTGTTTCGTTTTCAAACCAATTAAGATTGGTCCAGGCGATCAATACTTCTGAAATGTGTGTCTGTGTCTCATTTACCAAACTGCATCGGTTGATGCGACTGCGTTGGGCGCCTTCGCCTGCTTCGTGCTCGTTTTCTGGCATCCGCTTGCTTGCCTGCAGACATGCCTCCACCCCTAGCATCAACGAGAAATCAAAGCCACCGCTAATTATATTGACTTGAAAGAGCGGGACGACAAAGTTAATGTTGTTTATAAGCTGGAAGTCTTCAACTACTGGCAAACGGCGCTTGCTTGATAAAAATATGCCAACAGCATGATCACGTTAATGATGCAGCCCTTGTTTTGAGTATCTCACGCTTCACACTGAGCTTTTTTTCTGTATCCTGAGAGTTAAATTACAGCTTGGTGACAGCTAGCTTTCTGTTTTTTTAAAGCCCCAAGTAACACTATGTAACAAAAGTATGAGCCATACATTTGTTTTGCTCTGTGTGCAAGTGTTAACGAGACTGTAACTATACACAATTTGAAATGAATTGCAACCTGTATGAACCCAATGTGTAATGAACAGATTCAGTATTTTTAATGCAGCACGGTACTTGGTTATTTAATGTCATCCTGGTTGTATTTACCCAAACCTCAAAAAACAGTTACACATCGACACTAAACACATTTTTAAGAGTCCCATCTAGTGAGTAGAACTACATTAGACAAAAAATCAAACATTTTCACAACCATTTCCAGTCGCGAGCTATCAAAAGCCTGTCTGAGCTCATCTCCAATGCACATGATATCAGATAATGTTACGACCTATTTTTATATTGTGCATATGAATGAGTGCATGCCTCACATTTTCATTTTGCACAAGTCCAACAGACTCGAGCAAACACACAGTGGGGTTAATTGTTCCAGATAACAGTACTAAGTGCTCCGGAGTAATTAGCATTTCAGCTAATCATTGTTACAGAGACTGAATGCAGAATTGGGACGCATTTAAGGATGGAAAAAGTCTGTCACCTAACAAAATATTTTATGATCGTGGTTGTTCATCAGCGCACTGCATTATACTGTAAGCCAATTCTAAGGTAGAATTTCATTAGTGATGCCTCAATATAATTTAGTTCAGTTATGTTTTATACCACCTAGAACAATTTTAACTGGAAACACTCGATTTGAGTCGGTCGGTGGGATTACGATTTGATTAAGCACTCCAAAGTCCACACTATTCAAGATAGCGTATCAAACAACAAATCATCAGCAACATAAAACTGACTTTTACCTGGTGTGCATCTCACACAAAAGACAACTCGACGCATATCTCGATACATGGGTTGTGATACGTTTCACAGACGGCACATTTTAAAGCAAAAAAAAGAAAAAGAAGAAGCTATTTTATTAGCTCATCATCTGTGCTGGTCAGATAGAGAAGAGAGGCAGTACAAACAGTCTTCAAGGTTGTTCTACAGCTTTATTTTCTTCTTGCTGACCTACGAGTTTTAGAACATAACACACTGGCAAAATACTGTATGCCAAGAATAGTTGTTCTAGAATTAAGCGCATTAATTTACTGAGCATTGTGACCGCTTCAAACTGAAATACATCTTGAGGTGTTGCTATGGTATCAAAGAGGCACAAACCAGGGCTTGGCCTGCTTGACAGCGGTAGCATACAAAGACAGGTGGCAATGACAGCTCCACTGCCTTATGTGAGCAAGAACGTGCGCACATGGACAAAAACAGATAGCATGTCACTGTGACTGTCATGGGAGAGACAAGCTGTGTCGGGTGCTCAGCCAGTGGGAATGAAAAATAGTTTTTTTCCCCCCTCTCCTGGTACATC
Organism: Leptonotus elevatus; assembly: GCF_054856555.1. Taxonomy (NCBI): domain Eukaryota; kingdom Metazoa; phylum Chordata; class Actinopteri; order Syngnathiformes; family Syngnathidae; genus Leptonotus; species Leptonotus elevatus. The sequence goes on along the minus strand of NC_141250.1, from coordinate 15,494,748 downwards.
ATATAAAGTGACATTTTTAAGATAGGAATTGCGACTCAAAATGATTCATGTGTAGAGAATAATACAAGTGGGCCTGCCACGCTACTCAATAGACACGGTCAAGAAATAATATGTGGTAGGAATGATACAGTGCTAATCAACATGTTGCTTTTTTCATTTTAATGTAATTATGTAAATGTCACCTCCGAAAAGGGAGTAAAAATAAGATTTTTTGCTAGTAATGCTGACACCCTGAGGCGTGCTGATTCCTCACAATGTGTCACAGTCTGTCACACTCTTGCAGATGTAGCAGTGAGACAAGTTGATATGTACTAGACACAGGAACAAGCGCAGACAATGTACCTGCAAATTGCTTGCACAAAAGTGGCCACAAATGCTCCTCAAGTCAAAGGAAAATAAATAAATATGTTTGATTCCTAAAGTGGCTCTGAAATGAGCAACAAACTTTTTTTCTTTAACTGAAAAGTTGAAGCCGGAATGGAAGCATGATTGAACATACCGGTAAATTTCTCAGACAATTAGAGAGAATGATTGTCAGTGGAGGCTCCGTAATATTTCAGTTTTGTAACTCTTTCTATTAAGAAAGTCAGAAAAAGGCTGTAGCCCACATTATATACAGCATCACCACAATGTAAGTTGGTGGCCATACACTTTTGACAAAAGACGAACCAGGGTAGATGCAGTGTAGATACAGAAGAGGTGTTAATTTCATCAAATCCTGGTGGGAAGTACTGAAATATTATGTTTCCAAATTCTTCTTTTCCAATTTATAACAGTGTTTTCTCTGCATGGTGCGTTGTGTGATTTCTTTATTACTTTAATCCCTTCATACTATGCCGAGCAAAAAAGGAAATGGTCGGACAAATATATGCAATATGAATTTACATGTGTAGCGGAACGTATGGCGTTATGGTGGAGCTATTTAACATAAAGTTTTACTTACAGCTGTATTTGACAATCCAGCAGCCTGCAAGAAGTCCAAGGAGGGTGGTGTAAGTGCTTGGCATTGGTCCTTCTGGCACCACAATATGACTCACTGGGAGACGGCAACAAGCAGGAAACAACATGTTAGCAGCCCAATGCTATCATCAGGACGGATCTATAGTTACACTGAGTTGGAGAAGGTCAAATGTCAATGTTCAACAGTAGAATTGTTCGTCATAAGCATCCATAGATTTAAAATAACTCTGAAAAATAAATACTGTACTACTTAATTTTCTTAAACAGTACCATGTTTCTGATTTATTATTTCTTGACTTCTCATTCATAAGCTACCACTTCTATTAAGAAAACTTGCATCTTGCGATTGTTTTGGCTTCCATATTCTCTCACTCTAAATGATTTACAAGACTGCCTGAAGGCAATCAGAAAATGTGATTAGAGGGCATTCCAAATTTTAACTCAAGCTTATTGCTTGTACTTCTCACATCAGTGATGCTGATGGTGAAGCCCAACCAATTACACCTGGAGGGGAAAACCCTATTGCATGCTGCAATTGCTGTTGATTTGTAGCTTTCCAATCAGAGTAAAAAATCCTTTACTGCAATCAACGACTTACTTTTGAGCGACATGCTAAAAATGTGAACAAATTTCAATATTGCTTGCTTTATACATTTCTTACAGCCAGCCAATATTTTGAGATGATGGAAGGAGCCATCACAACACTTAAATTACCCCTGACATTAAGCGATAGCGTCAACCAATTTGTCTTTGTGGTACACGCAAGAAATATTTTACTAAACGGTGTTTGAAACTATATTAATCACAATAAATTAAGAACTACAAGTGAGGAATTTTATAGGCAATATTTTTTATGCAATGGCATGCACAAATGCAGTAGCTGCTCATAAACAATATTTAAAGCCAAACATGGCAGTTCAGTTTGGATATCTGAAGATATTTGAAAGATTTGGAACGTTAGCGCAATGTGTCTGCTTCCAAATTAGAAGTCTTACAAGCACTTTAAACATCCTCATTTGCTGCAAGCATTTTTTTTAATGAGTTTCCACAGACCATACATGTAAAATACATGCCACAGAAAATAGCCTTGTACTACTAGTTTTAACGAATTATGTTCAAAGCCCCAAGCCTGAAATCCTTTCATCTTTCAGAGTGTAAATGTGAGTGAAACTCTGTGCACGCATACTGCAATATTTGCCTAAAGGGGACAAAAATAAAAATCTGTTTTTAGTCTTCAAGACAAAAGACGCTACCTAAAGAAGAAAAGGAGTGCGTTATCGTTCCACCCAAAAGCCTGCTCAGCTTGGCAAACTGATGCTGGTTTGTTTGCAACAGCTTGCTCGACAGAAACAAAATGATTTCTTCTTCTTGCTTCACACAATTATCCACCTACGAGAGGACAAAGAGAATTTAGACTTCTTACGAGACATAGATTTCACTGGAAGAAAAAATAAATAAATGTAGACGTACTACAGAACGACCGGCCGGGCTGTTCACAGATGTGTTGGCATTTTGAGCTTCCTGGAAGACCTCCAGCATCTCCTGAGTTATTGCATAATCTGCAGGCCGCTTGCCATGAAGGTTACTATGAAGAAGAGTAGATCAAATGTAATGATAAGATGGCACATACATAATTAGACGATTTGCTACGACTAAGACAATCTACAGACCAGAGTGCGGGGCCCAGTCATACACTAAACTAAATAAGCCAAGGTTCATTAAAAGACTTGAAAGCTCTTGAAGAACAAACTTGTCATCGGAGAATTAAATGAAAACTCTCACACGCCAATATTTTTTTTAAAGTATCTATGATTACTATTTTGGACCACAGAGCACTGGTAAAATGTGTGCACTTGACTCAGGCCACTGTATGTAAGGTTTGACGACGGCTGCAATTTTTCGCCGGTCTGCTGTGTCGGAATTCAATCGGGTTGTCTTATCAAAAGACAGGTGTTATCTGGAGAACAACAACAAAAACAATACTTTAGGAGGACCAAGCCCAGCTGGTTGTCTGTGAAAAATTAGGCATCAGCAAAGATAACATGGGGGAAAATTAATAGGTCCACTGGTCCATAAAATGTTTCACTTGGGTTCTTACCTCTAGCAAAATTTACAGATACACAAATACACACTTTAACCCACACACAAACCGATTTATGCAGCTGCACATGAAAACTGAGGGGGAAAAGGATGAGGAAAGCAGTCGAGAACAATCTGTCACAAGCTATTGCTCCAAAATATATGAGAGGGCAAGCCAAAAGTAGTTCTATAGCAGCACTTGTCAAAGTCATGGGAAGAAATTGTAGCAGTTGCATTAGATACATCACAAAAACCTGGAAGAGCCCATGAAAGAGACACTTAAGAGAATGAACATTTGTAGTGGGACACATTTCAGACAGCGGAACTGAAAATGTTTAACACAAGAGTAATTTCTGTTGTAAGATTTGCTCATGACGATGTACCAAATGCATCCCCATTTGGTCTTATAACATTACTTCACAACAGCGCAGTGAATGTCTGCAGTAACATGTTTACAAATGCAAAGCCGCATGCCAAAGCCTCCATTAGAGATTGCATTGGCAGATGTCTTGAATTGCCTCTTCTGAGTTGACTGCATGTGTGTGCTACAGGAGGGCGTAGAAAGGGCAAAGATTGTATTTATCTTGCACAAACATGGGCTCATTTGTTCCATTTCCCTTTTAAACAGACGAGCTACACGCGAAAGAAGATGGAGCCCCATCAAATAAATAAATTGCCAGTGAGACGACAGCAGATGATGGGTGCACATTGATTGTACAGAGGGCTGCTGGAAGGAACACAGTGATGGTAATGTATGTTTGTTTGTTTGTATGTTTGACCCACTCTTACTGGTTAAGCAGTCGAGCCCCGCTATTTGTGAGGGAAAATAGACTGCTTCAAAAAAACATAAAAAATGCTGATAAAGCTCAGTACGTTTTCCACAAAAAAACGGGTTGACATAAAAATCAAATTGGGGAAAATGTTTTAAACGAACAATTGAGGCAACACATTCGCTAATGTAAAAATAATTACGTATAAACCATTATTATTTGATCCTGTTCATTAAACATTTGTGTGGAGATTAAAACCAATTTATATCATGCAACATCATAACATTAACTTCATTATGTGTGTGATGCATTTCAAATATCGTCACCCTCTTAAAATAATTGCCTACGTATTTTTTGTTTTTGCAAAAAAATATATATTTTTGTCTAAATCATCTCTTCATGATGCAAATGGTTAATTTGTTTGTGTTTCCTGAAAAATCTGGGGGAAAAATTATCTGGGCGATTATTTTAAGGTGTCGATATGCAATTACTGATTAACTTAGTTTCTTTACTAACTACTTGATTTTAAGTAACAAAGTTTTATTACAAATTACATTATTAATTACTTTCAGCAAACACGGAACATTCCGCTTCACATAAAAATGACAACTGGTTTTGCCAATACAGGTGGGCCGCCATGCTTTTCTTGCCCACCCGCCAGGCTAAGCATCACTCACGGATTTTCACCATTTGTCCCCATCTGTGAATAGCGGGAGTTCAACTCTATATGTATTTTGTTTTTTTACTGGAGTGCAGTAAAGCCCTGTGCTTCCAGAATAGGAAATCACCTTATTCTTCACCTGGAAATTGCCTGCCAGTGACTCATGCCTGCATTGTAACAATGCCTTTATTCTGTAGAAGCAAAAAACTGCCAGTATAAAAGAAAAAAAAAACAGATCTTACACTACACTCTGTGATGCTCCAAACTGTAGCAGCAATTTGACCACAGCTATGTGCCCGTTTTGCACAGCATCATGAAGCGGAGAGTTGTTTTCATAGCCAGGAGTGTTCAACAGGGCCCCCCCCGACAATAGTGCCTCCACTGCTACCAGATGGCCCAGGTTACATGCCTCGTGCTGAAATACACAAACATACGGTATTCTGTAAGTCTTGAATCAGCAAACAGCTTGGGTGGAAAATAGTCAGAAAGGATATTATACATTACTATGTACCATATGTTGAAACGATCTATGTTCAATACATTAACATGTTTAAACAATTATTTTTCATGCAAGATAATAAATAAGATTAGATTAAGAACTATTTCAACAATTGTGTACTGCAACTTTTAAAAGTGGGAGGATCCCTTTAACTGAGCGGCCAATTGCTGATAATTTGTAGTGTTAGTTGCTGTGACATTTTTTTGGTCTCAGGTGAATATTTTAAACATGTAACTTAAACTGAAGCAAGTTAACAACAGATGATATGAAACTGCACACACGAACGCAAGTCTGACACACAACAGACTTCCGTGATCTTTACATGTGAGTCACATTGGTGGAAATGTGACACAGTCACATCAAATTTTCAAAATTTTGCCTCAAGCATCATAACAGGAAACAGCAGAGCGAAGGGCTACTATCAGAAACTGGAAATGATTGATTTTTTACCGCTCAAGAAACCGCCTGATTGACTGCGCCTCTCTCGGTTATAGGAAAATGAGACAGCTGGACAACAGCTTTCACTCAAACATATGAGCTCTCACTAAGTGGGCTGGTGAAGCAAGACTGGGCATGAAGTCGCATCTAGGCCATGGCTGAACTACAGTCTAAATATTGCCCTGGGGCTCCAGACAAAATGTAAATACAGAGACTGTAAATTTGCAGTCGACAGACGAGACACACAACAGGACTGGAACAGATTCAAACAGAATTCTGGAGTCTAACATAGCGGTCGTTTACTGTAAAGTATGTCGAAAAAGGGCATGGCGGTATATCTGGATTTATGGCATTCCAAGCAGGTTATTGGTCTTACCAGAGGTGTCCATCCGGCATTATCCTTCAGGTTGGGGTCAGCGCCCTGATTCAGAAGTTCCTTGACACCCTCTACATCACCCTGTAGAACACCAACGATAATTAATAAAGCAACACTGTAAACCTGCTGGTGAAAGAAAAAAAGTGAAACTGAAGTATGAAACAACATGACAAACATGCAGAATCGCATTTCATTTCTATCCGTACAGTATAAAGGAGGAAAAGTCAGTTGGAAGTTCTGCCAGCCGGCGCACCGTTGAGCAAGTTACATAAAAGCTTCCATACAACTTTTAAGTGAACTGCGTGCTCCAAAGCAACTTTCATCACCAAGGATTTGCATCAATATTCCAGTGCTGAAAACCAGGATTTTCATGCTATGCTGACAATTTTGAAACCTAGACACAGTAATCCCTACAGTCTACTACAAGACAAAAAAAATAAAACCTCATCATGGACTTGCAGCAGAGTGAGTAGGATAGCTGTGACAATTTTTTGTGTTGAATACTGTCACCTTAGCGATTCAGATGTGTGTTCGTGTGCGTTTTTAAAAGGTAATTTGATTACAAGGATTGTACGAGTGCAGTGGTTCTTAACCTGAGTTCGGTGTGTCAGTTTCAGGGGTTTGGCAGAGGTCAAGACACACACTCGTGACCTGACTCAAGCCGATCAAATCAGATCATGCTACATTACTTGGCCAATCTGTGCTGCAGAGAATTTTGTGTGCTCATTACTAAACCTGTGAATGTTGAGATTTCTTTATTATAATCCATTCATACGGACTAGTGTATGTTGATCAAAAAAAAAAGTGGTTGGACGAATATGTGCAATATGTATTTGGAAGTATAATGGAACATATGGTGTTCCCCATGGTTCAATTCTGGGCCCTCTGCTGTTTTCTGCTGTCCCTGGATTTCATTTTAAGAGAACAGTGTTGGTTGTTTTAAAGCCCTGGTTCTCAACCCCAGTCCCTGAGTACCCCTATCTGGCCTGTTTTCCATGTCTTTCTCAGCCAACACAGCTGAGGATTGTTATCAGGCTTCATGCAGAGCTTGCTGATGAGCTGATCGTTTGAAACACCTGTGTTGGCTGAGAGAGACATGGAAAACAGGCTGGACAGGGGTACTCGAGGACCGCGGTTGAAAAGCACTGTTTTTAAGTGCTTTAACAAAAACAAAAAACACAAATCCAAGTTTGCACAGTTACCAGTACCACCATTTAGACTGCATTGACTCATGCTAAATACACAGCAGCAAATCAAGTCAAATTAGCAAGCATATTTTCACTGACTATTAAGGTAAAATAAGCAATTGGCTACACAAAAATCATCATTTCAACAGCTCATAGTAAAATAGGTCTTGAAAAAAAGGACAATGTACCTTTATAGCAGCTAAATGCAGCGGGGTTTCTCCTTTGCGGTTCTTCTTCACAACTGTTGGGCTCCCTGAGTTGGAGCGCCCCATAGACGCACGAGAAGAGGGAGATTTTCTAACAGCTCTACTTGGAACAGGCAGACTCTGTTCTCGATCTCTGGGGGTCTTTTCACTCCTCAGTTTGGTCAAAGATGGAAAATGAATGGCAGCAGGGGACAAGTGACCTAATGACTTCCGACAGCGGCCTGATGAGGCTGTTGGCATTTTCGGTGTTGTCTCCAGGGTAACGACCTCCGCCTCCAGTCTTGTGCGTTTTGAGGAACGCTGCGGAGAAGAAAGGGTGCCCTGTTTTTTTGGCATATTTTTGGGGATGGAGTCAGAGGCTGGCAGTGTGTCATCAATAATGTCTGATCCATTCTGACAAAGCAACTTTGGACTCTTGGGTTCAGCAGGTCCATCTCTCAGGGTGCTAGTGCTAGACACAGGCCTGAGATCACCAATGTCAGTTATGACAACAGGGCTAACGAAGGTAACCCTTTTATTAGGCGCCCTTTCAACTTCTACACCATGCTGCTCTGATTCCGTTAAGGTACTTTGATCCTCTACCATCCTCCATTGCTTGTTTATGGCATCAAGATTATTTTTCACCGTCTGTCGACTCTGTTTCCTTGAGGCTTTTCGCATTGTTTTCCTTTGACTGCCAATATTTTTCGTATTTGTCCTCTTCTTCCTCTTCTGGTTGTTTTTGTTGGACTTTGGAGAAGAGGAGCCAGAGTCTTGAGAGGATGAGGGGAAGCTGAAAACTGTCAGGTCACCAACTTCAGCTGCCTTTTGCAAAGACTTGCCTTCAGGTTTGGAGACTTTTGGAACTTTTTCCACCACACAACGCATTTTACGGCTCCGAGGGCTGAGCCAGATCTTGAAGTTCTTCTTGTGTTTTAAGACAGTGCCCTCATTTTGTGGCCGCATTACCTCAGAGGAGTCTGCAATGAGAAATGAAAAAATCTATATAAAAAAAAAATAATAATAAAATACTACTTCCTTTGATTTTTATTCAAACACACTAATTGAAAAGGTCACTTCACGTCATATAACTTGTCAGGCTTTGTAAAACTATCCAGTCACATTCAAGCACTTTAACAACTCTAAAAAGTTTTACCTACACCCTAAACTTTGTTTGCCCCTGAATCAGAATATGCAATATTAAAATTGGCGCATTTTCAAGACTTTCAAACCACCTGTAAGAAATTTGAATTACTAATTAAAATGTCATAATGAGTCCCGTATGCTTAAGAGCTTTGAAACCAGACTTATAGTGCACACAAACTGGCATAAACAGAGAAATAAAAGCACATATTGACTATTTGTATGCTTGCCACACAGTCTGTTCACAAAAACCCTAGCATTACTAATTGCATTGTATAATTACAGTCATTAGAGGGATGCTGCCGGAAAGGAAAGAAACTGTCCACCCCCAGTGTCATAATGTAGATGTTCGAGTCTGCCACAGTGACAAAGGAACGGAAGCCAGTAAATATTGATTTGAGCAAACTTGTTTCACAGCTGAGCAACATTTACCAAGCTGTCCATCAGGGTTCAACATGGACTCCAAGTCACAATAGAGCGGTATGATACTGCTGAGCTGCCTGTTGATTTTGATGTCTTTCACCCAGGCAGGGCTGTGACAAACCACACAGCCATCACCTGCCTGTGGGCCTGCACACGACCTATGAAATAAAAAAAAATAAAAAATGAAAAAAGTCATTGAAATACACTTCTTTTGTTCAGTAGAAATACAATTACAAACTCAATAAACACAAATACTTGGGTGGGGTACAAAAAATGTATGGACTATGTATTTTAAGCATGTTACAGAAAAACAGGTGTGCATGGCCATTTTGATCATACACTGCAAAAACACCATCTGCATTTACGTGCACGAGCAACTTGCTTCACCGCTTGTTACCTTCCACACACACACACACACACAATCTCGCCTCATCTCATCTGATCTGATCTCATCTTGCAGTCAATTTACATCGGTGTGCAATTGCTTCCACTGTAGCATACGTACTTGAGTGCCTTCGATTCCAGGTTGTTAGTATGTGACGTTGTCATTAAATCAGTGTGCGCGCATGAATACCAAGCGTAGCCAAGTCATTGAGATATAATTTACACCTACCTGTGCATTTCTGCAGGGCATACAAAGTAATGGGGACATTACCTGCACAGCATATGCTCACATGTTCCGACACAAACTGGATCCTTCAGTAACTGGGAGCTGGAGTAAAAGAAAACAGCAATGCACTTGATCGGTTCCTGTCTTTCAACAGATTCCTCCTAAATAACCGTCGTCACTAAAGTAACGTCACAAATGTCAACGTTGTAAAGTTACTCGAAGAAATATTGCAAGGTCAGTTTCGTAAGCAACAAATTTAAATTATTTATTTAAGCTGTTGAGATCGAGTTAGCTGAATGGACTGTCAAAGATCCATTTGATTGTTGTAGGTTTTCCCGTTCTGATTATTCCGGTAAAAGCGAATATCTACTGGTAAAGAGAAGTCAAGGTTGCGGTAACTTACCATTTTGAACAAAGTAGCAGACGTCGAAAGTTGGTAAGTGCCTCTTTGGTGTTCTTCCAGTCGTTTGTTTGCGCCACAACAGATGTATCCATTATTCTAAAATTTAATGCAACTCTGTTTAGTTAAAAATATATATATTACGCCCAACAAAACAAAAAAAGCGACTTACTTCCTGGTTACTGCTCGCATCTCCCGCCTGTTCGAGGGATGTCACTGTTGACGACACAGATGACGAAATTCCGGTTCCCTCAAAAAAGTTGTCCCCCACATGTTCGCGGTTCACTTTCCTGTGGAACCGTTCCCCAGCTATTTGTTGAAAAACTCACGTCTCGTTTTTTTTTTTTTTTTTAGCACTCGTAGATGTCACAACATGGCTTCAAAGCCATGTCTAATAGGAAAGTAGTAGGCGACAATGCTGTTGCACTCATTTGAAGTGACAAATGTCAAGTCACAGAAACTTTGTATTGTCAATGAGGAAGTTAAAAAAGTTGCCACACGTGCATGCAAATTTGCACTTTTTACGCATTTATTTAAAATCAAATAATCTGTAAACCTTTGTTGCATAATGTTGTAAGATTTAAACTATGTGAATTTCTTAAAAAAACAACAGTTTGTTGCCGTTTTTTGCCATTCATGGAAGCGTTTAGTACCTATTTGCCACAAAAATGTGGTGAAATACTTAAAACTAAACCGAAATCAACAAATAGAGCTTACAAAAAAATTGTTTATTCATATTGTTCATATGTTGCCCTGGTTCTGTATACTGCAGTGCTCAACATTAAAGAATACATCAACATTGTAGAATGTTATGCCAACTGAAAACTTTTATTTTGAAAGGAATCTAAACATTTTGAAACACATCTTCTGGTATGTGCAGTCGACCCACGCATGCTCGAGGCTCACTCGGATTTTTTTCCCTCCCATATTTTTCATCAATATATTTTGCTGGTGGGTAGTTTTGCCCCCTCAATCCCCTCCCTGTTTTTCATGGAAAACATCTTGAATGTTTATCATGTTTCTTTGTAGAATTGCTGTGGGTTTAAAAAAAAAAAAAAGTCTCCACCCGAATGCATTTCATTGGGCGTCAATTATATGTGAATTTTCCCTATTCATGAGCTGCGAATAGCGGGTGTTGAGTTGACTGTACTCATTTGTAGCTATATACTGTAGCGATAACCAGAATTATAATCTAGAAGAAGCAGTACATTTCTAAACCAAACTACACACATTAATACACAAATTGGAAACATTGTGCCACGTGTGGAACAACAGCACAAATCAAATCAAATTAACCAACAGCTACCACTACATTGCTGATTTAGCTTTCTCAGCTTTATGGTGAGGCAAAGTATCACATTTGCAATTTAAAACCCCCCAAAACAAATCCAGCAAAATGCATCCTACAGCCATAATGTAATCAGTTATATTGTAGAGGCAAATTCAATTCATTCATTCAATTTTATTTCAATGTTTTTTTTTGAATCATGAAAAAATATATTGCTGAATACATTCAAGACCATAATAAAATGGCCCATAGGCACAATATATATATATTTTTTAGAACAATCATTTTTGAAGTAAGACATACATTAAGATAAAGATGTGCACATTAACAATATTTTTTTTATTATACATTTTGGAATGTATTGATATAAAATCCTTTTAAGTGATAACAAAATACAATTCAAAAAAATTTAAAACTATGTCATGAATAGTATTTTTCATACAAATCGAGATGACTAGATTAGGTAACCTTTCAAGTAGGATAAAAAAAAAAAATCCTTCGTACATACACATCAATAAATATTCATCTGTGCAGGCATGTAAATGTGCTCAAGAGAACAGCAACAATAGAATTTAGGCGACGTCGAAATAATAGTCGCTCTTCACATTGAATCTTAGGAGAGTTAAATCTGATTGCCAGGCATGGTAGATTTGTAGTCTAATCTATCTATTTAGGACAGATGCAGTATAAGCAGATAATGTTCTCATTTCAATGAAATAATAGCAAGCAGTCAGCACTATGTGTCTACTTCTTTTATGAAGCCCAGGTCATCATCATCATCATCATCTCCTTTGCTGTGAGTTGAGAGGGAATTCATGTGAGCGTTTCCCATGGCAAAGTTGATGAAGACCTGTAGAGGATGAACAAAAATATTATGATTGTAATATTCATTGCCCCCTTGAAATCCTCAATCACTGCAAATGTTCACTGCTTGATTTTATTCCTCAGGCCCCCCTCGTTTCTTCTCCTTGTGGTATCTTCCAATCCCAGAGCCCCAGAAGAGCAGATTGCAGAAAATCAACACTGGGTGCATAATTTCTCTCCCCAACTCATATTCCATTTATTTTCCCTCGGGCATGCCCTCCAACCTGCCAGCTTCCCTCTTGCCTTCATTTTACATTCCCTACTCTGTCTTCCACTCCCACTCAAGCTTTCTTGACTGTCCCAATTTATCCTCCTACCGCTTTTCCGTCACTCTGCAGCATCTGCTGTATCCACATCAACAAAAAACCCCAAGATTTTTGAGTTCGCTCTCCCAGTTGATGCCTCATTCTTACCTCATCCAAGGTGGTCTGGCTCACAGAGAAGTGTTTGATCTTCAGCCAAGTCTTGTTGCACTCCAACTGTTGGAAGATGTCAGCCACCCCTCCTGGTGCGACAGGAACGTGGAACTCCGCCATGGACGAATGCTGGTCCTAAATGACAAAATAGGATGACGTAAATTTCAGCATACAGTAAATGCTGTCTGGTGCTGTCACTATCGAATATTTTTAGAATTGATTAATCAACTAATCAGATTCCTTGTAATTTTGCATTAAATTGTATTACAAAAGCATTTTCCCCCTGATTACTGTCAACCAGTGATTGCGCTGCAAAAACTAAAATCTTAAGTAAGATATAATATTTTTAAATTTAACCTACATTTATTACTTATTACTTAATTATCTTATTTGATCAAGCAGTCTTGGCATTGAGTGTTTTCCCACATTTTAAGATGACAACTAACCAACATCAAAGGCCCTGAACTGGGGTTTCATAAGTTTTCTTATTCTAGTAATAAGATAAATGAGAAAAAATACAAGTATGAAAACAGAAGACAAGTGCAATATGGTTCATTTTGTTATATTTACTAAGCACATTTTTCCTTCTTTCAGAACCAGCTCAGTGGTCTAGTGATAGAGTGCCTACCCTCAGACTTGAAGGTTGTGGGTTCAATTTCTGGCTAGGTCATGACAAAGAAAATGGGACCTGTTACCTCCCTGCTTGACACTCAGGCTAAGTTATCCAAACTAAAAAAAAAATAATACTCAAGTATTTTAAGAAAATAGTTATATTTATTACAGCTTGAAAAAAGTCGACAATACTTGTTTTTAGTCTGAAAATACTACTTTCTAGACCGCAGTGGTTGGTATGGGCCTAGTATTATTTTCTTTTTTTTTTTCAAAATCTTAAAGGTAAATTTAAGTAAAAAATTCTTGTTCTGTTGGCAGATAATTTTGCTTATTTGAAGTAATAATTTTCTTATTTTACTATATATTTTTTCTTAAAATTTCTACAGTCCTTTTTGCAGTGTGGTGTTTATTTCATACTTCATATTCGTATAGTGATTAAGAAAAAAGGGGGGATTGATGTTGTACTATGTTACCGGTTTGGTCATTGTGTTCCAAATAAAAACAGATGTTTGCAAATGTCTTATTTTGATTAAACAAAGAAGATAAGCAGTCTTTTTTCATGGAGGACTACAGATTAGAACATTTTAATATAAAAAAATGGCTCCAAATGATTACTCAATTATTAAAATAGCTGTCGATTAATTTGATAATTGATTACAGGGAGTCCTCGAGTTACGTCCGTGTTCCGTTCCTACGCTGGACGCGATGTAACCCGAATTTCGACTTAAGTCGGATTTCCCCGTTAAATGAAATTTGAGTTAAGACAAGTAATTGTTTTCTTGTCCCAAATGAGCTGCACATTTTATTATTTGAATTCAAATTCTCAATACTGCTATCAGGTGCATTTAACACGAGTGGACAAGTAGTGTGACAGAGCAATATACTGCAAAAGATTTCAGAAGAGATAAAAAAATAAATAAAAGGGAAAATATATATCAAATATTGCCACCTTCAAGTACGTGCTTGGAAATCGTTTCTGCATGAACACAGTGATTGCCTCGACATCACTGGCAGACTCAGCCAAGTACATTTTCAGAGTGAACCCACTGCCGAACCTGCACGTAACGACATGAGATGGGTCAAGTGTTAAATGTGTGAGCGGTGGAGGCAAGGTGGTGCGCTAAGGGGTGCGTTTAGTCGGATGAAGAAATAGCTGCAGCAATTTTCACAACAGGGCAGAAATGACTGTATTTGAGGATGTGAAACTGATTAGAGGTCACAAACCTGTTCTTAATGTGCTGCAAGGAGCCCAGGCAGCGGAACTGACCTTTCACCATAATGGCCAGGCGGCTACACAGTGCCTCACACTCCTCCATGCTGAGACATGAACAAAAATTGAGAAGTCAAAAGGTCAAGTCTGGACTCAAAAAGGGTAGTTTACAATACCGAAGCTCTTCTTCTTCTAAAAAAAAAAAAATCTGTTGAATATTTAATACTTTCTTGACAACCAGCACTGTGCGAACTCCCAGCACTGTCACACATGAAGAAATGAGGTCATTCTCTCTAACCTGTGAGAAGTGAGGACCACTGCAGTCTTTCCTTTCACCTCCTCAGAGATGATTTTCCACAGGTGTCGTTTGGTGCGAGGGTCCATGCCAGAGCTCGGCTCATCCTGATGCGTGAGAGGAGGACAGCGTTTTCAAGTCACGGTTCAAACAAAAAAAGAGAATACAAGAATGGGGGTGACACCTAAGGGAGAATTCTCTTGAGTCAAGTGCAGTGCTTCTAAATTATTTTTTTTATTACACTTACATACTCTGAAATGGGAAAAGTACAGTACAATTGGTTTAGTATATGCCTTTTTCCAGGTATTAAGAATATGCGTGCTCACCAGGAGCAGAATCTGCGGATGTCCAATGAGAGCGATAGCGGTGGAAAGCTTCCTGCGTGTGCCACAACTGTAGCCATCAATGGTAATATTTCGATGGTAGTTAAGCTTCAGCTTTTTTAGAAGGTATTTCACCACCTGGAAGACCGCATGCAGGGATTGTAAAGGTTTTAAACACAGCAGGTAAACAACAGTTTTAAAGCCACAAACTAATCAAGTTTTGAAGAACTCACCATAATCAACGTCACATTTAAATGTTAGATTGCCTTTGTTGGCATGCTACAAATCCACATCACTGTGTATGTAATTACTGTTTGATGCAGTATTTAATAGTGGTGTCAAAATTTGTGGTTTAATTTGGAGTTAATTTAAAGTTCCTTTAACTGCACCATTTTTTTTTAAACGCCTGTACTGGGGGAATTCCAGTTGCAACGCAGCAGACACGTCTGTCAAAATTTAGCAGTAATAAATGTAATAATAATGCATACATTTGTGGAGACTGGGGTCAAGTTGTATTTTACAATTTTAAAAATGTGCAGAATTTCACAAGTTACTTCATGTTAAAAATGAGATAACTCTCAAGAAAAATGCACTGAGCTATCACCGTCTAACAAATACAATTATGCCATCTAGTGGCAGAAATATGACCTCAACACAAATCAATATCACATCAATATAAATTTTAACTCAATAGCATGAACTATTATGAAATTATTGTATCTATGACTAAAAGATGCAGCTATATTTCTATTAGTTTAAAAAAAATTAAACTTTTATATTAACAAGAATATGAAAATTTAGGGGAAAAATTAAGTGTTCATTTTATTGTACATTTAGAACAAGATAAAATTTGTGATTAATCATGAATTAACTATTGAAGTCATGCAATTAATTACGATTACAAATTGTAATCGCCTGACACCTCTAGTTATTCTATTTGTGATTTTGAGGATTTGCCTTGGTATTGTATTGCACATGAGATTCACCCCCTCTCACCTGAGACTGTACCACACATTAGGCCTGACAAAAACATGCCAATGTGAAATGACTCCATTAAGGCATCCCCATTATCCACAACAAAGGATGGGATAGTGTCAGCGGGAGATGACACGACAAGAACTCTTAGGTAGAGCCTCATCTTCATCTTTGTTCATTAGGCCATGATCATTTGGCCAAAGGACCATAATAACATTATTGCAGCCAAACAGGGTGAGACGGAGCCATTGGGCATGCTGTCTCACAAAGTGTGTGTTTCTCAAACATGCACACACACACACACACACACACACACACACACACACACACTGTGGATATAAATAAAAAGTCTACACACCCCTGTTAAAATAATGTGTTTTTTTTGTGATAAGGCAAATCATTTGAATACATTTGTTTACCATTAATGTGGCTATTATTCACATTACTAATATTTTCGAGGGGGAAAGTACAAATAAACAAATTAATTAATGTGGTTGCACAAGTGTACACACCCTCTTATAACTGGGATGTGGCTGTGTTAGACTAAACCAATCTCATTCAAACGCAAATGCAATGAGAATCAGCAAACACCGGCCACCATTTAAAGTGGCTTTGATAAAAACAAAACAAAAAAGCAAATACAGTTCAGATGTTCTAGTAGGGTTTTTGTGACCTTTTCGCTTTCAAACAGGCTTTGTACTAACAAACACTAACTGCTATTTCGAACTGTTCATAATTCCTTCAACCTTGTCTAAAGCCAGACTACATTTGGAAGAAAAACAACCCCAAAGCATGATTCAGTCGCCATGGAATCCTTCTGGGATTATGGCCAAATAGTTCAACCTCGGTCTCACCAGACTGTAATACATTTTCTCACATGTTTGGGAGATTTCCTTATGGTCCATTGAAGCCAAGGTTCACCTCAGTGACCAAATTTTGCTTTTTTCAATTGCATCAACTGGCCAAAGCGAAACAGTTTCTTCCTCTGCATCATTTTGAGATTTTGATTCATGCTTTTATCACAAATTGCTTAGACTAATGCACTGCGCATTATGTTGGGCACAGCCAGATGTCACTTACCCGACTGCAGCTGGTTCAGAATGCTGCTGTGCGACCTTTAACTGGCACAAAAAAACACAGCACATGACACTGATTTTAAAGTCATTGTGCTGGCTCCCACTTTGTTTACGTATTGATTGAAATTTATTTTGTTTGTTTTTATTTTATTAGCCGACATTAAAATTGCTCTTTAAATAATGTTGAATTGCTGGTTGCATAATTTACATGATTTTTTTCTGCCTATTTCACACATTTCCTTTAGGGCCAGCAAATGTTGGTCAGTTGTGTATATTTCTGGGAAGCACACTAAGTAGTCAACGCAGAAAAAGCTGATTGGTTCTGAGAATGATAAAGGAGAAAAAACAGGACCATAGTCACATCTCAAATGGAATCTTGTCATCTTCAAAGTCACATTTTGAATACTTTGCCTATGAGCGTAATTCTGAAGTTAGAATTTCACACGCCACACGCTGACAACAGAAGTGTAAGCAATTCCAGCTGCCCAAGAAGTAACAGACATCACTCATTGTTGTCACAACTGCTGATTATTTTGGCATGGATGCATCAACCTGCAACCTCATTTCAGACATCAATGGAATGATTGTTAAGATAATGAAAAACAGCACAGCCTTCAACGCTTACCCTGTCTATCTCTCTCTTTGAGATGCCTTGAATACGAGCGTAAAAATACAAGTGCTCTTCTCCAGTGAGCAGATTATCCAGCGCATCCACCTGGGGACAGTAGCCGATGTTAATTCCCTTGCGCCGACACTCCATAATGTCTACCAGCCGCCTGAGGAAATACACACAAAAAATAGAAAGACTCACTTGAAAGGCGTTCGGAATATTCAATAGGGGAGACGGGTGGACACGGAGGTTGAGTGGTGCTTTGTACTAGAAAGCCCAACATACAGACTATAAATCTGAATGTGCTTTCATGTATGAATAATGATTTATGCTCCATAGAACAATATAGTTAGGATCTATCTGGCAGTCATGCCAAGCTCACATAATAGAATGAAATGCCTTTATAATTAAAAGAAACATTAGTGCGTTTAGAGAATTTCTGATCCTCAAGGTAAAATCTACACTGCAATTATTGAACTCCAAAGTAACTAATTATACATTTTCCAGAGACAAATATTCCCAGGGGGAAAATGTTGAGCGTCAAGGGGCCAAAAAGTGTTTGGGTACAATGGACCAAACGACGCCTGCAGTGAAGCATGAACATGAGCATTAATTAAGCGTCTTGTTGTCGTCTTTAGAAACATGCATGTGGCCCAAGTCTTTAAACAATTCCATTCACAAGGTGGCAGTTATTGCATTACATACATATGTCGGTCTGAACAAGACGTATTAACAGAATAAATTGATATTAGAACATATTATGCAAATAACACACTGTATATCCGGCACTGAAGTCATCTTTCAACAATAAAACGCACCGACTAAAAACATTCACCACCAGAGATGATGTGAGTCAGCATGTTTGCAGAGAGGGCCATATGCTTCCATCTCACTTGCTTTGCTGTGCTTTTAAAAACTCAAAAATAATGAATGAGTAGCATACCCATCCCAGTCCCTGATCTGTGCAGTGCCATCAGTGGGGCTAACATCTCCTGTGAGCATCTTGAAAGTGGTTGTTTTTCCTGCTCCGTTCACTCCCAGCAGACCGAAGCACTTTGGAAAAAGATTAATCATTTATTAAACCGGCTTGACACAATGTTCAATATGCAACCACTTCATAAACAGCTCCATTTAAATAAGGCATTGTAAGTAAATCATGTAACACTTGTAAAATCATTCTACATTGGTTTAGCAAGAACTGGGAATTGGTGATCATTTAGTTATCCAGGATGTCAGGAAACCTCTATACATTAGTCTCTCTTCCGACTACTTCTTCACACAGGGGCCAGGAACATTATGCTTTAAGCAGTCCCCCCGCAAAAATAATTATGAACCCTTGCTGGCAGGATTACCTCTCCTGCAGGAATTCCCACAGACAGCCGATTGACTGCATAGCTCTTCTTGGTGAGATGCTGATAAATTTTGGTGAGCTGGTTGACTTGTAGGATGTCTGCACCTGCTGCTCCACTGGACACCCGCAAGCGTTCAGCTGCAACGTCCTCATCTTCATCTTCAGTCATCTGAGACACCTTTTTCCTGCCCAAAATCAAGTGCCTGCAGAGAGAAAATGTTGACAAGATGAGGAATCACTGTTGGACATGTAATATTCAGTAGTTATTTTAATTGGAAAATATTTGGGAAAAGTTCAAAAGTGGCAGCAAATTTGAATTCAGACAACAATGACATCTTCATTTTTAATAATAATAATAATAATAATAATAATAATAATAATAATGATAATGATAATGATAATGATAATGATAATGATAATGATACTAATAATAATAATAATACATGCCGCTACAATGCCGCTACAATGCCGCTACTTTTTTCACTTGGATTCGACCCTGCAGCAAATACAAAGGTGCGGCTTATCCATCAGATCGCAAGGGGGCACAATGTAAAGGAAGCGCAAGAAGAGCGTCAAGCAGAGCAAAACAAACTTAGTGAGCCCAAATACAGTGGGAGAGAGAACGAGAGCGAGACAATTTGCGCCCTCATTATGGAAAAGAAAGTAGTGGGAACCCGGTGCAGTAACATTAAAACACCTGCGGCTTACAGTCGGGTGCGACTTATATGTGTAACAAACTCGAGTATTCCCCAAATTTAGCTAGCGCGGCTTTTAGTCAGGTGCGCCCTATAGTCTAGAAATTACTGTAATAATAATGTCAGTTCAAGAAAGGCTTCCTATGTTAAAAAAAAAACATTTTAGGAAAATGTATCATTATTTTTCCACTACACACACTCTTGGGTCAAAAGTAACCCAATTATGGATCAAAAATGGACCGATCCACTTTATAGGTGAATTTGACCCAACATTCTGGGTTCTTCTATACAAAATGACCCAATTTTTTGACCCAAGTAAAACATGACCAATATTTATGAGTAGTTTTACACTAAAAGACCCATTTCTTGACTCAAAGTTGGGCCAAATCGACCCAAGTAGAGGATCGGGCCATTTTTTACCCATAGTTGGGTTATTTTTGACCCAACTGTTTTCAGAGTGCCGAATCAGAACAGTCTTTATTGGCCAAATATGTAAAACACACAGGGAATTTGCCTTCACAGACACAACCTGTCCAAGAAACATAAAAATAACAATTGCCAACAGAGGGAGATCTGGCGGGTCAATATCAGCGCCCGGAATTTTTTCCGGAGAGAAGAAAACATAAAGAAGTGGGAGGGGATTTTTTTTTTTTTTTTTCAGATCAAAAGAAAATCTTTGAGACTTAACTACAACAAATAAACTACTACAATAAAAAAATTTTTTTTATTTTCCTCACCTGATGTTGCGGATGAGGGATGTGTTGAGTAAGACACGCAGCGTAAAGAAGACCACGCCTTGGATGATGGAGGAGATGAACATCCAGCCAAGAGCTTCTGTGCAGAATGGATTCTTGTAGGCATCGATGCCATAGCCGCTAAGGATCTGGACCTCCACGTTCATTCTGGCCAACTTCATCAGTCCGTTACCAAAGTTGAATTGAGGGAAGATGAGGAAGGCGTCGCTCAATATTCTGAAGATATTCTCGATGTTCTCTCTCTGAGAGAGACGAATAGGATCAGAGTTATCATATAAGGAATTGTAGTACAGTAGTCAATTTCCTGCTCATGGGTGCAATACATTGCAACTTTCCAGGGTTATTGAGTAATAATAATAATAATAATAATAATAATAATTAGGGGTGTCAAGCGATTACATTTTTTAGTCGTAATTATTCGCATGACTTCAATAGTTAACTCACGATTAATCACAAATTTCAAATCTGTTCTATACAATAAAATGTACAATAAAAATGTTCTGTTTTCACACTCTTAAAATAAAAATAGAAAGAATGGTATACTAATAGTGCTAATAATACGGCTGCATCTTTTAGTCATTTGATACAGTAATTTCATAATAATTCATAATATTGAGTTAAAATCAAAAAAGATGTACTGTACTGTAAAAAAGGAGTGTGATATTGATTTGTGTGGAGGTCCTTTTTCTGCCACTAGATGGCACAATTGCATCTGTAAGACGTTGGTGACAGTGCATATTTCTTTTCATATTAAGAGCTATCTCATCTTTTACATGAAATAACTTTTCCACAAACATATGCATTATAATTATAATTACTAAATTTTGACGTAATCGTGTCTGCTGAGTTGTGACTGGAATTTCCCCAGTAAAGGCTTTCCAAGTTAATTGCATGTTAAAGAAATGTAGTGCCGTTAAAGGGATTTAAAATTAACTCAAAATGAATGCACTAATTTTGACACCCCTAATAATAATAATAATAATTGCAGAAATGATGCTGACCTCTACACTGGTTGTTGTACTTTGAGCCAGAAAGAAGACAATAGAGGTGGACATGATGGTATTGGTGCTGATGAAAAGGTTAATGCACACGTAGACGATGAAGGCCATCTCTGCATCTTTGAAGACGCCTGACAAGAGATACATCCACGGGAAGGTGGCAAACCTGAGGAGTTGACAGTGGAAACTTGACTTAATTCAGGAAAACATCAAGGGTAAATTGTCTAAATCAAAGTAAAAGTACATCTTAAATGATGCTTGGTTTAGAAACAAAACAGGCACTAAAAATACTAACAAGGTGGATGGAAATCACAAAACACAGAGTCAGGAAGATTGATGACTTCTTCTGTTATTCCCCCCAAACCTTTCTTCTTTTCTACCCCACTCTTCCCTCTCACATTATCTGCTTGTTTATTTGATTGGGTCAAAACAACATAAAGAGATCTAGAGAGAGCGGAAGAAAGGGGAAATGGATTAAAAGAAGGAAAAGTAGCACAGGACAACAAATAGAGCTCAACAGAGACGTTGCATCTGGGAAGCGAGCCCAAAAAAAAAGGTGCTTGGTAGACACGGGACGTCTGCCAAAGCGTGGCAGAGAACAGCAGCATGACGGCTGCAAACCAGACCAGGTGGGTGCTGCCTGCCAGATGGAGGGATGTGATTATTCATTGCTTGGGAGGGAGACATCTGTCTGATAAATGAGTTGCACAGTGCTGACTCGGCCTCCTAAGATCTAGGGCCCGTTGGCAGCGGAGCAAAACACAGGAGGGTAAACAGTAAATAGTAGAATTAAAATGATGTAAATATAGCCAAGGACAGATGTGACGTCGACGGATTTGTATGCAACAGAGAGAACCAATTATTGGCGTGAAAATGTGTTTACAAGCAAAAGGGATAAAGGTTGACCTTCAATCTAAATGTTGCTGTCGCATCAGTTTTCAAATCTTGGAAATTTCAAGATGACATCGGCGCTCATATTTATTGCTTCCAAGTGCCGGTTCCTTCTTTTTTTGTATTTCTGGCTAGAAAATAACTAGGTTGTATTCTACTCTGTAGGGTTGAGTATCAATTCTAATTTCCTTTGATTTGATCTTTTCAGATTCAATTAGACAATTAGATTAACTTAACTTCTTTCCAATATTGATTAATTAAGGAAGATTAATTCTTCTTCAATATCAAGGACATGATAAAAAACTTGACAAACATTTAATTCCAAATGAAAGTTTGCGGAGGCAGTAACTGGTTAAATGATTTAGTTTATTAATGAAAGCAAAATTTATTGCATTTATTTAATGTATTAAAAATAGTTATATATCTACCTCACAGGGTGCGTGGATGCGTGTGTGTATGTTGTGGGGAGGGGTCGGGTTATCTTTTTATTGTACTATGAATGTTTTTTTGTTTTTTTTCTTTTGTTTTTCTATCTATGGATGTTTTAATTGTTCAATTTAATTGTTGATGGTTTTTTTGGGGTTTTTTCTTTCTATGGATGTTTTAACTGTTCAGCACCTTGAGTTGTATTTTACTGTATGAAATTTGCTAGATAAATAAAGTTTGATTTGATTTGATAATCACTTAGTCCCGTCCTCGAAGGCCCGAGTCCTGCATATTTTCGAGGTTTCCCTACTCCAACACACCTGATTTAATGATCCTTATCGGGCTTCTGCAGAGCTTGCTGATGAACTTGAATATATCAGCTGTGTTGGACGTGGGAAACCTTTAAACCATGCAGGACTCCGGCCCTCGAGGACCAAACTTTGACACCACTGACTTAAGTGTTACACCAACATTGATATCAGCAAAGTTGAGATGAAAATATTTTCATAATTCTAATTCAATAATTGTAAATACAAATTTAAAATATTCTGAATTGTTTTAAAGTGCAATAAGACAGGTCTTTCATAAATGTAAGAACATTTAAATTCATGTCGACACTAAATTTCAAGAAAACAGTAAGATACAAAAAAATATGGCCTTTAAAATGAAATCTTCGTATAAATGTATGGGAAAATGAGATATTAAAATAATCAAGTCATGGTTTTATGACTCGATATCAGGCTCGAAAAGGAAAATCGATTTGATTTCGATCATTGAAATTTTTAAACCCAGGCCTACTATCCTGTATCGGATTTTTGAAATTCACCAACCTCAAACAGCTTGTATGAGATATGCTCTACATCGCAACAAAAGACAAGCAAACTTCCAGTACGCTGCATAGACGAGGACTCTAACCTATTTGCATACTGATGACTCACCCAAAGAGCACCAAAAGTAGCGAGACGGCAGCTAAATTTTGCTGATCCGTGAACGCTGGAACCTGGAAGGCTGCAACCACACCGATGGTCAAAATGACAGGAATCAAATAGATGATCTGTGGGAAAAGATCCAGGTCAAAATTATTAGATGGTATCGGTTATTAAATGGATGAGGTGGTCTTTTGGTGATTTATAGACTGGGCAATTAGGTGTTACCATGTCATAAAGGAAGTTAATGGCCCAGTAGAAGGGCTCACTGACGCCTGCGATGTGCTGCAGCCTCTTGGAACCGCTGTGATGCTCGCTGACTACGTAGATGGAGAAACTGGCTGTGGTGATGGAAAAGCCTGTGAGCACGCACATGGCCACAAGGATCTGGAGCATTCCCAGAGTGCTGCGAAGACGAAATTGGATTATTCACAAGTGGTCTCTCAGAAACAATATCACAGCAGCGTTTTTATGAATCGCTGGGCCAAGTTTGTTGACATCTAATAATGAACACTATATTGTGTGTTGCTGCTGCTTGCAGTTGCAATTTATTTTGGTGTGGCTGGACTAGCAACAGTATATATTATACGGTACCTTATATGAAAAAGTTCGAGCCCGCCCTGCAATTTTGGAAAGACTTTTTACTGAATTTAGTGTCTGCTTTGTGTTGTATGTTTATCCATTTTACCAGAAGAACATTTGTGAGTAGGGCAAGAATGATTAATCAGCCGATATTAGCTCTTTTAAAATTAGCCCCCAAAAAAAACTAATATTCAAAGTGTTTTTTAACACAATATTTAACACGATAAAACAAAGTTAATGGCATTTAGCCGATATTAGCTCTTTTCAAATTGGCCAAAATAAGATTTTTTTTTTTCAGATAGAACACAATATTTCACTTGATAAAACATAGTTAATGGCATTAAAACCTTCAAACCTGCCTAAAAAAAAAGCATGCAAAAAAAGACCAAATAAAAGACAAAAAATCATCTGATTTGTCCCTCTATCGTAAAGTTAAATAAATATTAAAGGACATATAAAATTAGTCTGTAACTCATATCTTTAACGTTGTACGTGTTAAGGGACCAACATTTAAGTTATTTTAATTATATATTTTTTTAATAATTGGCCGAATAATCAATTAATTTTAGGGATGTTCAATACCGCCACTCAAATCTTCAGTACTCACCGATACCGAGTGCCGATACCATTAGTACTTATGATACATAACATTTCCCCAAAAAACTATGACAGATACTTTTTTTTAAAGACCTATGTATCCCAATCATAGCCTTTCCTTAAAATTGCTTGAAATGAATGGCAATCACATTTTTTCAATTTGCTCATTAAAGTAATTTTGCATAGAGCACACAATAAAATGAATTTCAAAAAATTTATTAATATAATGAAATAAATAATCCAGTGGCCAGAAAAAAAAGTCCCAATCAAAATATGTGGTTGGCTGCTCTGTATTTCTGTTTTCTGTTTCACGTTCTCCGCTTGTCACTCATCTCATAGCTGTGCAGTAGTCAATAACAATATACTATATAATATACAAACATCT
The DNA here is from genome assembly GCF_054856555.1 of Leptonotus elevatus. Lineage (NCBI taxonomy): Eukaryota > Metazoa > Chordata > Actinopteri > Syngnathiformes > Syngnathidae > Leptonotus > Leptonotus elevatus. The sequence continues at coordinate 15,469,742 of NC_141250.1, read as the reverse complement.
GTCCGCACTTCAAAGCTAATGAAATTGTTGAGTACAGCTGAAGACTTATGTGCTTTCTTACCGGATCCCCCTGTGGCGGTCAATAAATGCAAAATAACAATTTCAGCCTTTAGTTCCTGACCAAAAAACGGCCACAAGAGCGTCGCGAGTACTGATACCGTGAAATGTGTCCTGGTATTGGTACTCGCCCCTCCCTAATTAGTTTAATATCAGAATCAGCGTCAGCCTAAAAATTCACATTTGTCAGGCCCTATTTGTGTAGTCAAAGTGACTTGGATGATAAATCCTGGCTAACAATTTCTGTTGTCGCTGAGCAACTCATCCTAACATGTCTTTAGAGACCTTCCTTCCAGAACTCCAGTACTCCGCAAACTCTCCTAACAAAGCTGCAAAGAGAAAGATCCACAATTCTACTAGTGTACACCTGAGCAAAATCCTGATGAATTAATGAATCTATTAAAAAATATATCCGGAGACGTTTTTGACTATCCAACTCGCAACGCAACATCTCTGGAACGCATCAATTTTTGAGCCATAACACTACGGCTGTGTGTTCCTGTGCAAGTTGGCCAGGCCAGCACCAACATTCTAATCAGATGCCCGCAGTTCCAAGAGGATAAAGTCGAAGCTGGCTGAGTGACCAAGTGAGAAGGAGAAGAAAAAAAAGATGAAATGTGGCGGGAGCTTTAAGGAAGCTCCAATTACTGTACGTAGCCAGCAGCAACTGATCAGGCTCATTATCAGCATGGCCAAGCTTTAGCTTGGCCATGCTGAGTGTATCCCATCGGCCGCCAAGCTGTGAGAATCAAGATATCTTACTGTATTAAGCCGACTGTATCTTTAAAATGGCCAAGGTCAAATCAAAATGGGCATGGAAGGAGGAGAAAATGGCTTCTTGCCCTCCAAAAAGCTCCCCATGGATACAAAAATACTGAAGGTTTGAGGGTGATGCCATAACAGCGATTCAATCCACTTGCTATATCAATAATTTGGTGCGGTCCACTGGAAGACACACATTTTAAACATATAACCAAACCAATCCTTCGTTTTATGTTCTGAACATTTTTAGTTCATTTTAGATAGCTGGCCAAACATCATTATAATGGCATTCTGCTCTATAGTGCAAGCGCAAGGAAATCCATTTAGAAAATCAAATATTATTAAAAAAAATTTATACATAAATACATAAATACATAAAAAATAAAAATTACATTAAATGAAAAATACAATAAATACATAAATAAAAAAATCACCATCTCCTCAAGTCCTTATTTAACCACTTATGATGTCCTAAGTAGAACGTGTGAAGTTTTTTATTGAGTGAAACCGTAGAACAACAAATAATTATACTATTAGGACCTTTTTGCCAATGCATGCATGTAGGCCTACTGATGTTTTTTTAAGCAAATGTAACAATGAAAAATGCAAAAATTTACATTGAGTCGTCTTCATCTTTTCGACCAAAGTAGGGTTGACTGTACACTGAAATGGCTGGGGGGGGGGAAAGGCAGAAAAGGAGCAAAATATTATTATTAATATAACATGTCTATAATCACAATAATAAACACCTTGAGGGGAAGTCAACCAAAAAATGTTTTCTTGACAATATGTTCTATGCAGCACCGCTCGCCTAACTAAATATGAATCTGAAGCAGCAAAATCAAGCCGTTTTTATCAATATCAGAAGGCGGCCATTTTAACAGTTGCTCAGTTCTCAGGTAACAACCAATCACACCTCAGCTTCAGACAACAGGTGAGCCGCGATTGGTCATTGCCTGAGCCCCGAGAAACCGTGATGTCATCAGCAAGTGGCAAAATGGCCGCCCCCTGAGATGGATACAAATGCCTGGATTTTGCTCCATAATTTATATTCCACAAATGTAATATTAATCAGAATTTCATGTGAGGTTACATATTACATATTACTGTCAAAAAATGTCAATTGACTTCCCCTAGAATTAAAAACAGTTGCCAGTGTCAGACAAAATAGAGCATTATTATCTTTGGATACAAATATATTTGGATCTTGAAAATGACACAGTTGAGCTTTCTTAAGAAGTTTCTCATGAACGTACAACCGTTCATCTACCCTGTCTGCTGTACGCAACTACATCCGTCGTCTATTTGACACAAATTGCCCATAAACTTGTAGCCATATACTCTCTGCTGAATGGCTTGAATAGGCTGTAAATTGCAGTGTTTTAGGTGAGCAGGAGTGTGATGACACATCCGTGGGCAGGTTCTAACCAAGAGTGGGAAGTCCATTACATAAGGCTAAGAACTTACATGTCCAAAGCTAAAAGATCATAACTGTCATAAGTAATCCCCCAGGATCTTACCGCTTCTGTATTGAGCAACATTCTATGTTATGTGCGCGTACAAGTATTGTATAATTTTATTAAAATGTCAAGTATAATCTTTACGGCGATGCAATGACATCATATAAAGTATTTGTATTCATTACTGCTTCACAGCATACAGTACCATATTTCTTTGGATCCTTATCTGCTGGAAGTTTGGAGCGTAGGATGACATTGTTGAGGCTGTTTAAATATGCTGGCATTGTGTGGTATCCCTCAGGGTTGAACCAAACCTACACTCGAACACACGCACACACACACACACACACTCGTGAGGCCATCTTCATGTGTCATGTTTTCCTTCCCGGCAATATAATTACAGTTATTTCGAATTACAGCAAAGAGAATGATACCTTAGATAAGGTGGCATTATCAAACTTGGCTACAATATCCGTTTCCAGGTCTGGTGGGAACGTCATTCCAAACTCAAACCCGCCGTATCTGAGATACAAAAATGATTTGGAATCAACTTTTTCAACACCTAACCAGGAGCATGCCAACTATTTCAGACGCTCAACGATAAATTGGCAAATAATACCGTCAGCTTGCTTCTTGAACCTTACCTGTTCCTAATAAAGCCATTGGCCGTGGTCAACAGGTAATTCTCTACATTGATTCCACTTATGTTGTAAACGATCTGCGAAGACGGGATCTGACGACTGGCTGGCTGGAATCTTTCCCCATGACAAACCTGCATTATGTTTCGGAACGAACCCAAAATGTGAAAGCGTGAAAAATTCTCACTCGGTCCCATTCTCGCCGTCCCTCACCTGTTCCTTTATGGTACATATGCAATCACTAAATGGTTTGGAGCTGTTCCCTCCGGAAGTCCAGCTGTTAGTTTGGCTTGTGCAAACCCTTGAAAAAAAAAAAAGAAGAAGACATGCTCTGAGTAAAATGGCGGCGCAGTAATACGACGGGAGTGCAGTCACATGCCAGAATGTATCTTCATCATTTGATATGATGGAGACGACGCTAAAAGCCTGTACACAGCCAAAAGAGATGGAAGGAAGGTCGAGAGTAGTGAACCACTCATACAGAAATGCAGCTGCAGGCACTCAAGACTTGCTTTTGTACATGCTATTGAACAAGATTCCGACATCTAAATTTGTGCTATAATTATCGGCAATTTATCGACCAATTTGGCATCATACAGATAAACCGGATAATAAAGAAATCCGCCGATAATAATAACCTTGCCACGTTGGTCCATCTGTTGTGGTTGTGGCTCAAATTGTGCCCAACTCCTAAACCCCTCTTCTATGGTAGTGTCGCATATTTGTGACATCACAATGTGTGCGACCTCGTGTTGACAGAAGATGCATCAGTCGCCAGTGTGGGCTTTCCTTACTGTGTCTCGACCAAAATGTTACCCTCACAGGTTTTTTTGCATTTTTTAAACGTGACTGTTTTGTTTTGGCAAAGTCAAAATGAGTTACTGGTTGTCTTTGAAGCAGAGATTATAATACAATTCAGCTTCATAGTGATTTATAAAATGTTTCAATGTATTTGTACATGTTAGACGTATAGTAGGACTCGAAAGTATATTTGTATTTAAGTTAACTTTCGTCACTTTCTAAATTATTAGTTTATCGGTATCAGTTCCATAATTTGTGCATATATATTTATTTTATTTTTTGTCTTTCTTTCTTTTGTCATTCGGAAACCTTTGATACCCAAAAGTGGTCAATTTGATATTTTTTCACAAATTTATACGATTGCTCAGTCCCTACTCGGGCCTGTTTTTTTTGTTTTTTTTTAACTCATTCAATGCCATTGACGGCTACAGACATCCAAAAATCATTTGAACTATTTCTATTACATTTTCCCCCCTTTTGTTAACAAGAGTGTGAAAACCTATAATTTGTTTTATTGTACATTTAGAACAGATATAAAATATGTGATTAACCGTGAGTTGGCTAGTGAAGTCATGCGATTAATTACAATTAAAAAATTTCACCTGACGCCCCTAATTTTAATTTTAATAGTTTTTTTTTTATTGCAAGGCGATTATTTTTTTTATTTATTATAATTAATCACATGACTAATAATCAACTCACGATTAATCACAAATTTTATATCTGTTCGAAATGTACAATGGGGAGTGGCGGGGGGGGGGGGGGGGTGGATGGGTTCATAGTCTTATTAACAAAAGTATAAAACTAATAGAAATAGTTCAAATGAATTTTTGACGTCTATAGCCGGTAATAGCAGTAAATGAGTTAATTGTTGACCCCTCTAAAGTGTTGAGAGTGGCTTTCTCTCTTAAACAATGCAATATTATTGTCTAAACCGTTTCGATTTTTGTTTTTCTGAGAGGTGAGGGCTTTGGAGATGTGAGGATTCTGCCCTGTGAACAGCGATGTGTGTTTCATGCTAGAAAATACTGTCAGGTTTGTTTCTCTACAGCAAGAGGACAAGAATGGATGTAGATTTTTAGATTTGTGAAGGTCTGCAGCACACTGTCCCTCTTGTCATTTGAAGGCAAAACATTCAATCTCTATTGCGCCGTTGGATTTTTACACTTCTTCTGGGGGGCCAGGGAGCTTTAAAATGGCTCCGAGGTGTACTTCATGAGTCTCAACACTGTGATTCAGTGACAGTAAGGGGAAAATCTCTGCAATAAACGGGAGGTGTTTATGGAATACAAATTATGCTATTGAGCTGCAAGGCTCTGCTGTAGGCATTCACTCACATGCACGGAGAGTAAAGGAACAAGAAAAATAAGAACGACGCAAGAGACTCAGAGTTGTTGATATTTGGAAGGAGGCAGACTAGTAAAATGAAACAAGGGAGGCATGGGAAGAATGAGAATGAGATACAACGAAAATTGCTGTTAAATATAGAAGCTTGTGTGTTGCTGTGTTTACGTACGGGTTGCTTGACTGGTCAAGGCAGCTGCTATCCATTCCAGGGAATGACACCATCGTGTCCACCAGCTTGCTGGAGTTTTCATTCTGGTTACTGTGAAAATACATAACACAAATAATGGAATTGATCGTATTTGATTTGGTCATGAAATATTTTTCTCATTAGGATGAGAAACATTTTTGTTCTAATGAGAAATGTTCTCATTGGGATGAGAAAGTAGTCCATTGCATGCTGACATAGGAGACCGAAATTACATTTCGGTTCACATTTCTAAATCAAAATGACAGTGCAGGACCTAGTTTGGTTATATTTTCACATGGGACTTTTTTTATAAGGACATTGCTGCTTCACTTGCAAGTCGTCAATGTTGTGTACCACTCCCATTATATGTCTTGGGGCGGCATGGCTCAGTGGTAGAGTGTTCGTCTCCCTGGTGACCATGTTGACGTGTCCTTGAGCAAGACACTGAACCCCAATTTGCTCCCAATTAACCTGGCAGGGCCATTGGTATGTGATTGGGTGAATGTGAGGCATTGTCTACTATGGACACCATATGGTGTAGTTAAGTTTCTCGTTCGGACGAGAATGTTTCTTATTAGAATAAGAAAGTTTCACTTTTGGGGCTCAAGCATTACAAAAAATGAGTAGAAGTAGAATTTTAGAAAAATCCCATCAACACTGATCTCGTTCCCAAAAACGTGCTCAAGTGCTCAAAAAGGTAACAAATCAAATTGTCTTGTACTTCAACCTTCGAACTGGATAAAGAACCACAGATGAACTTGGAATGTCACCTCAGCATTTTCTTAGGTACACGTTCTATATCCTTGTTTAAATAGCGCCACTTCTCAGGGCAAAGACAACCTCCCCTGACACTTTCAAAGTTATTCACTTTGATCGTGCATTGCATCGACACGCATCGCATTCTCCATCTTTATTTCCCCTTTGGGCATGTCTGCCCTTCAAAGAACCTCGAATTTGTGAAACCCAAAAAGTGATGCAGGGACACGCTGGGCCAATTCAAGCAACAACATGCGTCAGCCCTTCATTAATATTTCATCAAATCCAAATTGCCTTGTTGCAGGTTGTACTTTAATGATTTTTGTGCCTCCTATAGGTACATCAATACAAACGCAAGGTTTTCGCGCAAACCTTTTCAGTGACGGGAGGACTTGGTCTTAAGGCTTTGACATTAGTTAGGTGAGTTAGTTTTACCTGATTCTCATCCGATCACATCAACAGAGTTGACGGTCTATCTACGCATCTATTCCGCTTTCCACGAGGACTGACCTGAAAAAAGAGTAACTTGGTCTGAAGTTGTAGAGTGCAGGGCTAAGTTCCAGCTCAGGGTAGTGCCACAGATCATTCTTGATGGATCCCAGGCCCATGGCGATCGCTACGAACAAAACAGGAAGTAGGATCTTGGAGATCAGGCCTCTGTAGTCTCTGCAGCTGTGATGGAACCTCTTGATCATTATGGCTTTGATTTGCTGCCAAGCAAGGGCCATGCCTCGTGCTCTGTCGGAACTAATCAAGTCTAGAAAATATGGGGGGAAAACACAAAACCAAAGTGAATCACTCGCTTCCTTTCCTGTTCTCCGTTGGCTACAAAGTACATTTCGTAGAGTAAATTTTACTCTAAAAAAAAAACTCTATATTCGGTCCCACTCTAAACAGAGTAAACTTTACACTCAAAAGAGAGTAAAATATATATATATTTTTTTTTTTAAACACTCAAACGTTGAGGAACAATCCCACAACCTTCAGCATCGGAGACAGCCACTCGACCACTTGAGCTATGCCAGACTTATTGTTAGTAAACATATTGCTGGTGTGTCCAAAAGGAGACCAAAAATGGAAGTACGAGGATTACACCTGACACCTGCGATATATTGACACAAAGGAGGAGTGCATGGGTCAGTGGTTAGAAGGTTCCGTGATTGTTCCTCAACTGTTGAGTGTTTTTTTTTTGGGGGGGGGTACATAATATTTTACTCTCTTCTGAGTATAAAGTTTACTCTGTTTAGACTGGGAGTTAATTAATATAGTATTTTTCAGAGTAAAATTTACTGTGTAGATGAAAAAAATCCTAACTGAGGGGTAATTTGAGCAAAGGATGGAAGTATTGGGGCCACACTGAAAATTGGACAATAGTGCAAGAAGCTATTAAATCATGAGAATGAAGTCATAATGTTACAAGGTTATTATATAAATTTAAAAGGTAATGCTGGTAAAATTATTGATGGTGATAGTGATATTTTTTTATGTTTTGTATGGCCCTAATATCTGTACAAGCCAAATCAATACAGAATATAAAACTGACAAATAAACTTACTAATTTTGTCAGAATTGGAGATCATGTCACGTGGATCTGCAGGGAAACTCTCCATGGAGCCACTGTCTGAAACTGTCTCTGAGATAGAAAAGGGTCTGTCTTCCTGCACACCGTCTCGGTTTTCCTCAGTCAACTGGAGGAAGACCTACAGAGACGAAGAAAAAATTAAAAGTCAACACCCCAGGAAGCAGCCAGTGTTAATTCCCAATGGGTAACCCCAGATCATCTGTTTAACGTATACGCTAACCATTTAATGCATGTGAGATTACCTCTTCCAGGGTGGTATCAGAGATACCATAGCCTCCCAGCTGCAGATCGTTAAGGTTGGAGTCCAGCGCCGTCAGAAGAGAGCTGTATGAGGAGGCGGTGGACGAGGTAAAAGGGGGCAGGGAGTAGACCAAATCACCCCCCTGGGCCTCTTTCAGCCGCGCTTCGGGTACATGAGCTTGGATAAAGGCCTTCATTTCTGCGTCGTCAAAGCGCTCGGACTCGAGAATCTGCACCTGAAGTGGTTATGAAATAAAGTTAGTATTTTACGTCACAATGTGTACACATTATTACTAAACCACGAGTATGACCTTTTTGGTGAGAGTGAGTTTGTAGCCCTGGCCCAGTTTATCTTTTAGATAGAAAGGGGAGCCACAGCATTTTAACCCTCCTCGCTCCAGGAAGGCAATGCGGTCACTCAGCATTTCAGCTTCATCCAGGTGGTGGGTGGACATAATGATAGTATGCCCTGAGAAGACACACGCACACACACGCACACACACGCACACACACACACACAAATACAAGATTATTTGTGTATGCATCCAGCTAAACACCCTAGAGCAAATCGCTCACTCTTTGCCAACTTGACAGCGTAAGTCAGCTCAGCAGTAACCCTGGCTGACTTTCACTCTACAATAAAATTTAAAAAAGCATTGTCTGGGTTTTATTGCTCTTGTTTTCTGCAAGAAAAAACATCACGCAAAAAGTTATCTTCAACTCCCACTATCCACAACTTTTAGGGAAACTAGTGAATTTACTTTTTGAATTAGTCAAAGGCCTGTTAAGTATGAATGATTTGCAAAACAAAATGACGCTAAAAAGCTGAGTACGAAAGGTTAGCGATGTATCGATAATGGAAATATCGTGATATCGCGATATAAAAGTTGCCATAATATCGTCATCATCATGTCACGAAATTAAAAGCAGCACATCTGGTAAAAAAAAAATAAAAAAGTTAGGTTGATTTCCATTTGTGCAGTTCTAGCACCCTCTGCTGGCTAGTTTTTATTATTATTTTTTATTGCAGTTTAATTTTCACAAGGCATATTTTGGCCTTTCTATGTTTAAAATCCACGATAACGGTCAGATGAAGGGAACAATATGCTTACTATTGTTATTAGAGATTGTAGGTTTTTTACATGCATTGCTGTTATGTACAAAAGCACAATATTGAGCTTTTTTTTTACAAAATTGTGACCTTTTTTTATATCGCCAACCTCCCCACGTGACCTTCATATCGTGATATCGTATCTTGATGCTTGGATATCGTTATATCCCAACGAAAGATCAGTTTATGATCTTTTTCGGTTTTACCAGTTAGCTTAGCTAGCCTAGCCCAGTTAGCAACAGTTTCCTCAAACATGAAAGGAAAATTGTTAATTTAAAGAAAACAAAAGTATGGCATTTGTTTAATGGCTCTTCAAACTGTAATTGATTATTATTCTTTGCCAAAGCAAGGACATTTTTAAAGTGTGTGAAGGCGGGTACAATCCATACTGTATAGCATGGCCACTTAGAGATAGCATGTTTACCCAAAAGTTGCAAATAGTAGGGACTTACGCTTTTTATTTTGGATAACAATATCCCAGATGCTGCGCCTGGAACACGGATCAACGCCTGTGGTGGGTTCATCCAGCACCACCAAGCGAGAGCCACCAATGAACGCAATGGAGATCGACAACTTGCGCTTCATGCCGCCTGACAGGGTGCCCACCCGTTTGTGTCTGTGAGCGTACATGCCTGTCTCCTCCAAGACCCTGGAAGATGAATCAGCGGGAAGAACGCAAGACAACCTGCACGTTAATTTGATGTTTATATGCATTTCAATACAGGTTTTTTTTTTCCTACAGGGGATTCGTTGTTGACTTCAACTTAAAAAAATGTAGGACAGAAAAAAAAAATAGTACAAAACCCTCACAATGCTCAGCCCACATTAGTATTCTCTACATGCACCTAATGGCCTTATAAGTACACCTCATAATATTGCCCTGCTCTTCAGATGGTAAATCGAAAAACCATATTTCAAGAGTAACAGGTGGAACAATTACGTTATCTTTACCACTGGAGATGCATATAAATTAAGTGTGGCCATAAAATGTGCTTGATTACAACCATGTTTAACTTTTTCTCCAGCGTATCGTTGGCATTCAATTCTAGCCAGTGTAACAACTTCCCACATTTCACTTTTATTAGGGGGAGATACTGTCAACTGAGCAAAGACCACTGTTTCACCATGGCTGATGAAAACTAAAGGCTGTAAAATACACTATATTACATTATTGCATCATGGACAAATCAAAACATGATCCTAAGGGCCCAGTCCAACAACCTCAATAAGAGCAATATAATGTAATAGTAAGCATTCATTAAACCCTGGATGAGTAAACACTTACATTCGGACCTGCTCATGCAACTCCCTTTCGGACCATTGTGGGGCTTTTATCTGGCCATAGAGCAGCAGGTGCTCCTTGGTGGTCATGTGGTCAAAGAGAACGTCGTATTGCATGCACACACCAAGATCTTTGCGGATGTCATTCAAGTTTGATTGCATGTCTCGGCCATACACTTCTACACTCCCAGATGATGGAGCGAAGAGACCCGTAAGGAGGGACCTAGCCACAGAAAATGTCATATTTAGAACAACGTTATAAACGGAATGTGACCAACTTATTTATACAAGATAAATATTTTAAATGGACAGTGCAGATGGCCACACTGCTCAGTTTAACTAGGTTGTAACCGCGATATAACTGAGGGGAATACGTACCAGCCTCAAAGTAATGAGACCCAACAGACACGTTTTGTTAAGTGTAGCATGGCATCCTGGAAATGTTATTTCACATTTCTTTTGCACGAAAACACAACCTAAATAGTACATTTGGGCCGATTACGGGTGCGACGGTTTACCGTGGTTTGAAAAAGTCACGGTTGCAATAACCAATACTAACTGTCAGCAGTAATAAGCCGTTCTGTTCTCTTTTTGAGGGGACTTCTAAGCAGAGCACAATATGATTGGATGCTTACATAGTTGAGTAAAGAACTGCCTCGGAAGCAGGTTAGACAAAACGCCTTCTGATTAATGTACAAAGTTCTTAAAAAAAATACAAAACATGGTGCCAACATATTCTAATTAGGCCCAATGCAACATGAGTAGCCCACATGTCTATTGTAAAAATAGCTCACCAGTGATGGGACACTGTGACTTACTAAGAAAAATTAAAACAGAGGAAAGTTAACATTTATTTATTTATTTTGTGGCAAATATTCTATATTTTGTGTAAAAATAAAATAGATTGTGTTAATGGAAAAAAATGATGTTTTTTTTATGTTTTATTTATGCAAATATATATATTTTTTTATTTCAATACCGTCATACTGCAATATTCTTCTCACAGTTTTCATACCATCAGAATCTAATAATGACCCATGCCGAGTTATAAACGTTTTAAACGGTTGCATTTCCAAAAACGTCATTCATCCATAACGGGGAGGCATGTATCAAAATTAGAAACACACATGCACATAGCGTCAATCGCCGGCCTGCATTAGTATTCTTCTTGAGACAGGTAAAAAGGGAAATGTAATACAGTATTTTCATACATGGCAGTAGTCTTGCCAGCGCCATTGTGACCGAGAAGTGATGTGACATGGCCCTCGTAGAAGGCAACATTGAGGTTTTCAATGGCTACCCGGTCACCATAGATCTTAGTGAGACCGTGAAGGGCAACACCCACTGGGAGATGAGAGAAGTCTTCGCCTGTCTGAGAGAAAAACTGGCACTGGCCTGAGAGAACGGACAAATGCAAACGGTAAATCAAAGGACCACAGTACAGGACATAAATAGAGAGAGTGGCAGAAATATAGTTAGGTGCTTCTAAACAGGGAAAAATGGGTGACCATGAAAAGAAGTGCGACAAGACAACAAAGGGAGAGACAATCCCAGAAAAAACAAACAAGCAAGTCTCTGAGTGTGTTTTTTTGTAGTTGTTACAGTGTTAATTGCTTTTTTCTGTACCTTTCCCTTTGTCATTAGAGAACACGGGCTGGTTTATATCCACGGTGTTGTTGAACAGACGTCCTCTGCCCCCCTCCTGTGACTTTACACAGCAGAAAAAGTCAGCCCAAAAGGAGGCTGTAAATGGGAAGTACCATGGAGCTGCGATGCCATATTTGCCTGATTGATCATGACAAAGAAAATACTTGTCATGATGATATTTAAAGCATGTACAAAGAAATGCATGAACACAAACTTCTGCTTCATCTGCCTCTGATGAGGTATGAGTACCGATTGGAATTAGCTGCAATAAAACTCATTAACTCATTAAAACTTAAAAACGTGTAAATACGTTTTTTTAATACTTTGGCCTTCACTCCCCAAAAGCAATGGTAGATATTACAAAAAACGGCCAGCAGGTGTCAACAGAGTATAAGGGAAGAGCCAGGAACATGTTGCAACAAGCTCTTTTTGACAGTGTTTTTAACAGAAATGTGAATATTGATGAAACTTATCTATATTCTAATGCTAATTGCTGCAAAACAAATATAATTTTTTTCCTGATGAAAGAAGAGACTCTAATCTTTCTTTTGGTAGGTTCCCTGTTTTTATAGCAATAGCATAATATTCTGTGGGACTTGCAAAATCAGTCAAAATCAAGTTTAACAGCCGGGAGCGAAGGGGTTTGCTTCAGTGAAAATGGCTGGGAGTGAATGAGTTAATTGTGAAAGTCTAGTAAAAACATGCAGACACTCCTCAAACTGTGTTAATAATTGCTATCATAAAGAAGAATAAAATATTATTAAAGATAATTTAAGCTTTTTTTTTTTTAATTCAGAAGTGTGTATCAAACAGGTAGCCCTTCAAATTAATCAGTACTCAAGAAGTAGCTCTCAGTCTCAAGAAGGTTGGTTGACCACTGATTTAGAATAACATTTCTATGGTTAGTCTCAACTCCCAAATACATCAAATTCCATTGAATTTACCAGGAAAGACCATACGGATGTACGCCCCAACTGTAAAGTAGATGAGTGAGTCGATGAGCAACATCCAGCACAGCCAACCAAAGGAGGTTGTGTCTCCAGATAGGGGTGAGGAATAGGAGTTGCTCCACTGAATTCCTAAAAAAAAAAAAAAACATCAAACACAATAACACCTTTTATGTACTACCTTGTTTGCAATGTCTAATGCATCATTTTCTGATGAAAGTGGGAAATTCGTACCCTCTCCTCGAGTCTCGTAGAGAGAGATATACTGACTAGCATAACTGAAACAGGTTGGGGAAAATAAGCTCTGTGGGGAAATGAGACTTGGGTTAGCAGACAAAAAAAATTCAACAAATGCGTGCATTACCGCAAACGAAAGTCTTAATGAAAAATTCAATTCCTCACCAGTGCGCTCTTTTGAAAATGGCTGAGACTGGACTCCATCGCCAAGACCACAATAAATGGGAAGAAGCAGATCATGTAAAGGAGGCTTGCGCTAAGACCGGCAATGTATGTCTTGTCGAAAAAGGAGCTCATCAGGTAACTGAAGGCCAGGATGGTCAAGCCGTAGTCGCACAGGTACAAGAACAGGATGAAGCCATTGCTATGTGAGAGGACGCCGCCATGCTTGAGAATCAGCGTGAGGATGATGATGGTCACCATGAGGTGGGCAGCACATTCCAAGAACCAGGCCAGGAAGTGGCTGAGTGGGTTTACGCCCATCATCTTCATATACTGGAGATTTAAGAGGAAGGAAAATGACATTTCTTATTTGCATCAGTTAATACATATAATATTGAAGTAGTACATTATATATTTGTAAAAGCATAAAATAGTAATAACATTGGTGTACATAGTGCCATAAATATGAAAATAAACAATGAATCCTTACCTCATGCAGCCCCAGTTCTCTTTCATGAACCAATTTCTTGACAAAGTCAGCCACAAAGAGAACCCAGGCTAACATCAGCATGAGTGGGAAGACTAAAGTGATGGCCTCAAGATACCTGATGAATGGAACGACCAATCAACAAACCAAAAGGAAGCATTTCGATTTGAAGAGAGGTTGAGAAAGATGTCCTTTATTAATATTATTTTCATAAAAGCATAATCTAATGTTGCAGCTATGCCTAATACAGTATTGTACGCTAAATAATAAAAGGCACAGATGAGCCCTTCTCATAGTCAGGCTTGAAGGCAGCCTGTCAGATACAGCGGCCTGATCAGCATTGTCTTAAAAAGCCCTTGAGGGCTAGCACAAACTCCCGCTGTGTTCAGTAACCAGAAACCATGTTGCATGTTTGCAAAATGTTAATGTCAAACCTCTGACTGTCAGATTGGTTATAATGCACATTTCAGACATCATCAGTGGGGGGCGGTTTGAGTGGCGCATGTCTGCATGGAACAGCAAACACACTATGCTGAATATTCATGCACGCTTTTCAGAGCCAATTATCATGTGAGACTTGCCAGTGACTGACTATTTACTGACAGTCCCAAGTGGCAGATGAATAATGAGTGAGTTTGCGTTATTCCACATCAATGCCTAGACTTCACCCCCGAGACAGTGTGCATCCTTTTTATCTTACTTTTTTTATGTATATATATATATATATATATATATAAAGAGAGAGAGAGCATATATAGAGAGAAAGACAGAGAGAACTAACCTATCACGAAGATAGCAGGGATATGGAAAAGGTTGGAGTTGCACAGCCGTCTCTGAGACTTTTCCAGTTTGCATCTCAATGATGGCCCGGTCAATGTTCTCCTGCAGGTACACAAAGGCCCGGTTGTACCGCAACGTTTTCCCCGAAGATATGTGTGTGTCTTTGGTGAAGTAAGGGCTGCGGACTCGGTCTGTCCGCATGACGTTGTCCAGATGCATTCGGATGGTGTAGCTGACTTTGGGTGGCAGGGAAGAGGACTTCTCCTCTGCGGGGAGCTTGAAAATGACACCTTAAAAACAAATGAGACCATCTCACTTAATTTCAAAAATTTCCTCCCAACTCCTAGTGAACTCAATTTAAAATTAAAAAAAAGTTAATAATCGTACTCTATGAACTGCTCCAGTGGACATGGAGATCATAATCAATCTGATGATTTTTCTTATCTCTTACAGTTTAATTTGGTGTAAAAATGACTTACTTCCATAGAGATTGCGGTCCTTGGCGAGTTCCTGAGCTTCAGCGTCAAGCTGTTCAGCAGATTGGTAACCTTGGTAACGATCAAATTTGACACAGGATGAGATGTTGGCCATCAGTGTGGACAGGGTGGTGATCTGATCCAATACGGGTTTGTTTCTCTCCAACATCAATGACATGTTTGCTGTAACACGTCAAAAAATTGTTATTCAATGAATCTGTTAGTTTACAGCATCATTTGATGAACTATTGATAGTTAATTTTAAGTGAATTATTCAGGTGACTCAATACACGTAATAGTGTATTACAATAAAATTTTGTTTTTTTAAATATATGCGACGCTCATAATAATGCTCACTCACAGTAGCTGTTGAGAGTCTCCTTCATTTTATTGACATCAATGTCTGTCTCCATCTCAATGAAACGCCTCACAAAGGCATTGGCCAAGGAATTCTGGAAGCACATACAATTAAAAAAACAGCTTTTCAAAATCCCTCATGAACCAGTTGGAGGACATTTTGCAAGAGAGCGGTCCTGAGATGTCATACTTGAAGCAATGGCAAAGTTTGGCTCAGCATTTGGGACATTTCAAAGATGTACTTTGATGATTCGATCCAATCGTCAGAGTGCCTCTTTAGGTTGCCAAACTCTTGCAGGGTAGTATTGGCCTGAATAAGAACAGTACAAGAAATGTATTGTCATTGCTAATGCTATGTGCTATAAAAAAAATGGACAAAAAAACAAAAACAAAAACACAAAAACAAAATACAAAAACACACACACAAAAATGTATAATAAAAATAAAAATAAATTAAAAAATGAAGTTGATCATGCTTTGTGTGCTCTTGCTCCTCAGTGACCCAAAGGTCAACCATTATTATTATTATTTTGCCTACTTAGCATTAAAATATGCTTTTGAGGTTTATCTGACTTTTTTCTTTATCTAATTTCCTGGTCATAATTCTTACCTTGCCTTATTCAGACAAAAATATATGTATAATAAAAATAATAATAATATAATAACAATAATAACAATAACAATAACAATAATACTAATAATAATAATAATAGTGATAATAATAATAATAATAATAATAATAATAATAATAATGTATGTTGTTGTCTGGTGGGTACCTTTGCCATAATAGCCCGGGTGATTGGTGTGTCAGGTGTGAAGAGGATTTTCCCCATCAGCATTGGTTTGAGGAAGGCCCACGCAATGGCACCCCTGGTGGTGTTGACCATGTCTAGGTACATGTTCATACAGTAGGGGGCTACAAATGGAAAATAACATGAGACATTGTATCATTCTCCCCAACAAGACTGCATAAATACACTGTTAATGAAAGACCCATGTCTTCCCAACATACTGGCATTTCGTGGAATCTTGAACCTGTCAATAATCTCCTCCCTTGTACTGCTGTCAAGGTTGGATGGGTTGAAGTTTAAATTGGTTGGAATTTTGGCAAGTCCAAAGATAGGCAGGATACCATGATTGCACATTGCTTGAGTCAAGGTGACAAATGTAGCTTTGCTAGAGAGGTGCGACTTCATATTTCTTGTAGCCTGGGTAAAAATCAAACATCATTCACGAGTTATTTACAAACATGTTTACAACATGCTTTTAAAAATGAATTCTACGCACTGAGTAAAACTCAGCGTTGGCCCTCAGATTGAGTTCTTTCATGGAAATCATGTAATTTTGCAGCTGATCAATGGCAGGAAGGATTTTGTCCATCACGTGGATGAGATTGCTGGCCATCTGAAGCATAACTCGCAAAAGGCTCTGAACTTCATCTGAGAACACCATCTGAAAGCAAAGAGCGGTTCCACAGTATTCATTTGTTCCAATGTTCCATCTACAACTGTTTCTGTAAAATACATTTACTGCTCCTAAAATGACATTTTTTATCATTAGTTCTACCATGTGGTGGAGAATTGCTTCAATCTTGAATGAAAGTGAATATAAAAATAAGTATCAAGCTTCATGATAAAAAAATATATATATTTTAGAAAACATTACAGACTCTGAGTTCACATTTTCCTCTTTGTACTTCACAAATGTGTGCTTTTTCTCAGAGAGCAAGCAGGATCAGAAAGGAACTTACAGGAAAAACTCATTAAAATGGAGACTGAGACAGAAAGAAACTGACCAATAAGTTATTAAAATGGAGACTATCTGTGTTTTGGCTCAATAAGGCACAAAGTCCAGATTTACATATCTCATATCATTTATCAAGAATCAAATAAAATCAGTGAATCATGTTGTTGAAAAAGGAAAATACAAGTAGCATCATCGGGAGACAAAAGTTGGCTTCGGAAAATGTCTCTTGCTGGGAAATACACATCCATCCTTTTCCCCATTTACCTTTCCCACAAAATCAATAACAAAAATGACAAAAGTGAGCTATTCATTCAATCAGCCTTACTCTGAAGATGAACTTTTCCATGTTCACATGGCGCATCATGAGCACAGAGAAGATGTACCACTCTTCACCGGACATGGAGCAGAAGGTTTGGAACACAAGATAATCCGGATGTATGATGCTCAGACGTTCGGGGGAATTGCAATGACGCAAATTCAGCAACCAAGAAAGGACCTGTGTCGAACGCATGAAAGCGGTAAAAACAAGGACTGTACGGAAAGATATTATCTACCGTTGGACGAGATCTCATTTTTAAGATCATTTAATAGACTTGATGAAGAACAAAAAAAAAAAAAAATTAGGCAACATTAGTACAATAAGGATTATGAGACAAGTTCATACAACATAGTGAGAAGGGTTCGGGTGGAGCACTGTGGCTGTTACCCCTCTTTCATAGAATCCCCACTACTCACCTCTAAATTGTTGGTGGGCAAAATTGTGCCCATGAGCATCTGAAGAGCATTCGGATTGAAATCGATGTGCTTCTGAACATCATGGAAAAAAGCGCTTTCATTCCGCAGCATCTCACCAACCGTTACCTCCTCTGGACAAATAATGCAAGATAGCGTAAATGCAACAATTTCCATCATTGTTTCCTTCCAAAACTGATAATAATAAATTGGATGTAAAACAAAAAACATCAATAAAATAAAGTCAATTTTAAGTGTTTCGACAGTTTGTGTAAATGTGTAAATCATATTGGAAATACGAATAAAGGTTTTGACTAGATATAATAAAGTGTTTCACCTTGAGATGTGAAGTTGATGTTGAGAGAGCCCAGGCTGCTGGTGTCAATACCATAACTCTCACTGAGCACAGTGGACCTATTATAAACACAAAGACATGCATATATACACATTTATTGTCAATGAAATATAATTCCTACTATGTCATTTAAATTAAATAATCATTCCTAACACAAAGAGGTGTAAAAAATAAATACACATAGATTATGCTGTAGTACGAACAAACAAAACTGTACCAATCAGTGTGGTTGCCATAGGTGCTGGGGTCTCCAACTAATGCGTAGAAGATGGCGTCATTCAAATCTGTAGTGTTGACCTGACCAGACTGCAACAAGATCTGCAGGGCTGGTAGCAGACTGTAACACAGTTGACCAGGCTCTATGGAGAAGGCGCCCAAGAGGTGGCGACCAAACTCAGTTGTCTCCATTATGCACACCTGAAATGCACCAGCAAACAAGTGCCATCAGGAATTTCCAGGTATGTCTCACTAACAAGTGCAACAACCCTCACCCTACTGTGAAACGCTAACCCTATTTTGAAACATTACTTTCAAGCCTTAACCCTACTTTGAAACCCTACATTCAACATTGAAAGTCTGATCCTATGTTGAAACCCTATTTTGAAACCCTAACCCTAATTTGAAACCCCAACCCTACTTTGAAACCCTACTTTAGAAACCCCATCCCTAATTTAAAATCCCAATCCTAATTGACATCTTTACCCTACTTTGAAGCCCTAATTCTATGTTGGAACCCTATGTTGAAACCCTGATCCTACTTTGAAACCCTAACCTTACTTTGGAAGCCTAAACCTAATTTCACCCTCTGACCCTGCTTTGAAACACTACGTACAAACCTGAGGTCACCCATTCTGATGTTTTCATCCTACTGTTATAAATTGTATAAATACAAAGTTTGGATATTATAATTAACTCATTCCCTGCCATTGACGGCTATAGACGTCAAAAATTCATTTGAACTATTTCTATTAGTTTAACTTTTTTTTTCACTTGTGTTAACAAGAGTGAAAACCTAGAAGATAATTATTCTACATTTAGAACAGATTTAAAATGTGTGATTAATCGTGAGTTAACTATTGAAGTCATGCGATTAATTACAATTTTAAAAAAAATTGTCTGACGCCTCTAATTTTTAATAATTTAATATTTTCTTTTAAAAAAAAGATTATTTTAAAAAAAATTCTAGGTTTTCATACTCTTGTTAACAAAAGTGGGGAAAAAAAGTTGAACTAATAGAAATAATTAAAATGTATTTTGGACGTTTATAGCTGTTAATGGCAGTGAATGAGTTAAGGTTTTGACCATTATTATCTTTGCAAAGGCAAAAATGTCTTGTTACTTCAACTGGATCTCATTGGATTGTGAAGATGTACAAAATGCATTGGATAATGAACTCTGAACGGTGTTATCTACAAATCCTCAATTAATTCTTATTCTACATTCTGAGCTACTATTTTAAAGAGACCTGAGATGCCAGTTGATCAAAATGCTCTGCAAAAAGCGGATCCCTCAGGTTGGTCTGGACAAGCAGAGTAATTGTCTGGAGGATCTGCTGTAAGTTTCTCAAGTTCTCTGCAAATAGAGAAAAAATAACACATTTGTAATGAGAAAGATTAGAAAACATGAACAAAGAGAAAAAGGAACATCGGGCATTCGGGTCTTGTACATGTGAAAAGGTGACACATAACATTCCACTGGGGCTTCATTACAACTCAGACTGTTGCTGGCAAGCATTGTTAGGCAACATGCTGCAAATGATCCGCTTACAGAAAAAGCCTGGATTGGAACGATGGGAACAGATGGGATCAGTGGGATGTCAATGATGTCATGAATTAAAACAAATCTGAAAAGACCCCGGGCCAAAAGATGCGATGACAGAATGTGTAATTACATTGAAATTAGACAATCTTTACTTTCATGGTGGTCAACACCTCAAGGGCAATTAAAACATGTGTAATAATGTGAACATGTATATAAGCGCTAACATTGTGGCTGTGCTGTAAAGAACCATTATCTCACAAGCCCAGACGCCAATTAGAAAGGAGGTCATAGATGTGCACTTTGGTATGTCAGTTAGAGGTGAAATGTTTCGCGAGGGCTGACAAGATAATTGTTTGGATTCTATTTTCTTAATGAGATTTTAAAACGTGCTGAGTGGCTTTCAATTAAAGACTCAGACTCAGAGGGAGCTCCGGCTAAACTGGATCTAAATCATATTCATCATATTCCTAGAGGGTGTTAAAAGTTGAAAAGAAGTATTTTAAAAAAATCCAGTTTCGCAATACATTAGTCACAAAAAAAGGTATTGCTAACCCAATATTTATCGTGGATCGACTGGACACTTCATTAGGTCAGGCAAATGTTGATTTAAGAATAGCTTCATTTTGTGGTTGTACTTCGCCACTGTATCAAACTGTACTTGTTCATATTAAGAGATTTTTCTAATAGGGGTGTTAAAATGAGTGCGTTAATTTTGAGTGAATTTAAAGTTCCTTTAACACCACTAAAAGTCTGTATTGGGGGGATTCTAGTCACAACGCAGCGGACACGTCCACATCAAAATTGTGCCGCAATAAATTGGTGATTGATTGATATAAATTGTAAAAATGTGCAGAATTTCACAAGTTACATCATGTTAAAGATTAGATAGCTCTTAATATGAAAGGAAAAATGCACTGAGCTGTCACCAACATCTTACAAACACAATTATGCCATCTAGTGGCAGAATTATGACCTCAACACAAATCAATATCACATATTTTTAATTTTAACTCAATTTTATGAATTATTAGGAAATTACTGTATCAATGACTAAAAGATGCAGCCATATTTCTATTAGTTTAACTTTCATGTTAACAAGAGTACGAAAACATAGAAAAAACATATTTTAGTGTACATTTAGAACAGATACAAAATTTAGTTTAATTATTGAAGTCATTTGATTAATTACCATAAAAAAAATTATCGCCTGACACCCCTCATTTATAATAATATGTTCACAAAATATGATTACCCTGTTCAGTTACATGTGAGGACAAAACATTTGCAATACATCCCAGTACTATGTCGTACAGTTTTACACAAAACGCACAACAGCCAATACATTGTTTGTATTGAATCTGTGAACTATGTCTAAAGTTGTATCAGGTGAGTGCAAATATTGTCACAGTGAATCTAGTCGTGCAGCAAAAGTAAGGAAAAAGTATATGAGTGTGCAAAGAAGGTAAAAATTGAAATGCTACTTTATTTGCGGCACCTTTTTATAGTACGTCGGATCATTTCGACAGAGGATGTGAAAGTCAAAGTTACCTTGAGATTCACTGGCAAGCGCTCTGATCATATTTTTAAGCAGAGCGGAGAATGGAAAGCTATCCGGCAGCATATCAACAGCGTCCCTCAAGAGAGCCAATGATGACCTCGGAAGATAAGACACAAAATTGCAGTACAGTACTTGCAATTAAACAAAACTGACAACTTTTTCAGTTTCATATGTGTGTCGTAGTTTCCAGTTAAAATTATACTCACATCTGATCAGAACTGGGGAGGGTGGCAAAAGAGAGGACCCCAAGTGCAGCATCAATGGTGTCTTCCCGTGAGCCGTTCAATGTCCATGGCATGCCACTTGTTGATTCCTTCATTACAACGTTCAAATCGGGATTGGAAAACAACATGTGAGTTGTCTCCATAATTTCCTCTTGAGAAGGGACGGACATGGCGCTGAAAATTGCCGGGTAGTCAGAGTACAAAATGGACACAAAGTCTAGGAAGTCATTCAGTGGATCCACCTGGGGCATCATCAAGGCCTCTCGTTTCTGTCGGATGTTCAATGCACGGCTACTACCAGTTAGCTCACCCAGATAGCGGTCCATTGGCGTAAAGAAACCACTGCTTAAAAGCCTCAGCGGAGCAATGATGTTTTCAACTCGCTCTTCAACAAGGTCCGTGATCTCTGGAAGATCTACTCCCATCTGAGTCAGTGTGGGCAACAAATGTCCGAGGAGTTCCGATATTTTGGGCAGAGCCTGGGTCAAAAGGTCTAGTCCAGAATCGTTTGAAGACGTTAACCATGCAGCCATCTCAGCCACCTTCTGCATTAACACTTCTCCGGCATTGGAGGCCAGAAATTGTTCCAGGGCTTGGTAAACCATCGGATCATCCCCGAATACCTGGCTCACGGCTTTAACAGCATCGCTTACCATGTCGAGAAAAGATCCGCTCCTGATCCCAGATAAGTCGCCCCCCACCTTTGAGAAGATATCATCCAAGTCGATGTTTACACAGGAGAGGAAGATCGTCGCTGCCTCAATGAAGACAACCTGAGATGAGCTGGTGTCTTGAATGAGGTGGTAGTTGTTCAGGATGTGGCTTAGCGCTTCCTCCATGGCATCTGTGCA
Source organism: Leptonotus elevatus (assembly GCF_054856555.1). Taxonomy (NCBI): domain Eukaryota; kingdom Metazoa; phylum Chordata; class Actinopteri; order Syngnathiformes; family Syngnathidae; genus Leptonotus; species Leptonotus elevatus. The sequence goes on along the minus strand of NC_141250.1, from coordinate 15,447,200 downwards.
CGGCTCCAGCATGGGTGCCACTTTAAGCAACTCATCTGACAACACTTTAAGAGAGGAGAAACTGTGGAGGAGGAAAGTTCAATATCAATGAATCTCACCGCAGAAGAAAGTCTGGGGAAAAGGATTGAAATGTCTGTGAGGAAGCAGTTCTATGGGGCAGCTAGGGATTCTTTTGTAGGCCAAGAGATTTATTTTTTAATTCCGAAGATTATTAGTGTTCTTTCAGTGCTAGCCAAAGTAATAGTTCCTCTATCATTTATATTCATAGTTACTAGTTTCCCATTTCTGTCCCTAACAAAAAAAATAAAAAATAATATTTCCACTGTGATCCCTGATTTTTACCCCTTGTAATCTGACTCTGATGAATTTGCCGCAATATGCTGAGCATCAAGCTCATCACTGTGCATAGCTCATTAGTGCAGTACTTATTTTCGTTATTCTGATTAATATTACATTTGTGGAATACGAGTTATGCAGCAAAATCCAGTTGTTTTTATCCATCTCAGGAGGTGGCCATTTTGCCACTTGCTGTCGCCTGAAGATGACATCACAGTTGCTCAGGGCTCAGGCAATGACCAATCACAGCTCACCTGTTTTCTGAAGCTGAGCTGTGATTGGAAGTTACTTGAGACGCGCGCAATTGTGATGTCATTTTCACTCGACAGCAAGTGGCAAAATGGCCGCCTTCCGATATTGATAAAAACTGCTGGATTTTGCTGCTTAACTAGCGCAATATTAACCAGAATACCTTATTTAGACTAGTGGGGCTGCATAGAACATATTATTGTCAAGAAATTTTGGGGAGGTTGACTTCCCCTTTAAACATTAAACATTTAGAGTACATAGTGAAAATACATTAAAAAAAAATTATACTAATCAAACTACTATGTGTAAGAAATTGCTGATACATTGTATTTCATTTTATCATATCCAATAATGTTTTCTATGCTTCATAAGCAAGAACAGTGTTTAAAAAAAAAGAAAAAAAAAAAGCTCTTATTTCGACCTAAGCAACAACATAAAAAAGACTTTAGTAGAGATAGTTAGGTCAATTGTGGTTAAGGTCTTGATTGATTGGGATCTTGGGGATTTAAGAGATAGAAACAAACAGGGACAGCAGCAACATGGAGGAACGTAAAAAACATTCAGCATTAGCAACAATGACAAGATTCAAATATATACAAATGTGTTGTATACTTGTACCAAAGTCATTTTTTCCATATTTGTCCTTCTACATAAATACTGAGTGTGAGATATCTGACATATTGTGAGTGCAGTCACCTGTTTTGCAGCTGCATGACTTGGAGCTGCTCGTACCAGTGGAGCTGAGCGCTAGTGCTTAGCGGCTGGCCCAGCAATTCAAAGAACAGGCCGGAGACATTTGTGAAGATCTGCTCCATCACATGCGATTGGTTTCTGTTGACTTGATACAGAGATTTTGTAGCATTGGCAATGCGGGCAGCAGTGTCACCAGCAGTGATTGGTTCCAAATCCATGTGCTGAAGGGAAAATGTTCAACAGCAGACAGTTTTGTGTGTCAACATTGCCACCAAATGGTAAAAAATGGGACCAGCACCGGAATTGACATTTCTTTGTGAAGTCATGGAAACTTTAAGTCACACACCTCATTTCTTACACGATCTGATCAAATACATCTCTTATCGAAATGAGCTGGCACTAAATCCCCTTTGCTAAATGAATGTGACTTGGAAATATGGGGAGGATCCTAACCTTCAGAAATCCAACCCAATCTCCATCAGGACTTCATCTAACTTTCTGATGTAGGCTAAGCCAGTTTCTGTTTGCTGTACTCACACTCATGTTGAGATGGGGGCAGACATAATGAGAGGCAGCATAGGTGTCTAGAATAGGCTGCAGACTGATGTTGCACCACATTTCAAGAGCGCCGCGGCTTAAACCGGCTGCAACCCTGACTGGCTCCCATGCTTTCACAGCTTCACTGCACTCCAGCGTTCCATTTTCCTAAAAGAAATGCAAACAAAATATGCTAATGTCAATGACCTCCCATGTTTTGTTACATCTTTCATTCCTCTGAGGAAACCAGTTCTGTTAGCAAGGCAGCGACGGACAATACACAACAAAGAGTCTGGGTGAAAGGCTGAGGCACAGGTGAATACCTGATAATCTCTCTTCATGCAACTACACAATGTAAATGGGACAAGGCTCACACAGGTATCACCGCTTCTCATCACTGGACACCCACACAGAGAATGAATGCAAAAGGTTCTCAGACTAGGTGTGTCTCTTCAAAGTTATTTGCAGTTATTTCCAAAAGTATTGGAATGGCAAGGTCAATTATTTTGTTTTTGTTCTATACCAAAGACATTTGGGTTTCAGAACAAAAGATTAATAGGAGACAAAAGTTCAGAATTCTAGGTTGTATCCCATAGTATTTACATGTAGACACAGGGTTGCTCACAGAACTGGACTGGCACAAAAAAATTGGCCCTGGCATTTTGACTTAGGCCTGCCAGACAGACTTTTGCCTAACATGGAGTTCTGCCACTGGTATTAATTGATGATGTTTCAGTTTGCTATCTATATTCGAAATGGATTAATGGACTGGTCTCTCTAAATTGTGGGATTTGTAGGAAAATAATAATAAAAAATCAGTGCATCGGCCCCCAAAAAGGCCAGCCCACCGGGCATCTGCCCTGTATGCCAGATGGCCAGTTTACGCTTATTTCAGCTTCAAAATGGTTTGCTTTTTATCTCATAAGCAGATCTCTGGTCTTCATGTTTGCTGAACAGCAAATGCAACTTTCACAGGTGAAACCCAAAACTAAAAACAAGCACTATCTAATGTTACAGGAATCAATCGAAAAGGCAACACTGGAGCAACGTGGAACACATATCACTTGTCTGTTCCAATATTTTAGCGCACTTGAAAAGTGGGTGGGTTCAAACAAAAGTTGCTATTTCCTGAGTTGTTTAATTGTAGAGTTTTTTCAGGGCCGATTATTAGTAGTCAAGGACGCTGATAACTGATATTTGGAGCCGATATTCATTTTTACTAAAAGGGAAAATATTGGCATGAAAAAAAAATATATATACAAACTCCAAGCTTTTTTTTTTAGCATATTTTATTGAACAACGTTTAGAGTTTGTAAAATATTGGAGTTTAAAAAAAATCTTAGTCACTAAACATCTTTATTTTAAAAATCTAATGAAAAGTTCAGGGATCTTTCAGGGGCAGTAGCATGTCTTCAAAAGTTTAATAAAAACGCAAGAATAGCTCACTATTGTTTGCTACAGTAAAAAAAGTTTTTTTTTAAATTTCAAAATATCTGAAGTATTAAAATGTTACTTATCTTAGTTTGAATTTTAAACAAAAACAGAAGGTGCAGAGAGTTCCCAGGGCTCAGAAGCATCTGTGAAAATTGTTTGGATTTTTTTTCCCCCTGAGCACTTTTTTAAATGGCTATATTACCAGCCGTATGATTCTTCAAAATTGCTGTTGCCGATATTCATCATAATGCTCCATATTGGTGCCGATAATCGGCCCAGCTGATATTCGGTCTATCCCTATTTAATTGAGTCACTTTTGAAGCCTTATTTTATATAGTTGGCAATTTTTTTCCATAATTCAAAATTGGCAGGGTTCTCCGCAGTGCGTCAAATTTAGAAGCCCTATTTACTTTCACTTTAAAAAAACACACACACATCCAACGTACTTTTTGAAAAACAAAATAAAAAGGGGACTTTACAAATCAGGTGTAGCAAGTAGCTGACTAAAAGAAACAGAATACAGTTTATATTGGATTAATTTGATGTCTCTTACAGCGAATGACAATGACTCAACATTCATTGCTCTCTTGCAGACAAAGTATGGCCTTTACCTGCTCAACTGCCAGCAATGTTTGTTCTATGGCAGGCGGAATTCTTTCCGAGATCTCCGACAAGTTAAAATGACTGGTGTTTACAGTCTGTGCAATTTCTCTCATCAGGGTCACCACAGGCTTCGCAAGGCTGAGTAACATCACTGTAAAAAAGACAACATAAACTGGTTGATCAGTCACTCTTCAAAAACCCTACGTTGTGAAAGTATGTCTTGGTATTTATTCAACCGTGCGTGCCGGTGCTGCAAATGTTCAAAGTGCAACCTACAAATAATCAAATTGTTTTATTATTTTGTATAACGTAGTTGCATAAAGTTTACTTTTATTATGTGTCTAATGTATCATTAACCAAGCTATACAAATGTAGAACCAAATGCTTAATGCTGAGCGTTTTACTTACTGTTCTCTGCTTGCTTGGTGTTTACCATACATGCTATGATTTTTTCAAAATAGGGGACAACAGCTGTGACATTGTCCCATTGCTGCGTTCCACTGACTGTTGACAGTACAGCCTCCAACATCTTTTCAAGCCTGTGCCAAAACAAAAACACCTTAATTCGAAAGCAGACTTACATATCCATAATCATTTTGTCTGATTCAATTTACTTATGCCACGTCGTTTGGTTAGCCTGTCCACTCAAAATCTGTTGAAGTACTGCACCGGCATGGGATAAGGCCTCCGCAGATGGAGTCATGGTACCGAAGCCTGGGCCATACATAAAAATCTGCCAAATCTGTTTTGGTTTTTTTTTTTTTAAAGGAAAAGGTTGATTCAAATGATATAGAAGTGCAAAACAAAACAGGTTGAAATTAATGAACTGGTTGAATTTAAAGATATGTAGAAATAATTAGATTGCCTGCGAATCAGTTACATTTCAGAATGTTCGTGACTTATTTGCAGTGAGGTGTGGTTCAGATGGGGGCGGTCAAGCGAGCACAACAAAGACAGATTGTATCAGTATATTACGCCTTGTGATCGCCTTAGCAGTTTGCACGTCTTTCACGATCTAACACCAAACTTGTCTGGAATGCGTGCAAGTAGCTCCTTTTGAAGTCTTACCTGGTTAAAAAACCCTGTCAGAATTGTTGTTGTTTCATTTTCTAAGCTTATGTTGCCTGAAACCACAAAAAAAAAAATGTTTACATCACTGTCAAGCATACACACACAGCAGAGTTGATCAAACTTGAAGGCACACACTCAAAACAGAAACTTTAAGTGATAGTTGAGCTACAACCTAGACTTCAGATTGAGGGTCCTTTACCTGGGTTGGAGACCAAGATGACATGAGTGATGTTGATGATAACAGAAACATAGTACTGAGCTTCGCTGTTTGGTGGCAGGAGGCTCTGAATTGTCTTCATTTGGTTCAAAATGCTTCAAAAAACAAAGAAGGGCAATATTCCCATTGTACGTTATCAAAGAAAAGAAAATTGTTGCATGTGTGACGTAAGTTTCATTTTTTTTTTCCCAGAGAGACAGTAGGACTATATGTACTAAAAAAAAAATTAGCTTAAGACATCGTATACCAGTTAAGTATTCATTAAAGGGGACGTCAACCTTCAACATGTCTTGACAATAATATGCTATATGTGTCCTCACTAGTCTAAACATAACATTCTGATTAATCTTACATTTGTGGAATATGAGTTAAGCAGCAAAATCCGGCCATTTTTTTTCCATCTCAGGGGGCGGCCATTTTGCCACTTGCTGTCCACTGAAGGTGACATCACAGTTGCTCATTGCTCAGGCAATGACCAATCTCAGCTCACCTGTTTTCTAAAGCTGTGCTGTGATTGGTTGTTACCTGAAACTTGAGCAACTGTGATGTCAGCAAGTGGCAAAATGGCCGCCTTCTGATACTGATAAAAACTGCTGGATTTTGCTGCTTAACTCATATTCAACTAACACAATATTAACCAGAATATCATATTTAGACTAGTGGGGTGCTGCATAGGACATATTATTGACAATATTTTATTTTATTTTTACTTCACGTTTAATATTTTCCAGAAACTGAAGATGGCACTCACATGAGATTCCAGTTGTCTGGTCCATTGGAGACGGCGATGGTCTCAAAATAATTGGTGACTACTTTGAGGCCAGCGAGCAGATAGACAGCAATCTCATCTGGCACCAGCTGCTGAACAACAATTTGGGTTCTATTGAGGACGTCGAGGGTGAGGTTGAGTGATGCGGAAAAAGTCAAGTTCTCTTCCGCAAACAAGACCAATGAACTGTGGACAATTCCCTGGATGTTTTCCTGCGCAGACTGTGACAGTGGGGCTGTGTCTCGGGTCAGAATTTGCATGAAACTTTGGACTGCTTCCATGATGGCAGCATACAGGTGGTCAAACTGTTGATCTCCTGGTTGCTCTAACACCATAATAGCGTTGCTTAGGGACTGTGTGATATTGCTGATGATGTAGAGGTAATCCAGCTGTTCAACAGTGAGATAGTTAACCATCGTCTGCAAAAGGAGGTGAAGGTCTTTTACAGGTGTGGAAGCATTTATGGAAGGGTTTTCCCAGTGGAGCATACTGGTGAAGAGTGTTGTGACATTGGGCTCTGCCATCCATGCATGTATAAGATGGAGGTAGGTTTGAATTTGTTCCTCAACTTCATATAGCATGGCTGTGTTGGGGAATGGCACAGTACCAAAGGTTTGAGAAGACTCATCCTGAACTTTAATGTTGACCATTATATATTCCAGAATTTGCTGCAGAATTTCAATAGTTGCTTGGCCGATTTTGATCACGCCTGCGCCATCCGTTGGGTGCTGAAATTGGCCAAGCTGGTTGCTAATGAACAAAGTCAAATTGGTCTGTGCTATTTGCAGTGTCACTTGTAGTTGCGTGAGGCGCAAAAAGGGGTGAAGGAGGTCCGACACGTAGCTGGTGCTCGTCGCGTTTTCCAACCGTTGCAAATACCAATGGAGGATTTGCAAATATTGTATCATAACTTCCTCATTGTACGGTACTGACATGGCATCAAGGATGTGGGCCAAGGGTTCGGGGTCAGCGGCTAGCTTCAACAGACCTTCTATCACTCTGATTTCTTCCATGATCTCTGGAGTACTCAGATTGTTCATCTGGAGGTTTGTCTTAATATTGCTCAGGGTGTTGTTAAGAACATGTATGACAGGCACTTGCGCGCTGGAGCTAAAATTGACTTGGACGAGATCGGTTGTGGTTTGATTGACAATGAACGGGACAAGGGAGATGATGGCTGCATGATTTTGCAGAGCAGGTATGTTTGCCACAAATTTACTGGCCTTGTCTATTAATCCCATGACACACTGGGCTGTCACTGATGCGTTGTGCTGTTCAAAACACTTTGGAACATTGGCTATATCCATTACATTTACTAACAGCCCATTAATATTGGCAGCTCCTGCAAGTTGAGCAATGTAGTTTAGTTCTTCAAGGGTGATGTTTGACTGTCTCAGAGCATCCTGGAGTTGAGAGATTGTAACGGTTGGCATTGCAATAACCAGCCTGACGAAATAAAGTGTCTGGTTGAACGCCCTGACATAGACAGCGTCGTTTGGAGACAAAAAGAGTGAAAAGAAAGCGGATGCAACATCTTCATATTCATATTCCCCACTCTCCGGAAACTTGCTGGTTAGGTTGATGGTGACATTGGCATCGACTGAGAGCGTCAAGTTGACAATTTCATCCAAAAATGTGAACAAATCTGAGATCCCAGATGAACAGTTCTGTTGTGACGCACATAAAGTCAAGTGATACTGCAATACTTTGAAATCTTGATAACACCAAGCAGCTCTTTCTTGGAACTCTGGTGGTAAGAATGCAAGAATTTTTTGTACCACCAGATCCAGGGCAGCTTCCGGGCCAATCTGAGTGAGGTTGTAAAGGCTCTCAGGGGTGAGGAGGTTGAGAAAATCAGTGGAAACTTGGTGGAGGTCAGTAACTTCTGCTATGCTCATTTGCCCGTTAGGCAACGAGACCTGTTGGATTTGGCGCAGCTTATACAAGGACACCACACAATTTTGAAGTTGACGAATATATGAAAGAATTATGTTCGTTGGGTCATCATTTGGTGAATCAACCACTTCCTTGAGAAGCTCCATAGCACTAAGAATGGCCTCTACAGTGCCTGATGAGGTTTGGTTGGTGAAAGGCTTCAAAGCATCTTTGAGACGAGCCGCTTCCTCTTGGTCAAAGTAGTTAGAATACGTAAGCAGGGTGTTCCCCATCACATAGGAGATAGACATTGTGAGGTTCGCCTCAGAGGAAAGGAACTGCATTATCAACCGCTCCAATTCGGGCATTGTTGGGTCCGTCTCATTGAAGGTAAAAATGTGCTGGTTGCCTCGACCAAGCTTCACAGCTGCGTCAATAATGTCGGAGTCACTGATTGAGTCGTTGAGTAGCAGGGGCAGCAGTGGGGACAGACCAGTAGACTCAAACAGATCACTTATGATGGGAACCATAACGTCAGGGTTTAAGATGTTTTGATCTGAGAGTGTGGTGACGGTCCAAACAAAGTTGTTCAACTTGCTCATTAGGTTTATCAGGTATGCAAAGAGTGCATCTCCACCTTTAATTTCTTGTGTTAAAAATGAAGCTGTCATATTCTTGCTGAGTTCCCAATATACATGCTGTAATAGATTGACAGTTGCTTTGAGACAGCTACAGAGGATAGAGAAAAACAGATGAGACGGAAATACAGTTAGACATGCAGTCAGGAATGTGCTTGAGAAACAAGAAAAAAGTATATATTGTTTGTAACTATAGTGCATAATACTCAGTTTGACAACTTTCATTACTATTGAAGTGAGTTTTCTTTTTAAACAGATACAACGGACTCAACAAGTCTTAGCAATGTACTTGGAAGAAAACTTGACCTGTTTTATTATTACTATTATTATTATTATTATTATCGTCAGCAGCAGCAGCAGCATGAAAAGGCAAATTATTACTGCTTACTGCTAAAAAAGGTTATTTAAACTAAATAAAATAAAATAAAAAATAAAATAAATAAAATAAATAAAATAAATAAAATAAATAAAATAAATAAAATAAATAAAATAAATAAAATAAAATAAAAAATTTTTATTTTTTTTTTAAACAAAAACTAACTGAAACTAACTATAATTATAGCAAAAATGTCCTTTGTTTTAGTGTTTGGTCATTAATTTAATAAATGAGCTTTTGGGGTTGATTTTAAATGGAATTTTAAGTATATTTATTTCAATATTAACCTGAATTAGGACATTTGAAAGTGTGTCACACAAGTGACATCATCTAGCAGCAGCCAATAGAAAAGCACCCTCAGATGATGTCGCACCTAGGCGACAAATTTGCCTGCTTGACTTTTGGCTCCAATGGCTCGGTTCGCCTGCTTTTAACTTTCATTTAACTCAGCCAAAATGCAGGGCTAGGTAAGAAATGCATTATTTTTTTCATTTTACCATGGTGTTTATTAAATATTGGACACAAGCAAAAAAAAAAAAAAACTAACTAAAATTAAGCTTCTTTTTTTTATAACTGAAACTAATAAAAACTAACAGAACCACTCTGAAAGCTAATTAAAACTAACTAAATTTAAAAAAACAAAACTAGCCAACACTATAATAACCCTGCTGCTAAATCACCAATTATTCTTTCTTGCTTGAGAAAGGACTATTTCATTCAAAACCACTTGTGCATATTCAAAGGTTGAATATAGTCTTGTGGGAGTAAACTTCTTGCAAGTCATTCATTCAGATAGGTGGAATTTGCCACTTACTTTACCAGGACGTCTTGGCTTGGTGACACCACAGCCTCTATGAGAGCTTCAACAAAAGTGTGCCAATTCAAATTGGTATCACAATCAACGTTAAGGGTGTCCATGTCAAGAGAACCTAAAGTGAAAGTTATACAAATTGATATCAAATTGAACTATGAAATTAAATTGTCAATCACTGCACCAGTGATAAGTTTGATTGAAATAGAAAATACTGCATGCTATGAGGGAGAACAGGAAAGGGACTCACAGTTTGCTGGCTGAGTTGTGTTGCCAGGTCTGTAGTTCAAAACCCAGTAAATCATGTGGAAATAGCTTTTCATCTCGGGCCACTGTGGACTCATCTCAACCTTTTCTCCCAAATTCACCATGAAAACAAAAGCACTAAAAGCAAAGAAAGAAATGTTATGATGTTTTCATTTAAGCTGTACGAAGCTTCACTAAATTGGTAGATTCCTTTTCTCCAAACCTTTGTAGAAGAGTCTCCGTAATATCCCCTGAGTTGTTTCCCGGCAACCAATTGACCCAATTGAGCCAATAATCTTCCCCTAGCTCTGAGGACAACCTGTGCAAAAAAGCTCCGAATTCCAGGGAGCTGTTACACAACTTATGCCACTCGGAGAGAATCATAGAAAGAGTTACATTGAAGTCTTTTCCTCCGTCAGTAAGGGTGCTGTATAGCTCTCCTCCCTATGAACATTAGCATAACAATATTTTTTTACCCACTTTTGCTTTAGTTGAAATAACCGAATGTTTCCAAAAGTATTACTTTTTCAATCAATGGCATCCAATCCATTAGAAGGAGATTCTCTAGTGTTGTAGAGTTCTCGCAGATGATAGAATTCCACACCTCAAACTTGATGGTCTCAGTAGACAAGAACCACTGGAAGGGGCCCAAGGCATCTTCACACGTAACATACTGTGATGTCAGACTCTGTTGAAGCAAAAGCATGATGATTGTGGGGATTTATTGCTGACTCTTTTTTGGGGGATGATTTTTGCTAACCCAAGGTATAGCCTTCATGCCTTTTGTCATTCACCAGAAGACTCAACGTAAACAACAGATTTATTTGTTGGATCAAAAATAATACAAACAAATTGCAGTGATTTCTCACAACACTATGGGTCTACATGGAATTTTGTTATGGTTCATATATAAATTTAAAGGATACCCAGATGGTGATAAAGGGTTAGGATAGCTACGGTAGTGAGTGAGAGGGGCAAAGGGGATGAACATTTGAGGAATCAGTGCTTTGAAATTACAAAGTTAAAAACATTTGAGTATACTTAAAGGTAGAACACACTGATAATTTACCCCCCAGAATCAAAGTCAACAAAGGCTCGATTGTCAGATGTCTCTAAAAAAAAATCATCCAAAGCAATTATCCTGTGCTGTGAGCTGTGTTAACGTATTTTTCTTCCCCAATCTGGTCAGAAAATGGCCAGGGCTAACCACCATTAATGTTAAATGTGCAATATTTACACTTGCGGTGCAGTCAACATAGGGTCACATTCTCCTGTCATTTAAAAGCCTTTGTGCTCAATATGTACTCTGGGTGGAGAAACCATAAACGGAGGGGATTCCCATCAAGTCTGGCTTTTCCTCTTATGAGTCCAGCATCAAGCACTTGAAGTTTCGATGCAGTATCAATGCCACAAGTAAGAAAAATATTGGAAACGAAACTTCCAGAAAGCTAACAAGGTATAGACATTGAACAAAAAATACGTATTAAAATATTGGTTGATTAAAGAGGGCTATGAGTCGGTTACTACAGCTTTCTACTGCTGATATTTCTTGGTTGATTATGGTGACAGTGGACTTTTATTTCTTCCCCATTCATTTTCAATGCTCATCTAAAACTGCAAGAAGAGATTCTGCCTTAAACACATTGCTAGTCAGATATATTTTCTATAAGAAAAAAAACAAAACAAGAGTAACCGACAAGGCTCCTTAATTATAACTACATACAGGGTAATGTCATAATGATGATTTGCATATTTAAGGAAATACTTGACTCACTGAGCCCTTTTCAGCACTAAAAAAGTCAATATTTTGTCGACTGAAGACGACATCACCGATGCTGAGGAAGTAGGTAACGAAAAACTATTACATTCAGTTATTTCAACTAAAGCAAAAGTGAAAAAACAAATATGCAGATGAAGTAGGTAACGACCAATCATGGCTGTTTGCTGACCCAGATAACAGATGAGCCATAATTTTTTTCGTTACCCACTTCCTCAGCACCGGTGATGTCCTCTTCAGTCGACAGCAAGTGGAAAAAATAGTTTAAGTGTTAATTGTACATGAAAAACAATGAAGTTATCAAATCAATTTTGGGACAAAATATTAAGACTGAACAAAAAATATTTTATCGGTTGATTAAAGACGGCTATGAGTCGGTTAGTACAGCTTTTTACTGCTGATATTTTGTGGTTGATCTCAGCCTCTGAGACTGAAAATTGCTCAATGAGTCAAGTATCCCTTAATCATTTGTCAAAACATCTCATTAAGTAAAACCAGTCTATGAGGCAAAAAAAAGAAAAGCAAAAAGACGTGCTTTATCCTGTTCACTGATTTTAACGACTTGCACAAGTCTCATGAAAGATTCATGTCGTTATGATTTGAAGCAAGCCTCGGCTGTCAATGAAACACACTTCTTCAGTTTTTCTGCATTAATTCTCAGCTTAGGCGTGGTCGGTGTGTCAGATGTCTGAATGGAAAATTACATGGACATGAACAAATGGAAGAATGGAAAAATATGGCCCAATATAAACAGTACACAAGAGTACATTTAATAGAACCTAGAACTGTAATATTATAGTTTGTATATGTCATTATTTTCATTTGCACACGATCCTTGTTTGTATTCCCTTTCTCTTGTATCACACCAAGGAGTAGTATTCCATTCTCATTGTGCACAACAATGAAAGCGGCTATTCTATTCTAGAGGTCACGGACAACGTGATTGTGAGGTGAAACTGAAAGATAGCCAATCAGGATGCGACATGAAGTTCAAGCTGTTCTGGACTAAAAGTGGAAAAGCTGAGTTGAGTCTTTGTACACATGTCTCAGAAGTCAAACGCTACATAACAAAACGACAGTAAATTGAAATTGATGTTTATATTGTATGTCAACCATATGAGCTCATTAAATAATCTAGGCATACCTTCACTATTACTTCCGTGACGCTTTCTAGGATCTGGCCGATCCAAACACTTGCTTCAGTTTGGTTGGTAAGCAAGGTTAGAAAAATGTTTTGGAATTGACCAGAATCAGTCAAGATATTGTCCATCGTGTCTGCAAACAGGAGTTAAAAAATATTAGACAGGAAAAGTTTAGCTTTAAGCTATAGCTATTGTAATGTCAGGTTACAAAACAACGTGTTTATCAATAATTCCAACCCCTTGGACCACACCCACTTATTTACAATGTCTTTTGTATAATAGCTCAATGGGGTAAGTTTTCTTTGTGAGCACGTATTGAGTTCTCTCATGCAAACCCTTCAAGTTGCTCTTCACTAAGAAATCCGTCAGCGGTCTCCAGAGAAAGGGTGGCAACATGTTCCATTTACCTTTGGGTTAAACACTACTGGTACTTCAATAGAAAGAACAATAGCGACCGAGGCATTGTGTGATAGGAAATGTACGATTTTCTTCGGACTCTACACTCTTGTGAAATATTTATTTCATTTCCTTTACATTAAAATTCTGAATTTATGTCAAATTTGTACCTATAAAAATGAGAGGCGTCCAGAGACAACCACAAAAGGGATGAATTCAATTAACTCGAACCCAAGCTAATTGCAGATAAGACATGATCACTGTTTGTACATATTTTACCTTCAACAGTATGAATCGAGAGAGTTGCCAATTCCATGGACTGAAAACCAAAGCGGAGGATGTGCTGGACAATCATGTCCACGTCAGGATGAAATTCACTCAATTTCAGCAGCACTTCACCAACTGTCAAAAATCTGCCAAGCATAAAGCCTCCCGAAAATCATGTCTGGGAAATACAGTGGCTCTCCAAAACTGAGCTAGTGTAACAAATTGAGATTTTTATGAACAGAAAGCATTATACGTACAGCTCCTCCTCAATGTTTTGTGGTTGTGTTTCTATATTGTGCCAGGGCCTCGAGATGTTGGAGCCTCCCAGGCCCCATGGGAAGCCTCCTCCCAAGAGACTGTGGAGCAGCCCTTTGGCAAATGAAATATCATGGCGAGCAACATCCCTACTCCAAGCCAGTAAAGCCTGGAAGAAAAAGTTCAGGAGACAAGAAAACCTCCAATTAGCTCAAGTCAATTTTGTTTTATTTGAATATTTCTTATAGGGGAAGTCAACCTTAAATATTTCTTGACAATAGTATGTTATATGTGACCTCATTAGTCTAAACATGACATTCTGATTAATATAAAATTTGTAGAATATGAGTTATCAAGCTAAATTCTGCCATTTTTATCCATCTCAGGGGGTGGCCATTTTGCCACTTGCTGTCGACTGAAGATGGCATCACAGTTGCTCAGGGCTTAGGCAACCACCAATCACAGCTCACCTGTTTTCTGAAGCTGAGCTGTGATTGGTTGTTACCTGAGACCCGAGCAACTGTGATGTCATTTTCATTTGACAGTAAGTGGCAACATGGCCGCCCTCTGAGATGGATAAAAAATGGCTGGATTTTGCTTCGTAAATCATATTCTACAAATGTAATATTAACCAGAATACCAACTAGTGGGGCTGCACTTTTTTCTCAATGTGTTGCCTTAATATTTTTGGTCTGAGTCTCCTTTAATCTTTTTGTTTGGCATATTTTGTGATAGAATAACCTGTATAAGTAAAAATACACTACAGTTAGTAATTACTGTGGTTAAAGAAAATACTTAATTATTCTGTCAATTTTAGTACCTTCCATCATTTTGTTTTTACATTATAATGTGTGTTGTGTACATAAAATGTGAATCTGTGGCTGTAGATGCATTTTAAATACTATGGCACACTCCTGACCTTGTAAATTGTATAAGTAACTAATTGACACATGGCGGCCCTAAAATCTAATCATGTCCATTTGACTTTGTCTCAGTGAGAAGACGCTGAATGCTAATTGGATGGCCTTGACATTTCCGTTTCTCGGGTATGACCCACTTGTTGACATGGTCAACAACTTTTGCGCAGTTGAAGGCTAATTGTTTAGTACACTCTGAATCTACTTGTGCAATTGCTACTCGAGAATATAAATGTGTATGGAGAGGAAAATGGAATCCAAAAGAGTGCTTTCAACGTAAGGTGGATGACACAATTGCGGCGACTGTAACCTACCTGCTGGGCAACCTTGTTGGGACTGATCGTGTTGAGAATCAGATCCAATGCACCAGTCATGCACATGGTTGAGAGCCACACGGGGTTACTACTGTTGTCACAAATGTAGGACTGCAGAAAGTGTCTGTCTAATGTCAGGAAGATAACCTGAGGAAGAGAAAACTGTCAAACTGGATGCATGTCACTTAATTGGGGAGAGAATGTCACAAAAGCAGAAAATCTTCTCAAAGCAAGGAAGACTTGCTATAACATTTTGCCTGCTTTTAAAAGTCAATCAAAATGCTATTCCTTATTAATCCGAATAATTAGGGGGAAAAATGTAACAATGCTATTTGATTAGCATAATAAATCCCTGATGGATAGGGGTGCTTTAAAAAAGTTTGCCCACGTTACCACATTGGGTAAGGTGGGCTTCCACAATGACCAATTGCATAATCCGATAACATAAAACCCAACACAAGCAAAAGACAATAGTTACATCACATTTTCCTGCTGGATCTTGTTAAAAGAAAATACTTTTAGTTACGAAACAACACACCTTAGCTTTGAATTAAAACTGGGAAATAGCATGATAGGCTCTTCTAGACTATCTAATACATACCTGGGGAAGTGGAATTTTGACATTTTGTAAAACCTGTTCAGCAATTTGGCTCAATGAGTCATTGTTCAGCATGACAATGTCTCCAATGGAGATGGACACATCTAAGCAGAAGTAAACAATGGATTTATTACACATGAATGCTACGGTGTGTTAATTTCAGCATGCTAACATCCAACGCTACAGGTTCATACAGTTCAAATGGTGCTTAGTTACCGTTGCCAGGCCAGTTTTGAACATAGTGGATAATATTGATGCCTCCAGCAATTAATGGACGCAGTGCAGAGATCGACTCAGTTGTTTCAGAGAACTTGCTCTGGATGACATGCATAATGCTATAAAAAGATCATGAGAAAAACAAAAAATAAAGACAACTGTGCGAAGCTTGTACGTCCAAAGAGCCAATGCAGAATTGTTTTCAGGCTTTATCAAATTCAACTCAGACTTTCTACTCACTAAACGTTCTTTGAAAATTAATGTCAAGACTTTTTTTTTTTTTTTAGGATTACATATATCATATGCATCATTGAGTACCGGTAAATGTGTTTTCCTAATATATATATATATATATATATATATATATATATATATATATATATATATATATATATATATATATATATATATATATATATATATATATATATATATATATATATTTCTAAATAAATAAATAACAAAAATATTATTGGTCATGTAGTGTGAATGAGATCTAATACAAAACCATCAAAATGTAGCCGTTACTCCAAATTTTTGTACCCGTGTATTACCAGGTGCATTCATGTTGTTTTTATTACTAGGAGCACATTACCCCTGTATGTTGGTAAAAAGGTCCACTGCAATGTCCAACAATTGTTCAGGTGATCCGGCAGAGAATAGCTGGGGAATAGCGACAAGGCTCTCCCACAGTGAACTTTCGTTCTGCAGCTCTTCAAGCACCAGCAACACGGCCCCAACGGCCTTTGCCAGCTCGTCGGGATTTGTTAGCAGTTCCTCTTTCAGGATCTGCAAATCACACGCCACTTAAGAGTCAACACATAAATCACTTTGTGTGCTGGAACAAACTCGTTACCATTTGCAGGTAGACTGCATTGACACAATGATGTGCTCATTTTTGGCAATAAAAACATCCAATAACTTCTTACAATTGTCTTGGTGCGTTTACACAGAAATTATTTTTGTAAAGGACCGACAAACTGTACTCAAATCTGAATATTTTACTGATCCACGAGGAAATGTATTTCAAAAGTAAGGCGTCATTCATTTTGAATAGTTTTGCTCTTTTTTTCCTTCAATCTCAACATTGTACTTCTGCTGTGCCATCAATCTGATTTACAGTAAACAAAACAACCGTCTTCCACAGGGACTCTTTGTCCCAGGAGCCGGTCTATAGGAAACTAAAGTAGTGAACAAGTTACGATATGAATTTTGAAAATGTTGGTGATTGTTTAGGTCAGGGGTCAGCAACCTTTGCTGTCAAAAGATCCAATTTAGGTCAATAAATAACCACAAATCTGTCTGGAGCCGCAAAACATTTGAATATTGTGATAAACGAAACTGTGTTAGTGTTAGTCTAGTGAACTTAGGACCCAAAAGCTCATTAGTGCTGCACTATAACAGAAAAATATGCAGACTCTAATAGTTTGAGATTCATTTTCTTCTATCTTTTGTCTGACGTTTTGGGATGTTTTGTTGTTGTTGTTGTTGTTGTAAATTTTCATACTTCATTTTCATACATTTTTAGACTTTTCTGCCTTTCTGTGAAATTTTGAAAATATTATGGTAATTTAATCTTCTTTGTTTTTTGCACATTTTATTTTATTTCTTCATTTTTTTCTCTTTTGCTATCGATTTTCTGACATTTTTGGCAATTTTGTGGACTTCTTATGGTAATTTTCTGGATTTTTTCATTTGTTTTTGAACATTTTCTTTTCTGCCTTTTTTATTTATTTTTGGGAACTTCATGTATATTTTATAGTAATTTTCTGCTTTTCCTCCTCCTTTATGAACATTTTATGGTCACTTTTTGGACATTTTTAAGTATTTAAAAAAAAACGTTTTCATCTACCTTTCATCCCTACTTAAAAATGTGGACTCTGACATTTTTTGAATACTTAATTACCGGTATTAAATTTTTATTTAATAATTAATTCATTAAAACAAATATTTTACCCAAAAAATAAAAATAACTATGTACAAAAAAAATATTAATTTGTACTATTTTTATTTTTAGCAAACCATGGGGAGTCACAGGAGCGGGACCAAAGAGCCACATGTGGCTCCAGAGCCGCAGGTTGCAGACCACTGGTGATGCTGGAATATAACATGATAAAGATACTCTACATCCACAAATACACACAGGCGAGCGCGCACACACCTGGTTTAATGTCAGTAGAAAGTCCTCAAAGACAGTATTATTGGAGTTGCAAAAGTTGTGCGCTGCATTGCTGATGTTGCTGGGTGCGTTTGCGTTGATCGCTGCACAGATGGGCTGCTTCAACACGTTCATTGCTGCCATCATTTTGTGCAAAGCCTCCTAGGATGGATAATTTCGCATTCATAGTCAGACAATCACTGTAGACAGTATTTAATACAATATTTGTAGCACTGTTTTGGATGCAAACAATTGCCAATACGTAAGTGGCCATAAATTGCATCAGTAATGAGTTGTCTTATTTAGGAAACAGACGTTTCATTGTTCACACCTACAGTTACATTCTAACAAATAGAGGCGCACCGATCACAATTTTCTGGGCCGATATCCGATCTTTTAAAAAGCTGATCCCGAATTTTGCCGAACAAGCAGCATACACCTTCAGAGTTCCAATCTTATTTCATTGGAAAACATTGAACAATATCTGTGAAATAATACAAACGGGTTGTTTTAACTGCAAAGTAAGTAGTTCTCTAAAAAAAAAAGCCTATTAGTCATCTCAGCAGAAGAGGACAGTGCCTGACTTTTTCAGATCTCTGAGAATTGAGATGAGATCGGTGAAAAAGATCGGGTTATATTTAAGGGATCGGCCGATCCCTGATCCCCAAAAACTAAGGAAATCGGGGCCGATAAATCGGCCGGCCGATCGATCGGTGCACCCCTACTGACAAAACCTACCTGATCCGAAACCAAAGTTGTATTCTTAGTGTGGATAGCAGTGGTATTCCTGTGTTTTTCTTGACTGGCCGCCCCTGTAACAAATAAAAACACAGGATGTTATGTTGTGTTATATTATGCCATGTAGAAAACAAGTGTAAGTCTAATCCCTTATTTTGTGGTCATATAAATGTAAACAGTCAACAAATTAGCCAAAGAAATATTGTAAATAAATGTGCTACAGAAAAGGATACCACTCTAAAGAGAATTTAAACTTACACAGTATTTTTTCCAAGTTAAAGGGTATGTCCTTAATGGAGTCGTTCGGAAATGTGGAATTGTACAAGTCACCACCTTGAAGCAGCTTTGCCATAAGAGACCCACTTGACGATGACCTGTCAAAAGCACATGAGGCAACTGTAACTTTCCTTATGAAACATTTTGCCTTATATTTAAAAAAAAATACACATTAAAACAGTGCTTCTCAATTACTCTATGTTGTTGGGTGTTTTTGTAAGATTTTTTTTTTTATGCCACTAAAAGGGGATACCTCGCATTGTCGGTGGATCTTTTTGTAAACCTCGGACGGTTCACCAGGCGTGACTTGTTGTGACAATTGCTGTCTATGTTGCACATGAGGGTCTGCAAGAAAGGGAAGAAGCCGGCGCTGGGCAGGTTCCGGGGTGCCACATAGCCTAGAAAACCAGACAACAAAATGAAGTTTAAACACACATCGTCAAAAAAATGGTATGGTTATGAATTATCAATTGGACAGAACAATGCAGGTAAACTGGTTCAATGAGCTTTGAACATTCAAAAACAATGAGCTTGCTTTTGCCAACGCGGCTGTGAATTAGATATGTTTGCACATTGCATGTTTCCTTATTTGTGTTTGATGTGCATTATGTCATATCAAATTTCAAATTGGAATGACCAAGCTGTCAAGCTGTTACAGCTTGAAGCTGTTTTGGACATAGTGTTACACCCTTATTAGCAATTCGACATTCATGTGATTTCACTATTATGAAAATGGGAAGTGGTCCGCAATTAAAACAAATTTGACACCCTGGAAGGAAAAATACTTCTTCTTTTTTACATCACAAATCATCCCTATTTACAGTAGACTAGATAGACCAACAAAACAAACAGCTAAAAGACTGTTTTTGGTTATGACAGTACTGCTGCACCTTATTCAGAATGATGCAACTACTTTTATAAGCTTCTTTTGCTCATTGAATTTCCTCAGTTGTATGAAATGTACCTTGCCCTTTTATAAACAATTGCTCGAGGCTCATTAAAGGAAAGCTCTTTGTTGGAGAGTGACAATAGAGCCTGTGTATTCAATTACGGTACATAAGAGAGAATTCCTTTCTCATTGCAGTCGAACAAAAAAATAAAAAATAAAAACAGTGTTGTGACAGACGGTGACAACACCAATGAAAACACTATCTGATGTTAAATTAGGAAAATTCATTAACTCATTCACTGCCATTGACGGCTATAGACGTTAATTTTTTTTTTTTTAAACTATTTCTATTAGTTTAAAAAAAAATCCACTTTTGCTAACAAGAGTATGACAACCTAGGACAAAAATGTTTTGTAAATTTAGAACAGATATAAAATTTGTGATTAATCGTTAGTTAACTAGTGAAGTCATGTGATTAATTACAATTAAAAATTGTAATCGCCTGATTGGCCTAATTAAAAAAATAAAAAATAAAATAAGGGCCGTTTAATCGTAATTAATCAAATGATAATTTTGTATCTGTTATAAATGTACAATTTAAAAAATTCTAGGTTGTCATAAAAAATTAAATGAAATAATAATTTAAAAAAATTTACTGATAGAAATAGTTCATATGAATTTTTGATGTCTATAGTCGTCAATGGCAGTAAATGAGTTAAACTGAATGCTTCCTTTTTCTGTTAATATACGTGTCACATTTTAGGATCATTATTCAGATGAACTGCAACAAAGGGTCACTAGGTAGAAGATAAAGTGAAAGACCAACACCTTTAAGTGAGCACCTTCTACCTTTGTTGACTTATAACCCGTTAACTTGAATAGAGGAGGAAAAACGTAGTTCAAAGGTTGGTTGCCAAGGACTTCTTATGTTTGAGGAATTCTCCTTTTATTTGCTCACATTGCAGAAAAGGTAAAACGTGCCAAATCTGTTCACATCAAGATGACTTTGAAAAAATAAAATAAAAAGTCATTTTAATTGCATTCTTGTTTGATACATTTGATGGTTGTCGGGTAAGAAAAATACTATTGTGTGTAGCTGATAAGAAAATTTTATTCAGTTATTTGTTTTGTGTGTGTGTCATGTCATGTATTTATTTAATAATTTTTAAAACAGAGTTGATTTAATCATTTCTAACCATGATTGCAATCGGTCACAAGACAGGTTAGACCAGTGTGAGTTAGGCAAGAGTTCATTACTTAGTTCAATCAACATGTTCTGTTATCATACTGTACATATTTTGTACTGACTGTCATGACTGTGAAGTAATGGAAAAAACTTAACGCATATTTTCCACTTACATGTCTCACAGAGCACCGGCGGGTAATGGTTGCGGGTCACAGCAACAATAATGAAGATGATCAGAGGCCAGATGATCAGAGTCAGCGACCAGACCTAAAACACATCAGTTGCGTTCCATAACTTGCCATCAATTCCTGCCATTAACTTTCTTAGGTGTTACACTCACTGGATGTCTGAATATATTCAGCCCATTTTTCCAAAGAAGAAGCTTGACTTGCTGGAAAAAGCCCATCTTTGGACGAGCCTATAATGGAGATAAAAAATGTATTTAAAGAAAATATATATACATTGTGTTGATGTATGTACAGTATGTGAACATAATGTTTTGTGTGTTAATTAACCTTCCACATGGGAGAAATAAATAACTATCCTGTAAAGACAAGTGGAAGAGAACATTGTGTATTAGCGAAAGTTGGGTTGTTGGCTGCGATCAAGTTCTGCAGATGTTGCGCCTTCATGAGCTTGACGCCACGCTTGGCACAGACATTGACCACATTGATTGCACGTACATTGATCTAACTTTTAAAGCATGGTTCTAAAAATAATTGGGTTATTTTTTATTAGCTGTGTTGCCATTTTAGCTTTCAAAATGTTTTTCTTTTAACTCTCAAGATTTTTTGCATTTAATATCAGTGTTTATTATATAAAACGGAAAACCTATTGGTCCGGCTAAACACATTATGATGTAACCATTTTTTTAAATAGGTTTATTTAACTAGCCTAACTGGTTAGCAAACGTTTTGTAGCTGATGTAAGCTTTATGCAATGAACACAAAATATTTGATACAATAGGCCTATATAGGCCTCTATGACTGTAAAAGTAAAAAAATAAAAAATAAAAAATAAAAAATAAAATATATATATATATATATATATATATATATATATATATATATATATATATATATGGCCAATCCATCTGTAATCAGTTTTTTTCTGGCAAAAATCGGTATTGGCCCTATTAACAATTGAACTATATGAAAAATTGTCCAGATAAAGTTAGTTTAGATTATTTATGTATTTATTCCTGTAGTTACTACCACCTTGTAGTCTATCTGTGTAACTAGTGATTCACAATCACTGCGAGAGATCAGTTAAACGTAATCAATAACGTAGACGTTTTTTTTTTAAGTATCCAATCTCGCTTATATGATGTGATAAAACATTCCTTTTACTACAAATTAGGTATCTTTGTTCACCTATCTATGCCAGCGGCATAAAGAACAATTAAACCCCGCACCTATTGCCAGCCCATTCAAACATGTGAATAATAGCTTTGTGTTCAAATAAACTTGGAATGAGAGCATTTGTGCGTTAATAGAAAGAAGAACATTATTTCACAATAATACGTTTAGTGAGATTGTTAGCCTTATCCATAAGGTTGTTTATCCTTTTTTTTTTGTTATTATTGTACACTACATGTATTGTTGTCTTTGTTATTGTATGACTAATAGTTGAGTATCCAATCACATAAGAGTTGAGTGAAGGATTTAGCCGATTTGAGCAGAATGTTTAAGCCCAAATTTTTTTGACTGCCATTTGATAGAAAACCTGTGTTACTAATGACCGTACAGAAAGTCATGATAACACTTACTCACCTGTTAAATTTGCTCTACCAGTGGGCTTTTTTTCTTCAGTCTACTCTTGGCGTGAAAAAAAAAACAGAAAACAAAAAACACCACTCGTAGTCCTCGCGCACAACGGCCTCTTTTCGTCGTAGGGTCAAACCACCACCGTTGGTTTCGAAAGTTTCTCTTCGAGATAGAAAGCACGAAAAAGTGGTTTGGATTCCGCGTGTACGCCTCCCGTGGGCGATGGGCGTGAAACAGCTTACACCTGCACACGAAACACGCGTCTCCAGCGTGGGAGTGGACAAATCACGGGCGCGTATTTTTTCCAAGTACTGATTCCACGTTGTGCAGGAAATTCAGGAATTTAAGTCAAATAGTCACCAGATTGACTAATGATTCAATTTGTTTAAATAGTTCCTAATGAGAATTTATTGCATTTTTTGATTTGATGAGAACATGTATATCGATATTTATTGTTTAAAGTGTATTAACAAAATCCAAAAATTGTTGCCACGTGGTCTTAAACAGCCAGTATACCAGATGTTGTTGCAGCTCTTGCAATATTTCTTCAATATTGCTGACCAGTGCTCGTCTTCTCATCAATTCTGCAGGGACGTCCTTTTCTTGGTGAAATCACTGTTGATGATGACTGTAATTGTTTATTTCAAGCCGTGAAAATGAATGGTACCCTTCTATTGAATGTTTGGGAACCACTGCATTAATCTTTTAAAACTATAGTATAAGAGCCCCATTTTCATGTCCAATGTAAGTCTACAGTAAAGCACATTCTGTTTTCATGAGTGGAGTTCTCTCTTTTTTTGAGGGGGGCCAATTGAAGCGGCTCCCCTGATCCCGAAACCCACATTGCAGAGACAGAAATTGACTAGCTCTTTTTTTCATGGAAGGAAAAAATATGGGAAAAGGCAAATTAATAATGATTCAACCTTTATCAATTGTTTAAAGATTAAACCATTATTGTGCAAAAATGAGGAACAAGGAAATGTTCTCCTCAAACAAGAGTCAATTAGTAAAGGAGAAGTCACACATGATATGTCAAAGTTATATGAATATATTTTTCTAACCATGCTGTCGGCATACGTAATAAATAATAAAGAAAATGCACCACACTGATGAAACCAATCTTCTAACAACATTTTACAACGGACAATAATACAAGTTTGGCATTGCAGTCTGTTTACGGTGTCACTCCAGATCTGAGCAACACACCTTGGTATAAAAAAAAGTACGGGTAAGATCCGTTACAAAAAGTAACAGCTCAAATACTTTATGAGTCATAAGAGTAACACTGCTTTTTGGCACTTGTGTATCGTGGCAAAAGTCAAAGTTGACATCAGTAAACAATTTTCCAGTGTGTAGGTTGTTCACACTCTTTCTCAGTGTCCCCACAGAAACGGTTGTAAGTGGTTTTTGGATTAAAACCGAGTATTTCACGCTCTTCATGGATACGGAAGGAAAAAGTCGACACCGACGTTCCAATGAAGAATCTAGATAAAGCAATAGAAACAAAATAATGATCAGTTAACAGCATGTTACTGATCCGGTTCTTCAAGTTTCCTAAAGAAGATTAATGATTTACAAAGATCCCAAAAAGCATGTGATTAATTATGTGTTGGTGCAAACAGATCACATGTGCTGTTGGCGGACGTGTTGCATGTGATTAATAAGAATAGCTCTTTCTGGTTACAATAAGCATCGTTGTAATTATAATAGCCAATGTAACGCACAGCACACGGTCAGGATCTTTTTTTCTTTCTTTTTTGCGTCAAACTTTCGCCATTTTTGCTTATTTCTGCCATTTTGCAAAATATTGGAAACGGACCCAAAAGTATGTGCCTCGCTGTAAATATCATGCCAAAGTCATTTGCCCTCACCTGTACAACTGTATCTGATTGTTCTTTTTGTTTTTTTAAGTGAGACAGCTGGAAAAGTTTCCTGTGCACGCGGACCAGCTTAACAATGCAGTTTGACGGTTCATGGAACATTTCAAATGCTGATTGTGTTCACATGCATGCTCAGAGAGAGCACTTATTTTCACAAAATGTACATCAATGTACATCATTTTATGATAAATCTTGATGGGAAAAAAAAAGTTTCAAAGCTTGTATGCCCCCACTTGGCAACCACAATGTCTCTAGCTGTCTCCCTCGCCGCCACCCTTCCTCCCTCCTTCCCCCTGATTTCTAACTGATGTTATCTCCTAACCTCATTTGTCAACAAGTCATGTTTGTCATGTTGCGTACTAAGCAAGTGAAGATGATTGTTCCTTGCTCTGTCAGGCTGAAAAACGCAAAGTGTCTGGAGGAACACAAGATTGGCAGCGCAATGTGTGCACAATGACAAAACTACACGATACACAATTCCCCTCCAATGCTCCTATTGATCACCAATTTACCTTGCATGGGCACAAATCCACTGATCAATGATTGCCACTCCTCCATCTTTAAAAAGCTCCAGGTCCTCTGTGGACGGTTCAAATCGTACCATCTCAGGCAACCACCCCTTTAGCTCCTTCAGTTCTGTTGGATGGCGTCGACACATTATACTTTAACTTTATACTTCATTAACATTTGCCCAGAAAAATGATCAATTCACGTGTACCCTCCAGTTAATCTTAACATTGGACTTTGACTAAATATGCTGTGATGTCATCACCTTCCTCATCTGCATCAGTTGCAACAAAGACTTTATCCAGTTTGTGCTTCTTCATCAGGTTGCTTATTTTTTTGACCGCCCCCTTGAGGCTGGGTACGTCCTCTCTGTGGCCCCAGATGAAATCCTTTCGCCGCAAGTGGACCCCAAGGTATGGACCGCCTTTGGCAGAGCCCAGTTTCGCCTGAGGGGGAAATTGTAAGCATCAACATTATTCCGTAACACTATAAAATGCCTGTAGGTGAGAATCTGTCTGGAGGCACTGAAGAACATCTTGCCTCAACCCCACCTTTGGGACAAGTGTTGTTTTTTGTTGTTTAACCCTATTGCCAATTTTATCTTGGTAAGTTTTGCACTTCCTGTTTTCTCCAGTTCCATTTTAGTTGGCTTGATTAAATGCATTGATGTGATCCAAGCACTTGGGTTTGGATGTTCGGTTTGTGTTGTTAAGAGTGAGGATTTAGTCAGCCAATAGCTAGCATGCTAGCTAGCAAGCCTGGCTAAGTGATATTTTTGATCAAAAGGGAGTGTGTTGTACTGTGTTTATTGTTTTACTGTACATTACATTGGTGGTTGATATTTTTGAATTTTTGTGACAGTTAAAGTTTTTTTTTAAGTGTTGCATCAGCATGCAACATTTAGTATTCTCAATTGTCATTAACCCTAAGTTAGAGATTAAAGAGTTGTGTTGTCTTTAAAATAATGCCAGAATTGTTAAACACCTATTATGCTTTAAAATGTTATTTCAAATACTGCTTCCATGCTTGTTTTAGGATGACAACCTTTTTGACTCTGTAACAAAATATTAATATAATCAATCAATTAGAACTTTTGTTCTGATATCTGAACAAATCAAAAAAAGATAACAGGTTTTTTTTTTTAAGTTTTTAACTGAAGTAACCTTTTTGACAGTGTAGTGTCTCGCAGTCACAAGAGATGCTGACTCACCTTCATGCGAGTCCAGTCTTCATTATAAACGGTGTGGTCGCCATCATCTGTCGAGTTGAGGTACTTTGCTCTGAACTCGTCTCCAATGAGGCGCAGGTGCTTGGCAAACACCATACTGCGGCGGCTCTAGGTTAGAGATGGAATACACAACATATTAGTTTCTTAAAATTCCAACGCGTATCCTTCTGTATTTACAAAGCAACGCCACATAGACGGCAACTCAAATCTCCTGATGTCAAACTACCATCTGACAGTATTTGTACAGATTGAAATAGCACTAACAACAGCTTGCAGCTTTGTTCCGCTCGTGTGCTGTTAAAAACATGTTTGACTTACATTCCAGTAATCTTTCCCAGCATAGTGATCATGGAGAAGTGTCTCTGCCCGGTCAAGCATTACTGAGCTGGGGGGAAAAAAAAGAAAAAGAAAAAAAGAGTTGGATCCGATGACTTGCGATTGCCACCTGTCGTGTCATTGATCCAAACTACACTGCAATGTTTGATTGCCTACTACAGGTGCTTTCAGAAAATAACTTTATTATTTAAACAACAACAAAATGTGAATTAATCTGCAGTGAATTGCATTATTGAGTACACAGTTAAATTTTTCAAAATAATGTGCAACAGCAATCGTCATACATTTCTAACTAGCTAAAGTTTTTTTTTATATGTAGTCCTGTTTTTGTGCAATCCAATTAGATGCTATACAATAGTTATGGACAATAATTCCTCCTTTACACATATTAGTTTCAATGGACACTGTCAGTAGAGTAGAACTGCATAATAGAAAAGTGGGTGTGTCCTATCTATATTTTTCCAACAAAATCTGACAGGTTTTCATATTTTAAATGCAGGATTTTAGATTCTGAAAGTGCACATGAAATTGTGACTGGTGGGTGTCTACAAATATATTTCAATAAGCATGAGTTCTATAATCCTTCTCAGAGGACTCACGTCACTGTAATGTTCTTTTGAAGAACCGGGACCATGATGGAGGCATGGCCTTGTGCTGACAGACAAGTTACGTTTCGAGCTCTCGTCTGTTCGAAGCCCCAAAACCAGCCCCTTGGAAACAGGCAAAAACAAGTGAGAAGAAACATTATGATGAACAAGTCATATTGGTTTTATAGTTGGCATTCAACCTGGCAAATGAACAAACCAACAAATCACATTTGAAGCTACATTTTAAACAATGTTTGTGAGTTCTGTATTACCTGTAGTAGCCCTGTTTATCTTTGTTGTACATCACTTTCTCGATGCATGGCCGCTCATCAACCTTTTCCTCCCATTTCCCATCAGTCCATCCCTCTGCGTAATTTTGCAGCACCACAATCTGATCAATAAATGGACCTCCATTTTCTAGAATCAAAATAAGAAGAAAGTGAAGAGTCTGGACAGACATACAAGGCAGCACGGGATTCAGCAAATGTGCACATTCCTCCAACATATTATATGTTAAGTAAAAAAAAAGAAGAAAAAAAAGAAGAAGCTTACCAGCAATGAATTCCTCATACTCGATCACAGGAACATTGACCTGTAGGCTGGTGAGGCTGAAGAACTCTCCCCAAGGGATGCGGATCTGATGGAGGTTGGGGCTCTGCCAGTGATACATGCGACCCCAGGGGGGAAGAACCAGGACCCAGTCATCACCATTCTTCCTCAGAGATTTGACCAGGGATGCTATACGTATATAAACATCTCGCCGAAGGTTGAAACCCTCTGGAGGGTTCACATCGTACAGGAGATATCTAGGACAAAACACAACAAGATGTGAGTGTGTGTGTGTCTTCATATTCACTGAACTTGTATATTTGGAATTTAGGCAATAATGAACCCACTTACAACCTATGTTACTTTCCATATTTACTGGTAGAATGGGTCAGGCCAGGTCATTATATTTACTTCACAACATTCCAATA
Organism: Leptonotus elevatus; assembly: GCF_054856555.1. NCBI lineage: Eukaryota > Metazoa > Chordata > Actinopteri > Syngnathiformes > Syngnathidae > Leptonotus > Leptonotus elevatus. Next base: position 15,418,935 of record NC_141250.1, on the reverse strand, counting down.
GGAATTTACATTTAATAGTTTTGTTTTCATTCTCTTGACACTTGTGCCGTTGATTCATTTGAGCTTTTTTTCTTTCTTTCTCTTAACACTACTACAGTATTTTGAACACCAAAGATATAGTTTACTTCATTTGGTTCTAGTGCAGTAGGCTATGTCATAAATATGTGCTAACGTGTTTCTTTGTAAACTGACATGTAGCAGCTTCTAACACATTACTGAGGCATAGTCGCTTGAGTAGAATTGACGATTACATCGCGTTAAAATGTTCCAGCATTTATGACTATGGCGCCGAATTTCAATATCAGGCAGGATTGTTTAGCAAATGTGTTTAAAAGCTCTGCGACAGATGTTACGTGGCTCATTTATTAAGTTAATCATCAAACATTCAACATTTCGAACGGTGTGTCGTGATAGCAGCATGATTTCAGTATGACATCAGGTCATATTATTACACGGTTTAGATATTGACATTGGAACCTCAAATGTGTTACATCAACCAGTGATTACCAAACGTAAACCTTTAATAACCTTCCAAATGAATCACTGCAGCCAATTTCACGTTAGCCAAGAGCGGCTAGCATAACTGAGCGTGTCACTAAACTCACCGTAGGTCCCTAGCGGCGGCGATGGGTACAGTAGGCGTGTTGCTTGCACTAAACACGTCCTCGCAATTTGCCGTTTCGAAGCCCGCGAAAGCAATCAGAATAGAAAAACATAAAACCCTAAGAGAACGTGTTGGATATACAGCAGCTAATAATAAACGCGTTTCTCTGAACGCCATATTTCCTCAGAGCCACGCACTTCCGGAAGTCGAAAAAGCGTTTGGGAGTTGCCGGGGCAACCCATCCCCATCCAGCGCGCAAGGAGCAACCACTTAAAATAGGGGAATAAAAACTCAATTTTCTGTAGCTTTGAGCACATAGACATTGAAATAATATGATTTATATACAATACATTAAACAACATATACATCAGGAGTGTGTAAAACTAATTGAGCATTATAAAATTTTGTTTTGAGACTAAGATTTTAAGGATCTCACTCGTACACTCGCTTCTGAGTGTCGAGGTGTTTTTTCCCCCCTCCACTATTTTTCAAAATTGAATTCGCCTGCACTGGTCCTTATAGTTCATGCTTCACTAGAGGACGCTTCGACACAAGACGTGTACATATGTACCTGTAAAGTGGCCGAGGCTGACGCCTGGTGGCAAGTGCGTCTGCCACGCAGTTCTGATGTTCTGGGTTTGAATGGCGACTCTAGCCTTCCTGTGTGAAATTTGTATATTTTCACATGGTACTACGGATGCTCCCTACATTCAGGCAAAGTTATGCGGTTAATAATAATAATAATAAACTTGACGTGGCGTTAGTGCCCCGAGTTAACCCCAAATACATTGAAGCTGTTCCCTATAATTTTTATTTTTGTTGTGCTTTGTACTTACACAAACTGCTCTTCAGAACTGTTAGAATTCCCTACACCTTGACTAAGGCCCCATTTCCAGGTGAAGAAAAACAGCCCTAAAGCATTTTGCTTTATTGCAGATATATTATGTTGTTTTGATGATGATTCCCATTTAACATGAGTTAGAATTTGATGGCTTAGTTCTGAGCACTTTTGCAGGCACTTTATCTGAGTTATTATTATTATTATTATTATTATTATTATTATTATTACTATTAATTCCTCTCTTGAAAAAAAATACACCCTTTTCCAAATTAATTAGGTCACAATAATGGTGGATTTGTTTTTAGATTATTGATTTTGTCTCGTTCATATCACAAAAACCTGGCACTTAAACAGAGATGTAGTTTTTTCCATTGTATATTTCCATTCCACTGTAGAGTATATTAGTTTGTCATGTTAATTATATAGTAAAATTGTGATGTGTGATAGGAGCAATGCACTACAGACAAAATAGTATGTTGAAATATTTAATGGGTAGAAAAAAAATCTAGACCTGGTAATGAATCAATGCTGACAACTTATGACAAGTACTTTGCATTGCTATACTATTTAATAAATAGCCAAATGTGTCTAGTATTCTCCATCATCTTCGTCTTCATAGGAGTCAATCCCGACTTCTTCATAATCCTTCTCCAGGGCAGCCATATCCTCTCTGGCCTCCGAGAACTCTCCTTCCTCCATTCCCTCCCCAACATACCAGTGCACAAAGGCCCTCTTAGCATACATCAGATCAAACTTGTGATCCAGGCGGGCCCAGGCCTCAGCGATGGCTGTGGTGTTGCTCAACATGCACACGGCCCTTTGCACCTTGGCCAGATCTCCTCCCGGAACCACTGTTGGAGGTTGGTAGTTGATGCCCACTTTAAAACCAGTAGGACACCAGTCCACAAACTGGATGCTGCGTTTGGTTTTGATGGCGGCGATGGCAACATTAACGTCTTTGGGCACTACGTCACCACGATACAGCAGACAGCAGGCCATGTATTTACCATGACGAGGATCGCACTTGACCATCTGGTTGTTTGGCTCAAAGCAGGCGTTGGTGATTTCAGCCACAGACAGCTGCTCATGGTAGGCCTTCTCTGCAGAGATGACAGGAGCATATGTAGCCAGGGGGAAGTGGATACGAGGGTAGGGCACCAAGTTGGTCTGGAACTCCGTCAGATCAACATTCAGGGCTCCGTCAAAGCGAAGAGAGGCTGTGATAGATGACACTATCTGACTGATAAGACGGTTAAGGTTGGTGTAAGATGGACGTTCAATGTCGAGGTTCCTGCGACAGATGTCATAGATGGCTTCATTGTCCACCATGAAGGCGCAATCGGAGTGCTCTAGGGTGGTGTGAGTGGTCAGAATGGAGTTGTAGGGCTCTACCACAGCTGTAGACACTTGAGGGGCTGGGTAGATTGCAAACTCAAGTTTTGATTTCTTTCCATAATCAACAGAAAGTCGCTCCATGAGGAGGGAGGTGAAACCAGAGCCAGTGCCTCCGCCGAAGGAGTGGAAGACCAAAAAGCCTTGGAGACCAGTGCACTGGTCAGACTGCAAATACAGACACAACATTTGTAGATAGATAGATAGATAGATAGATAGATAGATAGATAGATAGATAGATAGATAGATAGATAGATAGATAGATAGATAGATAGATAGATAGATAGATAGATAGATAGATAGATAGATAGATAGATAGATAGATAGATAGATAGATAGATAGATAGATAGATAGATAGATAGATAGATAGATAGATAGATAGATAGATAGATAGATAGATAGATAGATAGATAGATAGATAGATAGATGGATAGATGGGTGGATAGATAGATAGATACTTTATTGTTGATCTTTTCAAGAAATTAACATATAATAAAACGGATACGAAGAATTGACCCTCACCAATTTGCGCATCCTGTCGAGAACAGAGTCAATTATCTCTCTGCCAATGGTGTAGTGTCCACGGGCATAGTTGTTGGCCGCATCTTCTTTTCCTGAGATCAACTGCTCGGGATGAAACAGTTGGCGATATGTACCTGTACGCACTTCATCTACAAATGCGAAAGACAAAAGGAACAGTTGAAGAGAATAAAAGTGTCAGTACAGATAGCATTTTGATTTACATTCATGATGGACAAGAAACTTGAACTCATCATACAAAAGCTCATGTTTTGTATATTTGCATTAAATTAAATGCAGAGTCCTTCATTTCATAATTCATCTTTTAGCACTAACCAACAACGGTGGGTTCCAGGTCAACAAAGACCGCCCTTGGGACGTATTTTCCAGCCCCAGTCTCGCTGAAGAAGGTGGTGAAAGAGTCATCATGGCCCCCTATGGTTTTTTGGGTGGGCATCTGGCCGTCTGGCTGAATGCAATGTTCCAAACAGTAGAGCTCCCAACAGGTGTTCCCCATCTGGACACCTGCCTGGCCTACATGGACAGAGATGCATTCACGCTTGAAGAGAGAAAGAAGAAGAAGAAAGAGGACATAAGGATGAAGTTTGTTGTATAGTAAGTACAAAGCACACAAGGCGAGATACAGTATATCAAAGCAGTGAATGTGTTCCATTATATTTCAAGCTTGCTATTCCAGAGATAATTTTTTCAGCAATTGGGCATGAGGCTATCATGACAACAAACATGATTTAACCTAATCATATTACTAATTGCTCTTAGATCAGTGAGTGGACCGATCTTTAGAAAGTATCTTGTTTACCATTATTTACAGTCAACAAAACAGGGAATAGCTCATTTGCGTTTCGTCTGTTGTATCAACGTTGACAGTTGACACACCCGTCTTGTGACATAATCCACGGCGCACCCTTTTAGATAAAACTTCCTCGTGCTAGACAGTCATCATCTTGTTGGACTTGATTAGCAAGAGAAACTCCTTCATCTCTCATCCCCTACAATGTGGTTGCAATTGTTAAAACATGTCCTATAAACCTAGTCCGTAGAGCGGAAAAAATCTGCAAACTTTCCATCGGAGATTGAGATGAGAAATTATAGAAATAATGCGTGGAAATTTGGATTTTAAATTATAAGTGTTATAAAAAATCTGGGGTATTTTGAACCACTGATTTATTCATGTTAAATACAATGTTGCATATTCCTTCTGCTCCCTGACACATTAAAGCGATTAAAGGATGCAAATTGGGTAGCATTCGAAAGGTAGAAATGCAGGCAGTTTAGGATGAAATCTGATGATTTTAACCAGGCTATGTTGTCAATAACTTATTTTTTTGTAAATTTCCATATATTTGTGTAAAATCCACATATAGTATTAGACTTTTGCTGTTGCTTTAATTTGGCACAAAAGCTTCATGGTTATAAATGACCTGAATATATCTCACCCATTTATTTTCACAAAACATAATAAACAAATCCTGATAAGATGCAACCAGTAGACTAAATATAATATTGTATTTTTTCTCTCTCTCTCTCTCTCTCTCTCTCTCTCTATGACATTGTGCTAGTATGGAAAGGACAGTGCTCAATGGAGAGATTTGGGGAATCATCTTCTATCATTTCAAAGTGTGTTAGAGCTCATTAAATCCAGGTTGAGATCAGTTCAACTCTCCGGTGTCCATTTTAGTGAGCCGAGCTAATGTGACATCATCTTAATTTCCAGGTATGCAGGTCACTGCACAGCAGCTATTTTTGGGTGCTCATATTGAGAGATGACACCCAGTAGCAATGTGGGAGTGAATGTTTGAGTAAACACTGTCAGGCAGCCACGGATATAGTCCCTGTCAGTATATATATATATTTTTTTTTAAATCAGTCACTAAAGAAAGGAAGTGCTTTTCAATTTAATTGGTTCATCAGTGTATTGTTTCTGACCCTATTATATCACTCGATTTCGATTCAATAGTGTATGTTTGATTCTTTATCTTTGCCATTTTCTATTTGAGCAGGGTGGGTGACATTGCTGTTCAATGGTTTTATCAACATTACTAGCATGGCTAACAAGCTGTGTTTGTACTGCACTGTGCAAACAGGTCTGGATGCAGTATTTTTCCGCGTGAATAAGATTAACTGTGTTATAACCTCGCCAGAAACTACTATCTTGAAAAAATGCATAACTTTGTTCCAAAACGTTTTAAGGCAAAGTCAAAGCAAAATTGTGTCAAATATATATAATTTCACAAATGCCCTCTCTAAGTAGAAATACTTTACTGTACTTGCTTTGTCTCAATCTGATCTGACTTGTTGTTGCCTGCATGTTTTTACGACACACCTACATTTCTGACTGTCATGTCCTCTGTCACACACCAAAGCACGGAAACCAAAGATAGTGTGTTCAACTGTAAGTGTTCACAATAAAAGCTCTAAAATGCAATCAAGCAATACAAATTAATTAGACAGCTCCGCTGTATTACACTCACTCAGTATCTTACACAGATATCTTTGAGTATCAAAAAAAATGCATGAAAAATGGGCCGTGTTAAACATAAGTTCCAGTTGCTGTCCCCTGTGCTGTCCTAAAAGGACAGCCTGTGTCAAAAATAGATCATTGTCCCAGTGATTGGCAGACACGCTGAGCTGAATTTGGCTGTTGCCCTGAATGAGCAGGTGATGATAGTCTAAACTTCTACCCCCGGAGAAATAAACAGCAGGTTTAACAAAAGCATTATGCAGTAAAAAAAAAAAAAAAGAGAAAAAAAAAAGCATAAAGCATACGTACCATTGTGCCTGGTAAATGGAGGGTCCTTTCCACAATCTGGGTTTGACTTGAATTTCTACGGTGCCACTCACAGCAGTCCTCAATGTGGTCTGAGTGAGTTTAACTGCCAGATGCACAAGAGACTACAAGCTATATTCAACTTCAAACCACTCCCACCTGTCTCCTTGGCAGGAACTGTGAGTGTGCGGGCTGTTTGCAAGACCACGAGTTGCTGCCAATATATTTGTTCACACAGTAAACTGATCTTGCAGCCGAAGTGGAAACTTTCACTACTGACAAGCACGGACCTCCAATGTTCATCAAGTATTTGCACATAATGGAATTTGATTATATTCAGTGGCTCTCAGCGCATTATGATTTATGATCAACTGGTGCGAATAAATATGAGGTCAGATAAAAGCTCAATATCTAAAAATATGTCCTCCTCATATGTTGTCCAAACAAACAGGGAAGTTTAGACATTGTCAGTAAAACTAGCAGATGTTACTTGCCATGGTTTGACTATTTTAATATTTGAAAAAAAGTGGAGAGTAGCAAGTTCAATCGATTAATTGGTCCGTGGATGATGTTAATTGGCAATGGAATTCCAAACCGTACAAAAGGAAGCAAAAAAAATACAGTATCTGAATGTGAGCGTTGTGTTTTTATTTTTTCCATTTTTAGTTGTCCACTAAAATCCATTGTGAGGAAAATAACAGAAACGCATTGTCAACAATATAGAAGCACATGGGCAATATTTATTTGATTATTTATACTATTTTAATGTCCTTAACGAGTGTACAAAGTCAAATGTAGAGAAGAATATATTGTGTCATGGATAATCCACTTTTTCGTATACAATGCAATTGACACAGAAGTGTAAACAATTTAAAAAAAAAACATAATACTGCACAATACATTTAAAAAAATAGTTTTTTTAAACTTCTACTTTAACTAAAATAAGTAGTAACAATGTGTACTGTGATGCTGCTCTGAAAAACAAAGCAGTCCACTTCTGTTAGAATAGACACGTGTCTAAAAAAATACAAAAAAATAAAAAATAAATAAAAAAGAATAGACACGTGTCTATCTATAACCATTAAACACGCAGCCACTAGGGGGACCCCAAGAACAATCTCTCTCTCTCTCTCTCTCTCTCTCTCTCTCTCTCTCTCTCTCTCTCTCTCTCTCTCTCTCTCTCTCTCTCTCTCTCTCTACTAACAAGTGCTGTATGGTGATATATCCAGTTGTGCTAATAAGTCCAGCGTGTAAGAAAATAATAATAAAAGTAAGGTATGTCTGTGGTCTTTGCATCTTTCCTTTTTTCCATATGTGGCCTTGGAAGAAAACATTTGCCCCTGCAATTTTCAGATGTCCTTACAGTCTTTGACAGCCAGAGGTCGTAGTTGTTGCACAATGAATACTCCATTTGTGGCACAGTAAATCGAACAGGCAAACCGAAGGGTTATAGCATGAGACACGTGCCACCAAAAAAGAAAAGAAAGGAAAATAAAATTAATTTCTTCTTTCATGAAACTGCCTCCTTTTGAAAAACTACTACTTTTACATTCATTCATTCATTCATGTGCTCATCCATTGAACCTTTAGTGGCCTAAACATTTGGGCGTTGGCTGTAGAGTATTCCAATGACAGAAGTGGGTCACGACTTTGTGGCAACAGAGGCTGTGTACTTCCCAGTACTGTACTGATTGGCATTGTACACAAAGTAAAAAATAAAATAAATAAATAAAGTGTTTGATCATCCCACGTTATTCATCTCATAGACATGGGATGTGCATAAGAAGGCAAATCCCCATGAGGTGTGTTATTCTTGATGAAGCATTTGCTTGCACAGTGTATCCACTGATGAACTGTGGTGTACAGTATATAGCAGTTCTCACAAAGTTGCTGTGAGTTAAAAAAAAAAAATTCATTAAAAGCCTTGTTGGTTGCCTGTTGACTGAAAAAGTGGTTTGTCTCATTTGAAATGTTTCCGATGTTAGCTGAGGCCTTTGCCTCGGAGTTATGCACCGTATCAACAGTTTAGTTTTTCTCAGTCAGCTGAACAGACCGCGACTGCAGTGTTAGCCAAATGAAACCCAGAAATACAGGTGTGTGTTCTTTTTTTCTTTTTTTATCATGCGAAACCTTTCAAGTGAAAACCACTTCATGTAATTCCGACAGCAATGAAGATAATGGAGACTTTAGTAACAATCAGTTTAGACCACCCCGTGCACATTGTTAATGGACTACATTACTGCTGACATTTGTGTTTACGCAACTAAGCCCCACTCGGGCAGTTGCTCTGTGTGCCATTCAGTGTCCTTATGAGGTGAATCACGTCAAGGCTATTATGTGTCTTTCCTTTTCAAAAGGGATGAACTGACAATAGGGAATAATAAACCACCTTTTATACTCTTACAATTCCTTCCAAACTGCGTAGAGCAGTGTGGGAAAGTGTTTTGCATGATAAAGACAAAGATAGCACAAATGTTATTATCAGGTGATTTGTTTAACGATTGCCTCTGCAAGTTGTTTACATCACGGTTTATTGACTTGTGTCTAATAGCATCATGTCAAATTTAGAGGGGAAGTCAACCCTATCAAAACATTCTTGACAATAATATGTTCTATGCAGCCCCACTAGTCTAAATATGGTATTCTGGTTAATATTGCGTTAAAAGAATATGAGTTAAGCAGCAAAATACAGCCATTTTTATCCATCTCAGGGGGCGGCCATTTAGCCACTTGCTGTCAACTGAAGATGACATCACAGTTGCTCAGGTCCCACGTAACAACCAATGACAGCTCAGCTTCAGAAAACAGATGAGCTGTGATTGGTCATTGCCTGAGCCCTGAGCAACTGTGATGTCATCTTCAGTCGACAGCAAGTGGCAAAATGGCCGCCCCCTGAAATGGATAAAAGCGGCTGGATTTTGCTTCATAACTCATATTCCACAAATGTAATATTAATCAGAATATCATATTTTGACCAATGAGGTCACATATAACATGTTACTGTCAAGAAATGTTTATGGTTGACTTTCATGTTCCATGGGAACATTCTTGTGAATGAATGATTCACCCGTTTCATGTTGTGCTGTTTGACTTCATCTTATCATCTCATATTATACAACTGCAGAATTTGTACTGTGTGGAACAGGCTTTAAGGTCAAACTTCTGAAACTAGCTGTGTGAAACCGATAGATTATCTTCCTCTCACTCCAAATATAATACAGTAGATAGAGCAATGCACTCCAATTCTCGTACACCCGTACACACCCAAACCCAAAACCCAAACAAAGCCTTGGGTGGTGACATCCTTCTGCATTGTGTTGTCTATTGAGCGGATGAACGTGTCATTGTGCCATCAGCAGGTTCTCTGATTACAGCTCATATCAAATCACTGCTCACCTCAAAGTGCAGGTATATAAAGGCGAGCAACACAAGTGGCACAAGAACGACATCTTCTTACTGACACCTCAACGTTGGAAAAGCGAGATCAACAATGGTAAGATCGTGTTTGCTAAAAAACGACATCGTGAGAAATGTGCATGAATACATTTAGTGTCAATATAAAGTATTTGTGTACTATTTTCTCTTTTCACAGCGTGAATGCATCTCCATACATGTGGGCCAAGCTGGGGCTCAGATTGGCAATGCATGTTGGGAGCTGTACTGCCTGGAACATGGCATTCAGCCTGATGGTCAGACGCCCTCTGATAAAACAATCAACTGCGGCGATGACTCCTTCAACACCTTTTTCAGTGAGACGGGAGCAGGAAAGCATGTCCCGAGAGCCATCTTTGTAGACCTGGAGCCCACTGTCATTGGTCAGTGATTGAGTGGATTTCTTGACGAAAACATTCAGAAAGCATTGTGGGGAAATGAAGCTCCGTTTTGTTTTTTTGTGTTCAGATGAAGTGCGTACAGGTACGTACCGTCAGCTGTTCCATCCAGAACAGTTAATCACAGGGAAGGAAGATGCTGCCAATAACTATGCCCGTGGTCACTACACCATTGGCAAGGAGATTATTGATCTGGTTCTGGACAGGACTCGCAAACTGGTGAAACACTTTACAACAATAGTGCATCAAAACGTTTTAAAATCAATAAATTCCTCATTGGAAAAAGATGAGGTTAGTATATCTACCTTAGAAGCTTTGGCTTTTCTCTGTGGAGTTGCTTAGGTTTGGTTGCAAAAATTTGCATTCTAGGTTAATTGATAACTTTAAATTAATGACAATGTAGTGTGAATGTAATTATGGAAGAGTTGTTGTCTATTAGAGGTGTATCCTGCCTCTTGTCTACGAGTCAGCTGGGCTTAAATTGATGAATGGATGGATTATTCATCTTCCTGTGTAATCTTACGTTTTTTCAGGCTGATCAATGCACTGGCTTGCAAGGATTCCTCATCTTCCACTCCTTTGGTGGAGGCACTGGCTCTGGTTTCACATCCCTCCTCATGGAGAGACTGTCAGTTGATTATGGGAAAAAGTCCAAGCTTGAATTTGCAATCTACCCAGCCCCTCAGGTGTCCACAGCAGTGGTCGAGCCCTACAATTCCATTCTGACCACTCACACCACCCTCGAGCACTCCGACTGCGCATTCATGGTGGACAATGAAGCCATCTACGACATTTGTCGTCGGAACCTTGATATTGAAAGGCCAACCTACACTAACTTGAACAGGCTGATTGGCCAGATTGTGTCTTCCATCACAGCCTCTCTTCGCTTTGACGGAGCCTTAAATGTAGACCTGACGGAGTTCCAGACCAACTTGGTGCCCTACCCTCGTATCCACTTCCCTCTGGCCACATATGCCCCAGTCATCTCTGCTGAGAAGGCCTACCATGAGCAGCTGTCTGTGGCCGACATCACAAATACCTGCTTTGAGCCAGCCAACCAGATGGTCAAGTGCGATCCTCGTCATGGTAAATACATGGCCTGCTGTCTGCTGTATCGTGGTGACGTAGTGCCTAAAGACGTCAACTCCGCTATAGCCGCCATCAAAACAAAACGCAGCATCCAATTTGTGGACTGGTGTCCTACTGGTTTTAAAGTGGGCATCAACTACCAACCTCCAACAGTGGTTCCTGGAGGAGATCTGGCCAAGGTGCAAAGGGCCGTGTGCATGTTGAGCAACACCACAGCCATCGCTGAGGCCTGGGCCCGCCTGGATCACAAGTTTGATCTCATGTATGCTAAGAGGGCTTTTGTGCACTGGTATGTTGGGGAGGGAATGGAGGAAGGAGAGTTCTCGGAGGCCAGAGAGGATATGGCTGCCCTGGAGAAGGATTATGAAGAAGTTGGTACCGACAGCGTTGGTGAAGACGATGAAGAAGAGGAATATTGACCCAAAGGCACAAGAAGAAACACAATTTAAGGCCTGAAAGTCATGCTTATCTTATATAATGAAGATTTCTTGGTTGGAACTTCCACAGAGATCCTTTCTTTGTGCAGCGTCAGACTCTCTTTTGTGCACCACCCCCACACTTATTCCCGCACATGTGGAATGTAAGCTATGAAAGGGCTCCAATGTCAGTTTCTATATACCATTCAGCAGTGACTCTGTGTTAGAGTTAGAGAATAACCAACTAATTTACTGTCTGCTGTTGTTTGTGTAGTTCATACTCGACTGTAGCAACAAATAAATCCCACAAATCTTATCCGACATTACACACACTGTGATAAGGAAATGATTTAACAACTTTGAGTAAGTAAAGAACTAAAGTAGACATCTCTCCATTTTTTTCCCTGTTAATTTAATTCACATGTCTAAATATACTGCAATCATCACTTATATTTGTGCATTAAAAATTATATGATAACAATTAACCATTGCAGTTTCCTATATCAGTTTTTTTTTTATCGGTGGTCATATTATCACTGAAAAGGGTTTTCCTTATTGTACTCACACACCTTGTTGATAATAAACCATGAGTAAGAGATTCACACGAGGAGATGAAAAAATTATCTGACAACCAAATGACCCGGAGCATGGAGTCCAATTTCCAGATGATTCACAGGTCCAGCAGCTGTGAACTGTGTCTGCTCACTGTGTTTGCTTTTTCACCATCTACATTTGGGTCAAAGTGAATTTTTCTGAGAGAGAAAGAGAGAGAGAGAGAGAGAGAGAGAGAGAGAGAGAGAGAGAGAGAGAGAGAGAGAGAGAGAGAGAGAGATGGAAGAACTTGTTGATTTCTCTGTCGGCAGCATGAATTGAAGGGGTGAATTTAGAAGCAAGCCTTCCATGGTTCAAGTTAACAATTCTTTCACGTAACACTAAAAATGATGTTGACGTGTGACTGATTTTCACTATTACATCTGACAGACAACCAATTTTATTGTATAATTATTATTAGAATTTATGGTAGTCGCATGCTATGTAGTAGGCCTATGTTGGCATGTGACAGATGGATTCTTAAACATGCTCATTTAATAGTTGTTTGAATAAATAAAAAAAGCACTTCACTCAGAAATTTGGGATAAATAAAAGTGCTATGATTTTCCGGGTTCATTATTAGCTGACTGCATGTGCAGCTCCGGCCACCTAAATGGAACAGATTTAAAGTAGGACGTGTGGCTTTGAGCCTTTCCGAAGCCAGAACTGGCTCAGCCTGCTTCCATGACTAGGCCATCACACCGGAAACTATAGGGGGCTGAGTTGACTGGCACTGAAAAGGATGAGCTCAATTTATGTACTTTACTGATTTACTGCTAAGCTAGATACCAACTACAATATATCTTCTCTAAACCAGTGGATTAAACTCACTTTCAGAGGGTCTTTATGACTGTGAAAATAATTTAAATATAAAATCACCTTGTTATATTGTTACAGATACACAATTGCCCCTTCATTTGATTAATCTAAATATATTTTAACAACTCATAAATTTGAAATCAGAAGTCATTAAAAATAGTGGCAAGTTATAGGGAAAGATTTTCTGCTAAAATGAAAATAACAAATCAATTTAGCAAGAAACGTTAAGTAGACAAATTGGCTTTAGTGGGCCAACTAAAATGGCTGGATCTGGCCCTGGGCCTTAAATTTGACACACATGCTGTAATCTAAATAAGAACAATGTCGACTACTGCATTTTAACGTCATTACAAATCTAAGTATTTGTTGAAGTGGTAGCCTTAGCCTATTTGTGTAAAACGTCTGAGAATCCCTGCACTTGTCCATTCACAATACTTACGAAACAAAAGATTATTTATATACCAATTTCATATGCAAGGCAATTTACATGGTTAAAAATACTAACAGCCAAACACATAAAAAATATAAAAATAAATAAAATAAAATACAACTTACTAACGTTTCTAAAAGAACGTACTGCTCTGCAATATATATATATATATATATATATATATATATATATATATATATATATATATATATATATATTTTTTAATTTTTAATAAAGATGGGATTTATACTCCAAACATCATAATTATTTTTAACAAATAATTTTTCAGGTTTTATTTGTAGTTTCTGTTTTTCAAAATAATTTGTTTTTCTGTTTCTCAGATCTTTTTCAGTTTTTTTTTTATTTTTAACCCCCACCACCGTTTTTTTAGAGTAATTCTTCTGTTTTTGTTGTTGTTTTTTGTATCAGAATAATTTTAGTTTTGTTTTCCACCCCCATCCCCCCTCCCCCTGTTTTCATGAATATTTTTGTCCTCTTTTTTTTATTGCATAAAACTGTTTTATGGATTTGCCCCCCGATTTTACTGAATATTTCTTTCTGTTGTTTAAATTCTGTTATTTCTGAATATTTAGGGGAAATAAGTGATTCGGAAAGACAGGTAAAATATTTTTAAAAACCGAAAAAAAATCGGGGGAATGCTAAAAACATAAGAACACGCAAAGTAAAATTATTTAGGTCAAAATCTGCGTTCAAGTGAAACCTTTGGCAGGCGAATGAGAAGGTAACATCCGTTTTTCTCTCCACATTTCCCCCCCTCTTTGACCAATGAGCTCTGCAGCTGCTGCCTGCCCTCCTCCACTTCCCCTGCCTATATAAACACTAGCTCGCCTCCGCCTCTGCACTATTCCTTGTCTCTGAATCCTGTACGTCGTTCAAAGGACAAGACAGACAAAATGGTGAGTAACCTCGTGGTTAGTTGATTATTTCACGCCCCTCCCTGTTCTCGCCATAGTGAGTAGCAACCTGAGCTAAGGTCTGTGTCACGCTAACTAGGTTTAGTCCATCATGTTAGCGGGCCAAAAGTAGCGGTCCTCCATGAGGTGACTGTGGATGTATGCTAACGTGGAATGTTTGAGTATTTTTAAGGAATAATGCGAACAGGTCATTTTGCGCTGATTAAACGAATGACAATTAAACTCCTAATTGAGCTTTAAACTAGGTTAAACGACTAAATTTATAACATAATTTATTGACGTTTTTATACGTGATTATCGTGTTAAGAATCTTTTAGAAAGCTTGTGGACGTGATGCTGGTAAAATATTGTGTGGCGTTGGCGTAGTCGGTGGAAGCGGGGAAAAAAAGGAGTGGTCTGTAGTCAATAAGTTTCGTGTCCGCCATGTTTTGTTTTTTTTCCGTATAGCGTCCATTTTTCAGCCTTTGGGCGTATTTTTTTTTTCGTGGTGGGGGGAGGGGGCGGTTGGGAGAGGCTCATCCCCAGCATTACGCAGCACTATGCAGCTGGAAAGAATGGGGGATGGGAGAGGCCACAAATGGGGGGGGGGGGGCTTGTTTACGTGGGCATACTTTCCACATTGATGAGGGAACTTCTCCGTTTTACAGAACTTTCCCCCCCCCCATTGTTTAAATTGTTGCAATTTAAGGATGAATTCCTTTTTATGCATAATTCAGTAGCTGTTAAGTTTTATCAATGATTACAATCTATAGCTTGATGTAACAACTTTTTTATTTATTTATTTATTTTTCTCCATCCAGCGTGAGTGTATCTCTATGCATGTCGGCCAAGCCGGAGCCCAAATGGGCAATGCCTGTTGGGAGCTTTATTGCCTGGAGCATGGCATCCAGCCAAATGGGCAAATGCCCTCTGACAAGACTATTGGAGGAGGCGATGACTCGTTCAATACCTTCTTCAGTGAGACTGGTGCCGGAAAACATGTGCCGAGGGCAATTTTTGTTGATCTGGAGCCCACTGTCATTGGTGAGTAACTGGTGACTCGTGTTAAATTCTATTTTGGAGCTTTAAAGTCATTTCTTAAATAATGTCTCAAACTTTGGAATTTGTGTTATACAGATGAGGTTCGTACAGGTATCTATCGTCAGCTGTTCCACCCAGAACAATTGATCACAGGAAAGGAGGACGCAGCCAACAACTATGCCCGTGGGCACTACACGATAGGCAAGGAGATCATTGATATTGTCTTGGACAGGACTCGCAAGCTGGTAAGTGCTTTGGACAACTTGAGCATTTATTTAAAGGTTAGGTAAACTCAAACTGTTACAAATGTGTTATGTTGGCCCCTACCAGTCTAAATGTGTTTGTGGCATATGAGTTGAGCAGCAAAATCCACCTGGTTTTTAATCCATTTTAGTGGGTTGCCATTTTGCAACTTAATTGAAATCACATCACAGTTGCTCATGTAACAACCAATCATGGTTTAGGTTCAGAAAAGGGGTTAGTGATTGGTTGTTTCCTGAGCAACCGACATCTGCTGTCAAGTGGCAAAATGGCCGCTGCCTGAGATGGATAAAAAGGAGTGGGTTTTGCTACTTTTAATTATATTTCACAAATGCAGTATTTAGACTACTGGGGTTGCATATAACATATTGTAAAGAGAATTTTGGGGTTGGCTTGCCATAAAAAAATAAAATAAATCACTAACAAATCTATAATTTTTTTTATTATTATATAATGAGACTACTTGATCTTTCAGGCTGATCAATGCACTGGCTTGCAAGGATTCCTCATCTTCCACTCCTTTGGTGGCGGCACCGGCTCTGGTTTCACCTCCCTGCTCATGGAGAGACTGTCTGTAGATTATGGGAAGAAGTCCAAACTTGAATTTGCTGTCTACCCAGCCCCTCAAGTGTCCACAGCAGTGGTCGAGCCCTACAATTCCATTCTGACCACTCACACCACCCTCGAGCACTCCGACTGCGCCTTCATGGTGGACAACGAAGCCATCTATGACATCTGCCGCAGGAACCTCGACATTGAAAGGCCAACCTACACTAACCTGAACAGGCTGATTGGCCAGATTGTGTCTTCGATCACAGCCTCTCTTCGCTTTGACGGTGCCTTGAATGTTGACCTGACGGAGTTCCAGACCAACTTGGTGCCCTACCCTCGTATCCACTTTCCCCTGGCCACATATGCCCCAGTCATCTCTGCAGAGAAGGCCTACCATGAGCAGCTGACTGTGGCTGACATCACAAACGCCTGCTTTGAGCCAAACAACCAGATGGTCAAGTGCGATCCTCGTCATGGTAAATACATGGCCTGCTGTCTGCTGTATCGTGGCGACGTAGTGCCCAAAGACGTCAACTCCGCTATAGCCGCCATCAAAACCAAACGCAGCATCCAGTTTGTGGACTGGTGTCCTACTGGTTTTAAAGTGGGCATCAACTACCAACCTCCAACAGTGGTTCCTGGAGGAGATCTGGCCAAGGTGCAAAGGGCCGTGTGCATGTTGAGCAACACCACAGCCATCGCTGAGGCCTGGGCCCGCCTGGATCACAAGTTTGATCTGATGTATGCCAAGAGGGCTTTTGTGCACTGGTATGTTGGGGAGGGAATGGAGGAAGGAGAGTTCTCGGAGGCCAGAGAGGATATGGCTGCCCTGGAGAAGGATTATGAAGAAGTTGGTACCGACAGCGTTGGTGAAGATGATGAAGAAGGAGAAGAGTACTAAACCGTCAGATCGCTCAGTCTTTACAGTTACAAGTTCTAAAAATTCAGAAATGGCGTGCTCTTGATGTTCTGCCTGTTGGTTGTCATTGCACAGTTAATAAAAGTTCCAAAGCACTTCCATGTAGTTGTGATTTTATTATGTATTTGGTGGTAGTTGGTAAAGCAGTTTTTTGTTTTTGTGCTGTTAACTCATTTCCCTTAAATAGTAACTTTTCAATAAATAAAAACATCTATAACTGATCAACATTACACAAACTTAACTTTGTGAGAGGGTGTCACCTGCTGGCCTACCCAATTCTCTTCAACGCCATACACTCGTGTTCCTATGTTGAGAGATGCAGCTGAATTTTCACAGTTTTTAAATACTTAAGTGTATTAACAAATTGATCATAGAAGTAATACAATTTAAAGCTAACTTTTGTATGCGTACAACATGTGTCTTAACTCTAAAGGCTATGCCAACTTAAGATGTACTGTGACCGGAGTACAGAAATGTTTTCAAATAAAAGGATTGACGAAAAGTACTTTACAAGAAATCAACAAATAACTGAAAACCCATTTAGGTGCAGTGACTGACTTATTTCCCACCTCTGGACTTTGAGTCTCAAGTCATTTGCATACGCGTTTGAAAATATGGTTAACTTGCAATCCAAATACTGAAGCTACAGAGTATTTTGAAGTTTACATGGTGAAAATGTGTGGTAGACTAACAAAGAGCAGCTATAACCTCGAACTTTAATGACATAGCCCCCGCCCGCCCCTCTCTAATAAACAGCATTGCAGATGCTGCCTGAATTTCCTGCGGGCGGTCTGGTCCACTTCACCTGTCTCTTCCCTCCTCGGCAATCTTGCCTTTGTTCCGAACCCTGTGCAGTGCTGCGGGCAAGTACAGAAAATGGTGAGTGACCGCATTTCACGGTGACGTCATCTGGACTCTTACGTTTTGTGGGCTTCCCGTGTTCTGTCTGTGCCGTACAGATTAGCAACATGAGCTAATGCTGCATTCAAGGAAAGTGGGAAGTCTGATAATTCAGACCTCAGACCAGGAAAATGTACACTGGAACGCCACCCAATATGTGAGGTTCAACGTGAAGGCGGAGGAAAAAATAGCTACCCCGACTTTACTGAGCTCAATCTGACGTCACTCAACAATGGCGACCCCCAATGGAGAGACCGTGAATAACAAAACACAATTTATAAGATAATAAAAATATTGCTATCATTAATTTAGTTATTCGACTTAATTTCACGTGATAATGTGATTATGTACAAACTGTGTGATATGTCTGACATTATTCGGTGAAACGTTTTTATATAAATAAAGCAAATTATGAAAGAAGGTTTTCTGGAGGTCAAAATGTTTTGATTAATCAAAACACACAATTTATCAGAATCCGCTGTCTATTTACGCCTGGAATGCAGCATATCTGTGTCATGCTAACAAGACCTTTGCTAGTATTTTGTTTGTGGTAGTTTTTGTTTGCTAATCTACACAAACATTTCACTTGAGCATTCCCCCCCCCCCCCGACTCTCAATCTTAACTCAAATTTTGGCTCACAACACAAAGCAAAAACAAACAAAAAAACTAAAAAAACAACTGCTCATAACTCAAAACTCGTAAGTCAAAGCACTACTGTAAAGATGTTGAGATGCCGCTCCTTGCATAACACTTGAGTACATGTTGTGTGACATTATGATGTGATATTTCTACCCTCTCCTCCGTCCAGCGTCAATGTATCTCTATGCACGTCGGCCAGGCTGGAGTGCATATGGGCAATGCATGCTGGGAGCTTTACTGCCTGGAACATGGCATCCAGCCAGATGGACGGATGCAGTCTGACAAAACTATTGGAGGAAATGACTCGTTCAACACTTTCTTCAGGGAGGTTGGAACTGGAAAGCATATTCCCAGGGCCATCTTTGTTGATCTGGAGCCCACTATTATCGGTCAGTAACCTGTGACTTCCCAGGCTATGTGTTCTATCAATGTCCATCTCTTTGATGTTCAACTTTGTTTTGCACAGATGAAGTTCGTACAGGTACCTATCGGCAGCTGTTCCAACCAGAACAGATGATCGCAGGGAACGAGGATGCTTCCAATAACTACGCCCGGGGTCACTACACCATCGGCAAGGAGATGATTGATCTGGTCCTGGACAGGACTCGCAAGCTGGTGAGAGTGATGAAAATGTTACGTGTTTAAAAAAACAAAACTTTTAGACATGAAGTTTGTTGCCGAAGTAACTGGTTAAAAAAATTAAATGTAATATCGTTTCAGACTATTGGTGTACACAGTTTGGGTTGATTAAAATGAGAGTCATTCCTTTTTCAGGCTGATCAATGCACTGGCTTGCAAGGATTCCTCATCTTCCACTCCTTTGGTGGTGGCACTGGCTCTGGTTTCACCTCCTTGCTCATGGAGAGACTGTCGGTTGATTATGGGAAGAAATTGAAACTTGAATTTGCTGTCTACCCAGCCCCTCAAGTGTCCACAGCAGTGGTCGAGCCCTACAATTCCATTCTGACCACTCACAGCACCCTTGAGCACTTTGACTGCGCATTCATGGTGGACAATGAAGCCATTTATGACATCTGCCGCAGAAACCTCGACATTGAAAGGCCGACCTACACTAACTTGAACAGGCTGATTGGCCAGTTGGTGTCTTCGATCACAGCCTCTCTTCGCTTTGATGGGACCCTGAACGTTGACCTGACAGAGTTCCAGACCAACTTAGTGCCCTACCCTCGTATCCACTTCCCCCTAGCTACATATGCCCCATTCATCTCTGCTGAGAAGGCCTACTATGAGCACCTGTCTGTGGCCAACATCACCAGTGCCTGCTTTGAGCCAGCCAACCAGATGGTCAAGTGTGATCCTCGTTATGGTAAAAACATGGCCTGCTGTTTGTTGTTGTTTGTTGGTGATGTGGCGCCTAAAGATGTCAATTCTGCAATCGCCGCCATCAAAACCAAACGCACCATTCAGTTTGTGGACTGGTGTCCCACTGGCTTCAAAGTGGGCATCAACTACCAGCCTCCAACAGTAGTTCCTGGAGGAGATCTGGCCAAGGTGCAGAGGGCCGTGTGCATGTTGAGCAACACCACAGCCATCGCTGAGGCCTGGGCCCGCCTGGATCACAAATTTGATCTCATGTATTCTAAAAGGGCTTTTGTGCACTGGTATTTGGGAGAGGGAATGGAGGAAGGGGAGTTCTCAGAGGCCAGAGAGGATATGGCTGCCCTTGAGAAGGATTATGAAGAGGTTTGTACTGACAGCACCGGGGATGAGGATGAAGATGGGGAGGAGTACTGAGAAGTCCGATTGCCCAGGCTTAAAGAATTTATCAGTAATATTACATGTTCTGCCTGTGGTGGTAATTGCTCTGTTATACATAAATACCTGTAAAATAAATAGTATATTCTGTATCCATTGTAGCATGTCTTGTTTTTGTTTTTTTAGTTCAGCTAAATAATTCTGTTCATCTCTGCAAAATAATATTAAAGGCTACATTGTATGCAAGACAAGAGATGTACCTTCCAAAACAGTTGTCTTCATTATAGCAAAATGGCGCCATCTGCTGAAGGCACACGGAACTAACGACACCTCAATGACGAGGCATATTGTTTAAAATCCTTTTTGTTTAGCATTTTTTGCAACCCATCCACCTATTTCTGAATTCTCGTTGTAAGGCTACAGCACACTTTACGGTTGTCTACTAGTGAGGTGTGATGCCATTGAATTAAATTCCCATTTAGGGAAACGAGTTGAGTTTTGTTCGATGTTTTCCTTTTCCCCCACCGATAAGAGACCCCCCAGCTACAGTTTTCTATATGAGGCGTGAGGTCAATTTACAATTTTATCCCATAGCAACAGGCAGTCGTTAAGAAGACTTATGTTGCTTTGTGGACAGGTCAAAAATTTGACATTTTGGGAACACTGTTGATAGCACGGATTGTAATACTATGGGCAATTACTTTGTCCCAAAACAGAAAACAAAATTACAATTGAGTAATTTTACGTTATTATTTATCTGTATTTTATTATTTTCTTTTTTTTTTTTTAAACCATATGTACATATACATAGAATGACACCCTCTTCTTTGGCGTGGTTTTTCCTTTAGCAACCTAATTATACGATCGACGAGGTACACTGAACGCAGCATTTAGGGGCGTGTCTAATGACGTTTCCAAACTCCGGCATGTTCTCGACGCTCTATTTCTTCTCACAGCTGATTGTGACGTAATATTCACAACAAATAGGCTAACTGGGCTGAAGAACCTCAAGTTTCGACACCCGCGGTGTTGATTGCAGAGGTGACGGCACCTCCGCTGTGGCGAGGGGACGGTGGAGCGACACCTGAGGGAGAGTCTGTTCTAGAAAGACGGCTATCTCTGTCAACAACCGCCTCATCTTCTCTCAGACTCACAAGGTAGGTCAGGTTACACGATCAGACTACTATTTTCCTTTCACTCTTGTCCATGTGTGTCACCAAAACACACTTGACATCGAAAGGAAGACTTAAGACTCAGTAGGCAAAAAAGTGCAGGTTTGTGTGACATGCCTGTGAGTGATGCCAATGCTCTCGAAATACACCTATTGCTGCTCCCAGGGGCCTCACGGTTGCATGCTGGGCTTTTGCATCAATTTGGAAAGCCCCCCCAGCCCCCCAGTGTTGACACTTGTGGCAGTCTACCGCTAAGATGGCATGAGAGCCAGCCTGAAGGGCTAAAATTGTCAAATGAGGGCTCATCTTCCAGTGTATTCGAGGTATTGCGTTGATATTTATTTTTAATCACGTCAGTAATATTCACGTATAGCTATTACGTTGACATAAAAGCATTGGTGATAATACATTTTTTGGTGGGGGGGTGGAAGAGTGGTAGTGTGCAGCAGTATAGTATTGCTTGCTTCCAACTAGTTTTAGGATGAGTAAACCTGTAATATATTATTATAATAACGGAGGAATAACTACACATAACCTGCAGTGTGGAAGAAGTTTCAACTTTAATACAAAGGAAAACTTTTTATGTCACAAACATACATGCAGGGTAGCAACACACTTATCTCTTTGAGAGAAAGAGTACCCCCCTGGTGTCAAGAAATTATGTTAAATTGAGTTGAGGAGCTTCTTTTTTTTTTGATAGATGAGGTGCATTGCTGCCATCTCCTTAAATCAAAACGCAAATATATATATTATATTTAGTGGGGGCTGAATTACTTGCTGATTTGCTCAATTTGTGGCATGGCTCCTACCCTAACATTGCAGTGGAATTGCTTAATGTACAACACTAGCCACAATATTATATTAAGTACAGTCAGTACAATCTAACGAGATCCAATTTAACAGTATATCATAAAATCTGCCCTCAAAAAGAGATCACTTTTGATTGGCTGTCACAGGGAGGAGGTGTACAAGGTGGACCAAAAAGGTAGTCCAGCTAATAGAAAATTAATTTATAGTGATAAACATACAATATGTTTTCAATGAAAAATGAGTTGAAGTAGATTATTTTATTGTTGCACTCCATATTCGCTTCACTGGAACCTGCTTTTCTGCCTTTCTTCATTTATTCACTTTCTCCTTGCTTCTTTCGCACCAGTTTTAATTCATGCGTCCCATCTTTCCTTTTTTTCTTTCCTTTTGCCATTAGAACACATGTGCAATCTGCCGAACATATATATTCCTGATACAAATAGCAGATCGTTACATGCAGTGTAACTAATGCATTAAATTTTCCACAATTGATCTGCCAACTGAATTAAGATCCACTTTTCATGACTGTTAATTTGATCTGACATTGCATTCTATAAGTCTTGTCGTTTTTGTTCCCAGGAGAGCGGTGGAGAGGGGTGTCAGGAGGCGTCATGGTGGATTACTACACCATCTTGGGAGTATGCAAAACAGCCACTCAGGATGACATCAAGAAGGCGTGAGTATTGCTGTCCTCACAAATGTTTCAGTATTCAATATTATGGTCCCAGTAAAAATATACCTTTGATGTCTACAACCGTTAATGGCAGTGAATGAGTTACAATACGAGATTGCTGTTGGCCAATAGATTGTGCACGTTTCTTTTTGGTGTCACAGTGTCCACATATGTCTCTTGTGTTTTTTGTACTCAGCTACAGGAAACTGGCTCTTAAATGGCATCCTGACAAAAATCCGGACAACAAAGAGGAAGCAGAAAAAAAGTTTAAAGAAGTTGCCGAGGCATATGAAGTTCTCTCTGACCGTAAGTCCTGGCACATGTTGACTTGTCATGTCGCTCATTTGTGATGGACAACCTTTTTATGACATAATTGTACAAGTAAGTAAAGTATTAATTGATCTTTTATGTTGTTTTGTACAGAGAATAAACGGGATGCCTATGACAGATATGGAAGTGATGGAATGAGACACTCAGGTATCGAAAAGAGGCTTGTTGCCTCTTCTTCCTTCTGATTTTCTGTTTTATTTTCTCTCCTGCCCATGTTTTTTATTCACATTTTATTTACCCCCCCCCCAGGCTCTTCCAACGCAGGCTTCCCTTCAGATTTCGCAGGATACACCTTCACATTCCGCAGCCCAGAGGAGGTTTTCAAGGAGTTTTTTGGTGGCCAGGATCCTTTCGCCAGCTTCTTTGGTAAATCATGCGCATTACGTTTGAATGATGAATTCCAGGTTGGCCAGAAATGTTTTTCATTACAATAATTACACTTTATGCACATTAAATATGAATCAAGAAACTAAACGTTAGAATTAAAACATTGCGCAGGAAAATCTGAAAATGGCTTATGCCAACGCTTGCCCTCTTTGTAAGTGGATCATTTACATCAGTATAGTTACAGTATAAAATAATATACAGACAAATAAGATGAGGTATTAAAAATTCCAAAAGCCTTGCTAATGATATATATATATTTTTGTGAAGTGGATGTATGCTGATTTAATGTGTATTCATTTGAATAAAGACAGACCAAATAGAACATTACAATTGACATGGTTTACTTTTGTAAACAAAACATAACCCATCTTTTTTTCCCCACTTCGGATTAGATGACTTCGCATCATTCGGGGGTCCGCCTTCCCGGATGGGGCCTAACCGGTTCTTCTCGTTTCCTTCAGCTGGAGGTAAAGCTTAATACATGATGACACATACTATGATACATATTGAAATAAGAATGTCAACAACAAAAAAATACTATCTCTTTTATTTTTGTTCTACAGCCGAATTTACATCTTTTTCATCCATGGGTGGTTTTCATGACATGGGAAGCACGGGAGGTGGCAATTTCAAATCTGTGTCTACTTCCACCCGTATCATAAATGGCAAACACACAACCACTAAGAAGTAAGTGACCACTGTGACCGTTTCAAAATGACATATTTACTGCTGTGCACCCCCCAATTGCAATCTTTTGTATATGTGAGCTTTCCTTAAAATGATATTTATCAGCACAATGACTTCAAATTCACTGTTTATTTATGGCCTTGTTTTGGCCATTTTTTGTAGTTTTTTCTAATGTATCACTGTAGTGGAACCTCTGAAGCCAGATAATCTGTTCTATTGACGCTAGCTGAGCTCCGTTTTTCAAGTTTTAATATTGTTACTCAACACCAAAAGCAATTTTATAGTCCAATGACATTGTTCTTTCATCAACATCTCACTTTTTCTCTGGCAAAAAAAAAGAGAGTATAAATCACTATTGATGGTAGACTTTTTCCTGGTTTAGTCTGCTCTAGAAGTTTGATATTTTTACCAGTGGTTGTAGAAGTCCTTCCGCTGCATGTTTTGTCAAGAACAGATCATATTTTGAGGAATTTGCCACAGATAGCATAAATTGTCAGACAGCACTTTTGCAGCTTTGCACTATATGCTAGTGGCAAGCCTAAGCTGCCAAATGATTATGACCACATGTCTGCCTGAATGATACCTAAGAGGAAATAGAAAAATAAAATAAAAAATAAGTTGTATCGAGACTTTTGAAACACTCAGTTTTGTGCCATTTTTTACTTTTCTGACAAATTTTGTCAAAGTCCATAGTAACTGTACCACTTTTATTGTACTTCCAATAATGCGGCCAATTTAATATAAACTTCAAATATATTCTGAATTGTCTTAAAGTGCACTAAGTCAGGTCTTGCATACATTTAAGAAAATATTTTAAATTCATGTGTACAGTAAATTTCAAGAAAACAGTAAAATAAAAAAATAAAATTGGCCTTTAAAATAAAATTTTCTTAAGAATTTATGGGAAAAAAAGATATTTAAATGATTGATTCATGGTTTTATGAATTGATATTGGGCTCGAAAAGGAAAATTAATTGGATATCGATTATTAGATTTTTTTTAAAACCCAGCCCTAGTGGCAAGCCTAAACTGCCAAATGATAATGGCCACATGTTTGTCTGAATGATGAAATAAAACCTATTAAGAAGTTGTATTGTGACTTTTGAAACACAGTTTTGTGACGTTTTGTATTTTAAGTCCAAAGTAACTGCACGACTTTACAGGTTCTGATGTATTGTACTTAAAATAATGTGGCCTTTTTTTCATAGAGCTAGCAAAACAAATATTAACACTGGAGCACGCACCTAAGAACAGAACACACTGAAATATTTTTTGATACATATTCTCTGTTTTAGGATTAAAGAGAACGGGCAGGAAAGAATAGAGATCGAGGAAGATGGCGTGTTAAAGACCGTGCTAATTAACGGTAAGTTTAATTATTCACATTTTGTTGATACATTCTCTATGATTGTAATGGGACGACTTCATGTGATTTTGTTGTTTTTCTTCCCCGCCCGCCAGGTGTGCAGGATGAGATGGCTCTGGCACTGGAGCTGAGTCGACGAGAGGGACATCCTCATCAACCGCCTCCGAATCCCTCAATCCAAAACAGACCACATCACGAATCCGGGAGAACCTGGTCCAACCCGTATTCCACAGGCGCACACCGCTCGTTCAGCGCCGCCCCTTTCTACCATTACGGGGGCGTCACAGAAAGCGAGCAAGACGAAGACGATGAAGATCTGCAGATGGCGTTGGCGTGCAGCTTGTCAGAAATGGAAGCCCAGCAGAAAGCAGCTGCTCCCGACTTCATATCAGGTGCCGGGGGCGGGGTCACAGCTGTGATTGACGCAAACGGGGAGCACGGAGGAAGCGGGGTTGTTGAGACAAATTATCCAAACACAGGCGCTAGTGAAAATGGCGTTCCGCTCGAGAGAAGGGGTGCGCTTACAAAAGATTCACGGCATGGAGATGTAGTGCGGCAAGAGCGTGTCGTGCAAAGTAGTGATAGCGGTATGAAGAAGAAAAAGAAGCGTGTGTGCATTGTGTGTTAATGCGCCATGCGTCTTCGTTAAAATTGAGTTGCCTTAGCATTTGCAATTATGTCAGAGGTCAACCTGAGTTGAAGCTTTTTCGCTCGTTAAGTTTTTAACAGCCAAGAGGCCTTAGTAAACTTAAAGGATTATTTATTAATATGGATGTGCAAATGTGCCAAATATTTAACATGACTTAATATAGTCAGTAACAGGATTTTTCTTTATGGCCAGTAAAAAAAAAAAAAGGTGGGTGGTGAGATTGCATTGAGGTTGCGCGCGTGTGCGTGCGTGTGTTTTTGGTCAGTTTAGATCATGCCATAGTGTTTACCTCATCCAGAGTCATTTTAAAAGGGAACATATCAGAAGCAAAAAATAAAAAGAATGGAACTGGAACATAACATTCTCTATGAATGAACGTCTGGTTTAAAAAGAGTAAACTCATCAGCTTTAACGATGTGTGGTTGGGCACACGTGCCTTTGCAAGGAGCATGTGAATAAAAGCTGTTATACGAGCATACGTGCTTAGTTTGAACAGAACAGATCCAGTTGCTGATACATCAACAAAATGGATGAATATAATAATATTAAGAATCCTATTTGTGCCTTTGCATGGCTTAAAGGGGAAAACAACAAGTATTTACGATATGTTCTATGCAGCACCACTGCTATTCTGATTAAAATTGTGTTTGTGGATTATGAGTTACGACCAATCACGGCTCACCTATTTTCTGAAGCTGAGCTGTGATTGGTTGTTACCTGAGTAGCAAAATGGCCGCCCCCATGAGATGTGGACAAAAGGGGTGGATTTTCTGCTTATTTAGTTTTGATTAGTGAGAGTGCATACAATATATTATTGTAAAGAAATTTGGGTTCACTTTTAACCTTTAAAATATGGACCCACAAAACTGATCCTTAAAAACAGCCAAATATACTACATAAGAGAATTTCTCTCTAAAGTGCATTTAACAAGCAAGAAGTATATATTTTATTTTTTGCTTATTTTATTTATTGACTGTTTCCATTTGCCAGATTCTAACTATCACCATTGAAGAAATTTTGCAACGGAATGGAGCCTGAATAACTATAAGCCACGTTTTGTATTTGCCTGTTTTCTTGTCCTTTATAGTACCGATTGTTCAAAATGCAATAACAAATAAAGGTTTGAGCCAAAAGAGCAGTTGGAATATTTGAGTTGTGGTTTTGTGTGCTAATATTTGCTGAGATGTCCTTTACACTCTCAATTTCATATTGAATATGTAGTGTTTGAAACATAATAATAGCATACACAGATTTTACTTTAAAAACATAACTGACATCAGTGGCTGCTGTTAGTTGATCATATTAGGAAGCATTTATTGTTGTCTGCAAGAGTCAACTTTTTGTTGCCTTTAAGCTTATTTCTATAATTGAAAAGTTGTTTTTGAAATCTCTTGCTTCCCGTTGCAGACTCTGACTTTGAGGCCTTCACCAGCTAACCCGATTGCCTCAAGCTGTGCCATGACCGCGCCCTCGTCTTCTGGTAAAATGCGCAGTGTGCTCCTCATCCAAGTTCACATCATGTTTAATGTCACGTTTGTCTTAATTCATCAATCACAAATTTCATTTCTGCTTTTACAGGTCAAAGTTCAATATACCATGATGCACTTGTCTCTCTGCTCAACAAGGCTTGTACGTGATTAATGACTATACACTGTTGCAGAAGTGTTATTTGTATGTATGACTGTGAATGAGCATACCTCATACTGGGTAGAAATGACTGGATTCATCAATTTTGTCTGTGCTCAGTTGTAACTTCTTTTGAGAAGAACAATAATGTACAGGATGAAATGGTCACACTGAGAGAACAATTATCCCAACAATTCGAAAAGGATACTTAAAGGCGGAAAGAAAACATGTTATAACATATAAGCTATTGTGTAAAGCAAGGAAATAAAGCATTTCCTTCCAATGTTGAGTCGCTTCTTCTTCTTGATTACTCACAATAGATGGTTTTCTTTTTACAAAGCGCCAGTTGCATTGGCTTGCATGGGTCTGAGAAGATACCAAAACTATTTTAACCTACCCCTGCGTGGATTTACATTGCGCCTCGTGTCAGAATTACACCGAGCACAAAAATAGAGCGTTTCAAAAAGACAATTGTAATGTCCATTTTTTTTGCTGCATCACATCACAAATTTATTCAGTTAAGTCAAAAATACATTTTTATAGATGTTTTATCTGCCTGCTACATTAAATAAATACAGTCATCAGAAGGAATTATTTACATGAACCACACAGCTGCACAGAAATTAAACAATTTACTCTAAGCATAACCTCGAGAAACACGGCGATGTGCACTTTTTGAAGTACATAATCCTTTAGAGTAACACACAAATGTTGACAATCATTGTGAAGGCGAAGCCAACTCACTATAAAAACATCTTTAAATTGACACAAACAAGACAGTAGCGTACAGTATTCTGGTCCACAGAAATTCAGAAGTCACACAGGCACTGTAAATGTCTCATGTCTGCCCATGATTTTTCACATTCACATATGGGCGAAATGAAAAAAAAAAAAATCATAACAAAAACAAAAGGTTTTTATTATAAAATATTTCTTTAAATTAAATGAATGAAGTTGTTATGTACTACGATACATGACTGCTTCATTCAAGTGAATCCGCTGGCGGATGCGGGTCGCTGCGTGTCAGTCGGTGCCGCTGTTGACTGAGGCAAGGCTTTCAAAATGGCATTCACCTCCTCAGCAACGGCTGTCAGTCGCAATAAAATGGATCTGGTGGGAGAAGTGCCAGAATCAGCCAGAGATGAAGAGCAAATTCCACCTCAGACGTGGCTAGCGATATCCTTCTTATCTTCGCAAATAGATTCCACGTGATAGGTACCTAGGTGCTGACCAGGCGGGTCTCTGGTCTTGACGTGTTCCAGTGTGGCGGCAATGTCCTCCTAAAGACAGGATCAGCCAAATTATTGTTCTTGCATGTATTATTTTTTCACATCAATTAATATTTGAAGTACAGTTAAGCACAAAAGGATTAATGCTAAGGCCACATTTTGAGATAGGTGGAATTTGTATTCATCTTATGGCTGGAAAATGATAATAGTGGCAATTTCCACAATCAATTTTGTTGCGCTGTTGTGGTAGAAGTATTAATGAAACATTTTCTATTTATTGGTATAGCACTGATTTTATTGGACACATTTCATGAAACAATCTTTTGCACTTTCCTAAAGGATCCCGGAAATTTTAGCACACTATGTCAAACTTCAGGCCCCAGGGCCAGATCTAGCCCACAACTTATTTTTATGTGGCCAGCTAAAGGAAATCATGTGTTTAAACATCCTTGATTCTTGCTAAAGATCTGTACCAATATTTCAAGTTGTCATGTGTAATAATTTACTGCATATGACAATTTGAAATGTTGTGCTTAAAATTTTTAATCGTAATTAATCACATGACTTCAATAGTTAATTCAGGATTAATCACAAATTGTATCTGTTCTAAACGTACAATAAAATATATTTTTTTAAAGTTTTCATACTCAAGTTAATTAAAAGTGGAAAAAAAAGTTAAACTAATAGAAATATGGCTGCATCTTTTTGTCATGATACGGTAATTTCAGAATAATACATAAAATTGAGTTAAAAGTAAAAGATGTACTGTCGGCCTAGTGTAAAAAAAAGTGTGATATTGATTTGTGTTGAGGTCATTTTTCTGCCACTAGATGGCATATTTGCATTTGTAAAACATTGGTGACAGTGCATTTTTCTTTTCATATTAAGAGCTATCTAGTCTTTAACATGAAGGAACTTGCAGAGAGAGCAGACTCACCTTTTGCCATGCGGTTCAGAACCATGTCAATGAGGATGTATGTGCCAGTCCTGCCAGTCCCGTCACTGTGGTTGCGGCGCAGCAAAGGAAAGGTCAGAGTACACATAGCAACCGCCTTTTTTTCAGTGTGCATACATTGATTAGTATTATAACACTAGTCCGTTTGTCTGTAATTATGATAATTGTGTAAGGTAGTTCAGTCATTATTATTATTATTATTATTATTATTATTTACCTGCAGTGAACAATAATAGGGCAGGAGCGACCTCTGTAGCATTTATTCACCTTCCTGAATAGCATCAAAGAGAGGGAATAGGAGAAGAAAATAGAGCAAAAGACAAACACAACAGGAGTGCATTACTGACTTCTTTCACAGTAATGAGTGATAGAGTGAAGTGTTTTGACAAAAAAGATTAACGACTGCGTACACAGGATTATGCAGCCGCAGTTACTTGTGGCTTGCGGTTGAATTAAAAGCAATTAGAAAGCAGAGCAACAAGAAGGATGACAGGAATAATGCAGTCGAGGATGACAAGATGAGGTGAGATGGCGGAGGGTGGCAAAATGGGAGGAAGCCTTGCATTCACTGTCCCTCTTGCAGTAGCCAGTCACACCTGCCAATGCTCATTTTTGTGACTATGCAACTGGAGCCAGAGTACTAGCTGCAAACCGCAAAAATGACACTGGGAGATGTTCGAGTACAAACCTGCACATCTACTTTAGATGTGCACTTGGACAGAGGGAGAGAGAGAAGGGAGCAGTGAATTGACAACACAATGAATGGCAAAAAGGATGTGATGAACTTTTGACACTGTATATTGTATCTCTATCGTAAACCGTTTTATACAGATGTTGTGTGGATTCGCGCGCATTTGTGTCTGTGCGCTTTCCCACCTGCGGAAGTCAAGCAAGGGCCGTGTTGAGGTGGGGATTCCGTCAGCCGGCCAGCTCAGCAGGTGGAACTGTGTGAGGGTTCTTGTCTCTTGTGTCTGGACATTCTTCAAGTAGAAGCTACGCACCAGGAAGTCCTTGCACCAAATATGCTCTGACACCAAGTTCACCTTTGAAAAATAGAGGAGGAAGGTGCTTATCATCTAACTTCTAGATAATAAAAAAAAAAGAAGTCTTTATTTATTTCAGGTGTACCTATTGTTAGGGCTACCATACTATGTCACCAAGGGGAATTTTTAGTTTTTGATTTTTTGTTTATTAAATGTGAAAAGTACTGTTGTATAGCTGGGCAACCCCCCCCCCCCCAAAAAAAAACAAAAAAAACATTACCTCATAGATGTGGTAGAGTGACGACCCCTCATCAGGCCAGTATCTTTCGCTCTGTTTTTGTCCATCCTCGGCCAGAGCGGACATCATCACGATCACTGTGCAGCCATTCTCCCAAACCATCTGAAGTATAGTAAGAACACACAAGTGTACGGCTGTGTAACATCTAATTATGACTTTACATTGATCAGTGCGTATATATATATATATATATATATATATATATATATATATATATATATACTGTATATACATATGGCACCAGGTAGGACCACATGATTAGCCTGTGGACCTGTTCCAAAAATAACTCACCAGAAATGGGGCATTATTTCCTTGTAATGTTGTACAAATGATCATTTAAAAACTTGCAGAGGTTTCTCGAAATAAAGTGTTGCATATTCATATTTATCTGCTTCCTATCTTAGTAATTCGTTAACATAATCAGTGTCTTCACATAGATAAATTAATGGTAACACAATTAAAGGTAATTTTATCTTGATTTCTTAATTCAAAAGTGTATCAAACCGACCCATGATCTAGATCAGATCACATAACATTGGCATCAGAGATTTCATATTTATGTGCCAGTGGTCTTTAGGTTTCATCATTACGCAGGTTATTTTATAATAATTTACTAACCTGCCAAAAATCTACCACTGTGTGAGGCAGAGGTCCTTGAGTGGCGATATACGCTGGTTGGCGAGGGTCATGGTCAAACTATTGGTTGAAACGGAATAAGAAGAAGACAGGGTTAGGACTTGAACATACAAAGTTGTGCAATGAAATATTTTTTAAAAAAATTTCATACTCTTGTTAATTAACATAAAGTGGACAAATATGGTTACCAAATACAAATGTGGTTGTATCTTTTAGTTCATTGATACAGTAATTTTATAGTCTAAACAGTTAAAAACTTGTGTGAAACATTTGAGTCATAGATTTGTGTTGAGGTCATTTTCTGTCTCTAGGGGGCATTGGTGTTTCATGTTGGACATTGGTGACAGACACAGCACATTTTTATTTTTAAATTCAGAGCAATTGCTATTTGGAACATGAAGCAACTGGTGGACTCCAGGCCATTTTGTTTATTGTAAATTACAACTAAGTCCCTACAAATGCATATTTTTTTATCACATTTATCATTGCTAAATATAGTGACTCCTTTGCACAATGTTGCATGTAAAATGTGACCAACAATGTTTTTACATCAATTGTATTGTACTTTGTACTTTTAATGCCTCTGGACATCATATTGAATGCTTTTTTTTCAATGACATTTAAGGCCTTAATTTCAGCAAAACCCACTTAATGACTTCTAAAATAGGCTTATGGTACTTTTGGTAAAATGGCTGTGCAAAAACAAAGAAACAAAAAAACTTACAATAAAGCTGGCATTGATGTAATCTTGTTTTCTGGGGTTCAAATCCCTTTTCAGCTTTACACGTGAGTGATCGTCTGCAAAGAAAAAAGGAAGACTGGTCAAGAATAAAACTAAGCAAATACAGAACTGATACTATACATGAACTCAACACTAATGTACGCTGAAGAAAAAAACAACTCGTATGAACTTACATGGGAGTGATTCAGGTTGTCTGTTTTTGGCCATGTTGCTGGGAGTTTGAGCCGCAGCCACTGAACTGGGGTCAGCCTGGTAGGAGCAAAGCGCCTCCCACTCCTTCTGAAGGCGGTCCTTGTTACGAAGGTGGTCCTCCATATAGGCCTGACAGAAACATGGAGGACATAAATACCGGGGACCATGTTTGCTGTTGCCTCTCATTGTGTGTTCACGCACCAGAATCATGTGACCGGTGGAGATGTCCATATTTGACTGGGCGGGTTCCTCACTCCAGGATGGCGTGGAGCTGTGGGTGGAGGATGGGCTGTGCTGTGGTCCGTCGCTGAATTGGGAGGAAACGCTGCTCACGCGGGATGTATCCGTTCCCCGTCGACCGCTGACATTTGTGACAGAACCTGCCATGCCACTGCTCGCAGCACCCACACAGTCCTGGCGGCACATAGATGATTTGGATGCCATGTGCTGTCGACATAGCTCCTGAATGTGCGATAGAGACAAGGAAGAGGTGGACCGTTGATATAATATTAATTTGCATGTATATGGAACGTTTGGTGTTCCACAGGGTTCAATTGTGGGGCCTCTGCTAGTTTAATTAATTAATTAATTAATTGCATTAACTCACGATTAATTGCAAATTTTATATCTGTTGTAAATGTACAATAATTTTTTTCTAAATTTTCATACTCTTGTTAACATAAAAGTGATAGAATAGAAATGTGGCTGCATCGTTTAGTCATTGATAGAGTAATTTTATAATAAGTCATAAAATTGAGTTAAAATTAAAAAGATGTACTGTACTGTAAAAAACGAATGTGATATTGATTTGTGTTTAGGTCATTTTTCTTCCACTAGATGGCATAATTGCATTTGTAAGACATTGGTGACAGCTTAGTGCGTTTTTCTTTTCATATTAAGCGCTATCTAATCTTTAACATGAAGTAACTTGTGAAATTCTGCGCATTTTAAAAATTGTAAAATATAACTAAAATTGTAAAATACAACTTGAACCTTGACCCTTCCCCAGGCCCAGTACAGGCTTTCCAAGTAAGGGGTGGTCATTAATCGCGCGTAAAAAAAATATTTATTTAGGAACTTTAAATTAACTCAAAATTAACATACTAATTTTGACACCCCTAATATATATATATTTCAATTTAAAAAAAGGTTTGGTTAATGTGCAACGATACTTAAGTCTATGATGCAGCACATTGACGAACTGTAGAAATTAGTATTAGCATAAATGAGAGTCTGAAGGTAAACGAATGTCGCCTTACCTGATAATCAAAGTGCGTTTCGGCACCTCCCTCTGGCCCCAGACCAAGTTTGCCATTGGCCACTTGGTGAGCATAGTGTCTGAGGCAAGCGATGGCCACGGCCAGTATCAACACTCCTCCTACCACTGCCATGGAAACGAGCGTGATGACCGTCCCACTGGAGCCCTGGGAAACCCAGGTTACCTGAGGGAGACCCTGTGCGAGACTGCCCTGTGCATTTGTCCTCTGGAAAAACACGCACACACAAATGCATTCTGTTTACATACAGCACATATCTACATGATAAAATCCCTACCTCCCACACTTCTGTACTTACACACCAACCTGACATTCATATTAAAATGGCCCTTTGTTTATAATCCATTATTCAAGAAAAAAAAAATCACTGGCGATGACTCATGCAGGCAGGCAGTGGGAACAGGGGAATAGGTTAATGACACCTGTTGTCATAGCACCTTGGATCTGGGCGCCGCAGTGGGGGAGAGGAGACAAAGCACCATGGCAACAAGTGAAATGGTTCCCTGTAAGCCGCGTTGTCACTCATTCACTCGGGAACATTCAGGCTCGAACAGTGGGGACAGGAAAAAAATGAAAAAGTACCAGATAGAAAAATGTACAACGTGACTTAATTATATTAAAATCAAGTCTAATGAGATCCAATACTTGAGTTGAATTCAAGCTAGTGTCTTCCCAACAGTAGCTACTCTTTGCTAAGTTTTGACTGACATACTCAGTTAGTAATCTAATGTTGACAAACAATAGTTTACAGTAATGTAGCACTGTTGCACATCATATTGATTTCATCCATCCATGATTTATTCTTTAATATTTAATTTCTGTTGACAGCATTTATTTAGCAGCAGCTGACAGTGCAAGCTCGCTAACAATGCTAGCGCGCTAACAGCGAGAGCCAACGGATGATTTTTCAAAGGCACTTTAATTAAGGTAAACTGGGCTTATTCAAATGTGCTGTTTTAGTCGGCAAAATCGCAACTGTGGTCCTGGCGTTACTTTATCTCATAGATCAAAATCGATGGGGAGACAGTTATTTAAAATCTCACTTTAGAGCACCATCTAGAGGAGGAAAAAATAGTGCAAGCTTCATTTTCCCATCACTAATGTAATGAATAGTAAAGGCTAGATGTTGGTGATCTCTGTCTCTGTCGGTCTCTGTCTCTGTCTCTGTCTCTGTCTCTGTCTCTGTCTCTGTCTCTCTCTCTCTCTCTCTCTCTCTCTCTCTCTCTCTCTTTATATGACAGGTTGTTTACGCGTGTGTATCCTGTACCTCTCCCACACCAGTCTGTACAATCTTCAAGCTTGTCTCAGACTCCAAGAAATTCTTTTCAGATACTGTAGTAAGAAACAAATAAAGTGTGTCATTGTCGACTGTAAGGGGAGGGGGGGTAGAAAGCTTGGACGAGAAAGTGCGAAAATACAACTTGAGTGGGTACAAAGCCGCATGTGTATGTTTGTTTTGCGAGTCTCACCGGCTTTAGCTGCCACCTCTGCAGCTGTCATATTGTGCTCATTCTGGCGGATACGAAATGTTAGCGCCGGTCCCACCACACTAGTGGCACAAAACATACAAACTGTCAAAAGAGCTAGCTGTTTGTTTTACTGTAAACCTCATTGCACAACACACATATTCAAACAGTCTTACCTCATATCAATGAAGCTGCTGGTTGTTAGCTGCATTTTCTCAGCTAGCAGCCCCAGAAGCTTCACACCATCATAGAAACTCAGATGGCTGTAAAAGAGAATCTTTATTATGCTAGTTGATCACCATGCGTGTTGATTTGAGATCAACTGTATAGTAATACTGACCTCTGATTGGTGACAATGTAGCCGTACTCCTCTTTGGCTCCTGGAGCCTGAACCTGTGGCACCCCCTCCTTCTCCAAAGCTGCTCCTTTTCCAGGAGCAACCAGCGGGGCTTGGGTCGTTGTATGTGTGGATACAGCAGGTGGGGTGGCTTGAGGGGCATCGGGTACAATGGGGACAGATGCAAGCTTCTCCGGCTTCCTGGACATGGTGTCTGTTTTTAATAGCTGCATCTGCGTAGAAGAAAGACAGGAGAACTCTCTTAGGCAAGGGTGACGCAGGGGACGGCGACGTTTTGCAACATACTATGGATAACCACAAAAAAAGTTGAGTGAGAGCCCTAACATTAGATGGTGACATACCTCCTTTACAGTGACAAGGTCCTTCTCATTTGGATCTGTGTAGAGAAAAGAGACACAAAACAAACAAACAAATTTCAGGTATCTCGACGATGGTAATGGGTATGTTTGCGCACAAAATTCTGAATAAACCAATGTATAAGTAAAGATTCATTTTTTGAAAATTCCCACAGGCACACTCTCCAATCTTGGAAAAGGCTTCCCAAAAGAGTGGAATTCTGCTATATTATACCATTAATGGGAAAGTCAACCCAAACATTTTCTTTACGACAATATGCTCTATACAGCCCAACTATAGTCTAAACACCTTATTCTGATTCAAATTGTAATAAGCGGTAAAATCCACCTGTTTTTGTCCACCTCAGGGGGGCGGCCATTTTAGCGCTTGCTGTAGACTGAAAATTACATCACCGTTGCTCAGGGCTCAAGTAACAACCAATCACAGCTCACCTGTTTTCTGAGTTTGGTCATTGGTGATTGGTTGTTACCTCCTGAGCAACTGATGTCATTTTCAGTCGACATGGATAAAAAACGGGTGGATTTTACTGCAAAATTCATATTCCACAAACAATATTAATCAGAATACAGTATCGTGTTTATACTAGTGGGGGCGCATACAACATATTTTTTCATTTTCATTTTTCATAGATGGATTTATCATTGATAATTAGTAGTAAAAAAATACCTTGTGCTTTGTCTTGGGCTTGCAGCAGTTGCAGTATGAGGGCTAATTTGTAGAGCTGCTCTTGGCTCAGCTCTTTGGGGTCGACTCCGTACTTCTGTAGGACGCCTGACATTTTTTGCAGCAAGCCATCTAATCAAATTTACAGCATAATCTTGACAGAGAACAACTTGTTTACAGTAGTGCACAAATATCTAATTTAATCTAAGTGTTTCCTCACCACTGTTTCCTGACTGGGTGCCGTAAATCTGAGAGAGTTTATTTTGGAGCGGCGGTTGCCGGTTTGTAGATTCAAGTCTCTCGTTTAGAGTATAATCTCCTGCATAGTCCACTGGTATCTCCATTTGCATGTCATCATAATAAGGCAAGCCTGTGAATATGTTATTATATGAAACCATTTAAGATGCGTGAAAATATTTCTATGCCTAATATCGGTAATGTCATTACCTGCGGAAGCCAAGGAAGCTGACCCACGGTGACGATAAGAGGACGGCGCAGAAGCCAAATAGACGGACAACGCCTCCTGAAGGAGTTGCCTATCTCGCTCTCGCTCTCGCTCTCTCTGATTGGCCTGAAACCATGCGGAAGGGCGGGGATAGCCTCCCCCTCCCCCAATGAGAGATCTCTCTGCTTCATCTTGGTACCTGTGCTGTTTATGGGAGAGATGTTTGTTTACTTTTGGTTGACTTGAGATCGACGTCCAACAACCATGATGGACTATCGAGGTTTTACGTATGCACTACATATTATGCCTGGTATTGGTGTGGCATGCAAACTGAAACATTATCAGTTTGTTCTGTTGTCATTTTTTTCAATATAAAGGATTCTGGCATTTTGTGGCCTTTAAGAAATGAGGAATGTATGCTGGCCGAACCTGCTGGTATGTGTAAGGGTTGAGGGAGGCTCCCTGCATTTGCATTGGCGAGCGAGGAGGCTCAACAATTCTGTAGTCCGCATATTTGCCGGAAGGTGCGGCAGACCCTGATTTGGAGACGTGCTGTTTGGACCTTGCAACGCAGACCAAAACAAAAAGGATTAGGATGGACACGGAGTGGTGGATTACAGATAAGGTGCAAGCGAGGGAGGATTGAAGTGATTGATCGGACACCTCCGCTTGACTTACGAAAAAGAGTTTGGTTTGGACGACTGGGTGATGTGAGGAACTCTCTTCAGTTCCTTTGATAAAAAAGACTGTGTGATGTCATCCTGCCAGGAAAGACCTGCGTGTACACACAAAGCAAGTATGGACAGACCTAAAGCACTGCAAGAAATTGTTTTATTTTATGTTACTCCCCCTACTGTTATAAAACGTACCTTGTAGCATGAGCTGTTTAAGGACTTCTTGCATTCTCTTCAGCACAGGAACTGTCACTTGGTACTGGACCCGGTCCTGATTAGAACTGCGACACTGACCAAACAGCCCATCTGGTGAGCACACACACATGCACATTCATTCTAATTTACAGTCTACT
Organism: Leptonotus elevatus; assembly: GCF_054856555.1. Taxonomy (NCBI): domain Eukaryota; kingdom Metazoa; phylum Chordata; class Actinopteri; order Syngnathiformes; family Syngnathidae; genus Leptonotus; species Leptonotus elevatus. The sequence continues at coordinate 15,380,344 of NC_141250.1, read as the reverse complement.
CGTGCTGTTTTTTTTTCCAGGTTCGTACTGTGCCCCCACTTTAAAAGAGCAGAGGTTGAGCCTTGTTTTTCCCCCCCATCCCCCATTTTCTCATGTGCCTCTAAGAAACTTCAGGTCTCCCTTTCTTTGCAATTGTTATTATTTTCACGTTTCATACACAGGTTGCGGCTGTGAAGACAACACCCGATGCTGCTTTCTACTCTACATGGAGTATGAAATATACAAAGCTTTCCTGATGCTACCTTTCTATCCCACGTGGCCACAGTAGCACTTAACATGACTCATACGATTGAAGTACAGCCCACACATTTTACCCTGATTCCCACAGTACCCTCAACAATGGCCTTTCACTGTCACCAAACGTCATTCTGAACATTTTCTACTAACCCGCGGGCAGCCTCGTGGCAACAATATGACTCAATCATCTATCTGTGTGATTTACAGACATAATTCTTCACATTTAAATTGAAAATCCTGGTGAGTTCTAAATGAAAAATGCAATCAAATAACGACAAAAAACAAGAACTTTCAGACTGCAATGTGAGAGGATGACCACAACCGAGAGGATATTTTTCTGGCGCAGCGATGAGTCACTGCAGTCTTTCGGTACGCCCTCTAAATCTGACACAAACCCGCCTGCTATGGTGACATTGAATTGTTACAATGAGCAGATTAAAGTGGATTAATGTGTTTTTTTAGCCTCTAATTATATATCAAAGAGAAGAGTCTATTTTTTTTCAAGCCTGAATATACATAGGCTTGTATGGATTTGCCTAAATTCTATTTTTTTAGATCGGTGGTTTGAACGTGTGAGAATTCCCCCCTCCCCATTATTATCCACTTGCATTGCAACTTAATCAAAAAATCATACAGCGAGTATGGGCCTGTGTCTTATTGAGCTTTTTGACACAAATGAAGGCACACGATTACGAGAAGCACATTTTTTTGCTGCTAGCATTGTCTTAGCATTAGCATGACAAGTCCACAGATTCACAGTTTCAGCAGTTGACAAAACCGAGAGGACTGCCGCACACCGAGCAACGTGACCTGAACTCTGAAGTGCGATGGGTTCTGCAACCAGTTTTCATGAGTGTCCAACTGTCGGCCATTTGCTTTCCAACACATGACAGCGATGCAGAAATTAACAAAACAAAAACTACATTTCGGCATGACGCGAGACCGAGCTGGCTGCCCCTAAGCCGTAACAATACAGGAGATACATTATTTATTTTGTTTTACAATTTAAATGTATAATTTCATATTTGCACAAGGTTAAAAAGTGAAGCGTAGAGAGTCTCTGTTACAGAAACCCACAAGTACAGTGAATGGATTTGATGTTTCAAATCGCAGTCAATGAATTTGAAAGCAACACTGCTAAAATCATAGAATGCCCATCTAATATTGACATTGTAATTCAAAAATATATATATATATATTTTGCCATACTGGAGTTTAGATGCCAAGTGCAATTTGCTGATGTTTATTAGCTGTGATGTGAAAATTTTGCTGCATTATCCCCTTTTGAGGATTTTTTTTTTCTTTTCATTTTTGAGTATTATAATTGATCATTTATTTGTAATGTGATCTTTTGAAATAGTTTGTTCATGGCCATATTTGAGTTTACAGTACTCCTTGGAAACACGTGGCTTGTATTTTCATTTATACATGTATGCTTCCAATTCTGCTTCTGGACTGCAATGTGCAGACACATTTTGAATTCTGTGCTACGGCTATGCTACGTGCGTAAGTGCAATTTCCACCGAGAAGTGCGTAAGCCTGTGTCAGTGACTCATCACTGTATTAGCACAACAACCATGGGGGTGTCGACCTCGACGTGATGTCACTGTTGCCATGGAGACAGCCGAGCAGGGGGGTGGGGCTTCGATAAAGCTAATGAAACAGAGATGGGAAGGTAACAGTGGGAGACGGACACATGGGGGCTGTAATGCGGGGGGAAAAAATCGTTGACTTGATTTGTCATGTTTTCGTCGCACAAGCTTTTTGTCAATACATTTGTTGCCAACAGCAGAACATCATAAAGAGTGTTTGTGTGTGTGTTTCTTACCATCTGAGCAAAACTGATCCCTCGAGCACAGTTTTCTCTCAAACAGGCAACCTGATGCAGACAAAAACAAACAAGGCCCACAAGTAAGATGTGTGAATTCAACGAAGTCTGACATCGTGGTGGCTTCACTCTAATGAATTGTGATGTAAACAAAACAAGCACAAAATCCTCCCAAGTGATTTTCATTCACAATTAGTCGGCTGCCTAAGCCAGACAAACCATTTGCACTCACATTCTCATTTAACCAGACGTAAGAGAACGGGGTAGAGCCTGAATTCAAACCCCCAACTTCAGAAATGTATGAAAATATCATTTTGAAAAGCAATAGCTTGTAAATGTCTCAATACAACTGTTTTATCATTTCTTAAACAGCACAATTGCAGAACTATCAAGGTCAGATTCACATATTATTGTTTGTAAATCTCTTCTGTTGTTTCTCATCAAGTTTCAAGGGAATGAGATTTTGGTTTTGTGTGGGTGAGCAGGTGTTTGGCTAGGATAGGACGCAAGCGCTTCAGGTGACGCATGCTTATCGCTGTCTGCCTGTCTGATTCGTAGCTCTCTGCTCCTCATTCGTAGGTAAGGAGAGAATCAAAATCACATCAAAGTCAACACGAAACGTGTTTGTCGAAGGATGGAGACATCATGAATGGATCGTAACCTTCGCCATACCTACAAAGATTACAATGAGTGTATGATTGTAGATTGAGAACACATAGGTCTAGATAACAAAATCATTTGACAAACAAGACATTTTAAAGTATGGATATCCCAAACTCTCAGCACTATATGCTTCAATAGTGTGTGGCGGTCTAGAATTTAATCAAAATATATATTTTTTAATGCTATCATCAATGCATTCAGAAAATTGATTACCACATTTAATGCATTTTAAATGGTCACTGGGCAAATTACAATATGCCATGCAGTGCCTCAAATGCAAATCTCATAGTGGTTTCATCTTCCTGGTTGAATGCTTGTTTGAAACGACAGAGATGGAAAAAACAAGGAAGAAGGTATTTCTGCATGTATTATTGCCCTGCTCAGTTGCCATGACACTTTTTCACCTCTTTATAATGATGCGCACTTGCGAAAGACAAATTGTGAAACAAGTGGTACCACTGTGTTACGATCAACGTTAGAGTACAATTTTCATAGTAACACATTCTTCTGTTTGGAAGCCAGAATTCTCCTTACTTAGGCTATATCTTGTTGACTATCATATCATATCATAGCAAAATAAACCCAAATTAGCACAGTTACACCCAATAAGCCCAGTAAATGTATTAAAATGTTTTAATTGTTGACTTACATTTTCGACTTTCTTGAAGCTTACTTGACGGCAAGCTATCAGCAGTGTTTTTCCTCCAGTTAATTTATAGGACAAAAAAAAAATAGTTTATATCTTGTCATTTTCTACTTAGGGATATTCGACACTTCGTGCAGGAGAAAAATGGCATCCTGTTTTATTTATTTATTTATTTATTGAATCAAATTATGTAGGGAAATTATCATATGGACTCATGCTTTTATTTATAATGTATTTACTCAATGCAGACATGAGATTAAAATCAGAAGGCAAGGACGAAAAAGTGCAGAGCACAGCCTTCCCGCAAAATAACTTTTATTTTCGTTTTTTTAATATAAGGATTTTGTGTTATTTAGACGTTACAATCTTGGATATAAGCACATTGTGGTAAATGGTGGGTGGTAAAGCAGTGTTGACATGTTTGTTAAATATTTAAAAAATAAATAAATAAAATGCACTCCATATCACTCCTCACGTGGCATCCTGTAGCTAATCATCCGCCGCTGTTACAGATCATAATCTACTGTTTGTTTACCAAATCACATAAAGACAGAGAAGCACGATGACGATAACGATAAAGTCACAGCTCACAGTGAATGATGTTGAAAGGAGAGAAAACATAAATACAAATACTCGACCATACAGACTTTGAGCATCCATTCATCCCTCATCTCCATCATCTTACCGTATCTGTCTGACAGCCCCGTGTGAAACATGATGGTGAGGAGCAACACAACTAATGATGCCCTCGGATGCTGCATGGTGCCTTCAAGTGTCACGGCAGAACAGAAGAAGAAATATTTCCCTGTTTTTACTCCTTTAAATCCCCATTGTGTACAAAAAAAGGTTGCAGAGCCAGTGTGGATGGCTCACATTTAGAGCACAATCCCCCCTTGTAGCAGCCAAATCGAACTAAAACTAGGTTGCAAATGTATATTTTTTCCAATTATCTATACGACTGGTGGCGAAATGCAAAGCGGGCGACTGGCTGGATGCAAAAAGTAGAAATTTCTCCGGGTGAGAAGGCGGAAAGTGATGAAGAGGAGAGGCGGGGCCAGCAGCACCATAGCGGAAATAACGTAAAAGCAAATGAACCGTGAACGAAGCTGCAGGTGCGTCATCGCAGGCTGAAATAGCAAGGGGGGACGAGCACACACTTTACATGGTAAAACCGACAGTCTTGTCCTCCTTTAGACCATCTTTTAGAAGGCACAAGTAAAAATAGACCTTCTCTTTTTCAACCCTTAGCCTATAACTTTTTCCCCCCCAAACGATGTCAAACGATGTAAATAGAGAGTGGTAAAGATAAGGTCTGGATTGGTTGACATCTTGAGATATTGCATATAAGCAATACTCATTTTTTTTTGCGTGTGCACATTTTACGGTCTTTACATTTTTCTTTTACTAAATTTAGGAACTCAGTACTTTTACCAGAATAAGCTTTTTTTCATGCATACAATGTGGGCCTGGCATTTCTTAATTACAGTTGAATGTATACCTTTTTGAGAATAGAGGCCATCTGAATTAGAAGACTGTACTATCAAGTTGTATTAAAAATGTAAAAAAAAATATAGGTTTATCAGTGACTGTCCGATATTATTTATTTATTTATTTTGCAGGTACCAAACTAACACTTTGAAGTTAAGTTCTTCTCTTGTCCTCTTTTACCCTCTAGTGGTGAAAGGGAGTTTTGACTATGGCTGCATAAGTATGAGGCCAAAAAAAGGCATTATGCACTTTAAAACACAATATAATGCTGATTATTCCTATGACAATATACTTGTTAGGGAGATTTAAAAAAAAAGTTCTGGATTGCAGGGATTCACTGTGTGGTTGTCAGGGAATGACACAATAATACAACAACAATACTTACACACACAGCTTGCTTCTTATATTGGACAGATTACGACCTGAAAAGCCGTGATTACATTTTAATTTTAGAACACTATAAAACCAACAAAAGCTTGCCATTTCAAATACCAGATTGTTGGCCTTGAGCCTGCTATTCACACATTCGTCCTATTCTCGGTTTGCCAGAGGCAGTATGCGATGATTGTCCCATATTGCCATATGGCTTGACGGAATCGTACGCACGCAAGAGGAATTTGGTTTCCATGCGAGAAAGTGTTATATGCGAAAGTGGGCGTGTTTATCCAAACACGATCTTATCAAGGTGTGCACATGTATTTTTCTTCCATACCTGACCGTTGCTCATAATACAGATGATTTTAATGGACTGTGTGCATTGAGATGTTGCAATTCCACTGAAATAAAGCAGGATGTGGTCATATAAACTGGTGTGACTCATGAATCACAGGGTTTGTTTTAAAGTCCACCGCTTGCTTTTCTTGTCACACTGAGCCGCCGCCGGCCCAAAGATAGACTGAAATAGATTTGGAACTACTTTGAATGTTACACGTTTGTATGCAATCGCCAACACACGCACGCGCACACGCTCATGCCTTTAGCCTCATTCTATCGTCCTTGTCGCATTTGTTTGGCAGCTCACCATGTTGGCATGTGTGTATATGTGTTTATTTGGTTGCTAGGCAACATGCATCCCATATTTATAATGGATTACACCAGCTGAACGCCATCTACCATGCACACTATCGGGGTACTTTTAAACACGTGATTTTTAGCGTCAGTTTGTCCAGCTCAGTCAGTAGCAAACATGTCTAGACATGACACAACATTTAATCGCTGAAAGATAAAGAGATGCTATTACGGCATTATGATCAAAAACTAGAAATTAGAATAATAGAAAATTGCCATTAATTTTATGAAATTTTAAGGACAAATACTATATTTGGATATATAGGCCTTTCTTTAAAATTATCTGTCAAAAGTGTGGCATTGGTTTAGAAAAAAAATGTAACATCTCTTCTAATAATAATTAGGAATGCAATGGGAAAAAAAAGGCTCACAACACTACGTAAAAACTCACAATATTGTTTAAAAAAAAGCTCATAAGGGGGGAAAAAACACAATATTGTCTTTTTGTACATAACAGCAGTGACAAAGAAATGGGCTTGCTATGCCATGTTACAAGACATCGTCATGTGCTCCTATTGGCTCAGTGGTGCAACATATCATGGTCTATGTAGTTCACAATGCTGTGTTCGACTGAAAGTAAAGTTGTTGTTTTTTATGGAGATGTTGACAAATATTTGCTGGTATGACTTTATGAGAGTGATAACCGCTGCAGTGGCCAAAACATTCCTAATTAACATTAAACTACACTAATAAAGTAGCCACCAGAGGGTGCTAGACCTGCACAAATTGAATACAACCTCTTCATTTTAAACAGATGTACTGCTTTTAATATCGTGACATGACGACGATGATGTTGTGGCAATTTTGATATCGCGATATTGCTGGTATCATTACATCGCTACTACTAATATTTCTCAAAATTAGCTTGTGATGAAGATGTCACTGTTGCAGTTTGACTCATGCTGTTTGGCTTGGTGATGAGATTGTAAAAGTAGCATATTACACAAGGTATTACAGGACAGCTAACACAATTAAAATGCTAATAAAAACACATGTGATATTAAAAAAACTGGATAAATAAGTCAGAGTTTAAAAACAGCCTATTTTAAAGTGTCCAATGAGTTTTCATCAAGTTTGCCAATTAGTGCCTCAACTTTATCTCATTTCTGTTATCAGTCACAGTGCATTGATTGCTAGCTATTAAAAATCGTTTCAGAAATTTCCTTTGCCTATTTCTTTATTTAAATCTCTATCCATTGTCCTCATTAGTGGGGCCGGAGACTGGTTGCTAGTCAATACCAAAATATTATTATTAGCTTCACATACTGTAGTTTGCGTTGAATATCTGATGCACAAAAGATGTCTGTCTATCACACAATGGAGGTTCTTCTCTTTTGCTCATGCTAATTCAGAGTAACGAGCAGATATATTGATTTTGTAACTGACATCATGCTCAGGTTGGGGGCCTGGCGGGGGAGGGTTAGTCTGCCGTGTACTGTTAATATTCCCTGACTTGTTTGGAACGTGTGTTCCTCCCAGCCGTGATGAGATCTGAGAGCTAATTTAAGTTTGTTTTCTGGCTGACAGTCCCACTGGTTCATCTCGGTATCTGATCTCGTTAGTCAACTAGGAGGTTAGTCATTTTGTGTTCCGCGCCGGTGATTCAACCGTAAGTCTCTCCGAGGAAATTGAGGCGAGATGGTTCCCGCTATCATGTCATCAGATAGTGCAGTCAATTCACTTTATTTCCTATTGGATCATTTCCTTTCTTTAGCGATGTAATGAGTAGACCGTGCATCACTCCTGGAATATGAACGCATTAATGGAGCAATCGGGACGTAATTTTTTTTTTAATAGCACTGCAATCAAAATCAATGGAAGGACAGAATATGTGGCTCATTAATGACAGGCAGACTAGTGTTAGCAGCCAGCTCCAAAATATTGGATTTTTTTTCTGTTGTTAGTGGCTAGTGTTACTGTAAAGAAATAATAACAATGGCTTCTCTTTCATGGTGTGTATCAATACATTTGATGTAGTAGATATCAAATTGTGGTGGTAAGTTACTTTTATTGTTGTTCAATTGTCATCAGATTTTGACGTACAATATTGTACATGTACAATATTACAGAAAGTGCATCATCATCTTCCTCATTTATGTTGTGCGTGTATAACTGTCATGTCCATGCTGCACAAGAGTGTTCAAAGAGGAATGCTAAAAATAGTGTGACACCACCGGCAGCTGACACATGTGCCTCATGAAACGCGACCACTGGCACGGCGACACACAGGGGCCCTTTGAACTGTCGTATCCCACCACCCCTACATGCACATGTTGGACGCTGGTATAGACTCTTCAAAAATACTTTCCATTATGTTCCTTTAAAATATTATATAAGTGTAATTAGTGCCTGCGTGGCTTCTGTTCAGATTGATCCCCGTTTTCCTAAAGCGTTCATTCACTCTTTGTGTCTTGGGTATATTGACTGTGCTGTGCAGAAAACAATCTTGGCGGAAGAATGGAGAGGTTTGCTATTGTGATTATTATTGATCACTTTGCATCTTTTCAGCAACGTCTATCGACCTACTGTACATCATCACAATACTCCTGTTTTCCGTCGACACGGCAAACTTTTTCCCCAAACCTCCAGCTGGCACTTGAGGTCGCTGACCCTATTCTATAGATTGAAGCATTCTCTGTTGCTTTCACCTATGGCTGTTTTAATTACTATTAACCTTTTGGATAAACCTCTTAGTAAGGAGAAGGAGCCAGATGGACGATTATAGAAAGACATGGCATGTAAAACGTGCCTGACATCGGTAAAACCAGTGACTGGAAATGGATGGACTGAAAGACAGCACCGAGGCACTAATCATGGCAGCACAAAAACAGGTCATAAACACAAAATCAAAAGGGACTATGGTCTACCACATTAGACAGGACCCCAGGTGCAGGAAATGCAAAGAAGCCTCAGAGACGGTTCAGCATATAACAGGAGCGTATAAGATGTTAGCAGGCAAAGCATACATTCAGAAGCATAAACAGGTAGCAGAAATAGTACCAGAAAATCTCTACCAAATATGGACTAGTATGGACTGGAGCATGGGCAGGCAAAACCAGTCTTCGAGGGCCGGAGTCCTGCAGGTTTTGGAGGTTTCCCTCTTTCAGCACAAGATAATTCCAATCAACAGGATTGTTATCAGGCTAATGCAGAGCTTGCTGATGAGCTGATCATATGTCAGCTGTGTTGGTGAAGGGAAACATCCAAAACCTGCAGGCCTACGGCCCTCGAGGACAGAGTTTGCCCGCCACTGGACTAGAGGTCCCAGAATCAAGATGGCTGACCACTCCAAAGGTGGTTGAGAAAACCAGGACAAGATCCTGTGGGACTTCCAGATTGAGACTGACAAATTGGTGATGAACACGAAAAGCTGGATAAAAACCCAGGGCAAGGAAGAACTAGAGAAAATGTGGAGGTTAAATGCAACAGTGGTGCCAGTATGATTGCTGCTTTGTTGGCAGAGCACATTTTGGTAATGGCAGAAATTGCCGTTGAACGAGCATATATGCCCCTTCACCTTTTTGTGTGTGACACTTTAACCCTTTAGATACTACTATTATAGCAGTACGCCTGTTTTTTGTTGTTTTCTCTCAACGTAAAGCTCCGCTCCTCCGCTTTCAGAATCCGTTGGAATTACATTGCTAGCGTAAACGGTTCCGTGGTCAGGGTGATTTGAAAAAATGCGTATTTTCCTGTCGGGTACGACAGGTTCGTGTTTTGATGGTTAAACAAATCAACGTGGGCTAGCCTGAAGGCTATGCTTAACTAACTAGCATTCCATGCAGCAATTCGAATTTGCACTTTAATTTACCTAAACATATCTTTTAGGATAAAACGCTACAGAAATAGCATTGTACTTCTGTTGTGTGTGTGTGGAGACCATGGCAAAATTGTGTGACCTTATTGGCAGTAGCTCAAATTGCTCCTTACATAAGTAATGCTGACTGGGTGGCAACTCACGTGGTGTATATGGAACTGATGTGGTATCCCAAAAAATGATTCCTATAATCTTTAAGATCTGGGTTTTAGATTGATTGTCAAAACTCGGATTACGGTGTGCTTATATCATCTGTCTTATGTTTGCCTTTTGACATCCGGGCAGTGCTTAAGGACTAAACAACTCACCATAACATTCTGGACTGTTGGAATGACCGCTCGCAAATACATCACTCAATTATATACAGTATGCATCTGTCATGCACGCACACACACACACAAGCACTTGAAACCAGACCCATTGGACAGCTGAAATGGCCGTCTGGCAACAGGAGCCTGTTGGGCCTAAGGAGGAGAGGAAGGCGCTGTAGAACAGCTGAGTGGCTACAGAGGGTGGGCGGGGGGTTGGGGGGTGTCGAGTGTAGGCCTTTGGAGTATGTATGTAAGCAGTCGGAAGTTTCTAAAAATCCAATAGAAATGCATTTTGATACATTATATGGGCATTGAAAGGGTGAGTGTAAGTACAAAAAAAGGTTTGGTGTAAACATTGGTAAAAGTTTGAAAATTCTGAAAAAAGTGGTTCAAAAAGCAAAAGGTGACAAGGTGGAGTCAGGTGGTCGCAAGACAAAAGCGGTAATGGGAGGACACGGAGGAGGCGTCGGGGTGATGGTGGGTGTGGCAAAGCTACAAATAGCCACGCTCGCTGCTGGGGGATTCTTCACTTAGATTCCTCTCCCATTCACCCAGCGGGTCAGTTGGGTCTTGGCTTCTCAAGCAGCTTCACCACGCCAAATCAGTCAAACCAGCAGCCATGAGCAAGTCCTACTCCTCCTCAGCCCAGACGGCCTCTTCGTACCGTCGCACCTTTGGATCTGGCGTCGGTTCATCCCCGATGTCTTCCCTCTTCTCCACTCGTGGAGGAGGAGGTCGCAGCTCCTCGAGTCATTCTACTCGAGTGTATGAGGTGAAAAGTGGCGCTCCGATGTACTCCAGCTTCAGGGCGTCCTCCGGCGGCGCCGGGCTGGGATCCTCCACAGCCATGCGCACCTACGGCGAGAAGCTCGACTTCAACCTGGCCGACGCCATGAACCAAGACTTCCTCAACACAAGGACCAACGAGAAGGCCGAGCTTCAGCATCTCAATGACCGTTTCGCCAGCTACATTGAGAAAGTCCGTTTCTTGGAGCAACAAAACGCCGCTCTGACGGTGGAGATCGAGAAGCTCAAGGGTCGCGAGGGACCCGGGCGCGTGGCTGAGATGTATGAAGATGAAATGAGGGAACTGAGAAGGCAGATTGAAGCTCTGTCCAACCAGCGTTCTCGTGTGGAGGTGGAAAGAGATAACCTGGCTGATGACCTTCAGAAGCTGAAGCTCAGGTAAATGAGCGGAGGGTTCAAGGTCTAATACAATCTCGATGGTTGTCAGCAGAGGTGGGCAATTTACAAAATTGTGCTCGTCCGCCATTTCGCAGCACTCAGTTTTTAAGCTGAACCAAACTGAAATCGTCTGTCCATCATGTTATTTTCACCACACTTCTTTTAACCACTATTTTAGGACCGACTGTCCGTCTGTCTGTCATTCGGCAGCAAAACAAGCGTCTGTCAGTGACCGACTGTGAGGTCCTTCGTCAGTGCTTAGTCCGTCATTGTTTTTTTCATCACAAAACGGGCGTCTCTCAGCGATGGACTGACGGACAGTCCATCAGTACGGACGAAATGCCCACCTCTGGTTGTCAGTGTCACATTTTGAAGCAAGCACAGGGATTCTGTCTCACCAGCTAAGAACAATGTCCCCAACCCCAGTGTCTTTGTCACAGTTCTTTTTTCTCATTGGTCTAATTTGGCCTCAAGTCTCATTGGTTTCTGTCTTTGTTCACCGCAGACTACAAGAGGAGGTTCACCAGAAGGAAGAAGCCGAGAACAATCTGTCTGCTTTCAGAGCTGTATGTCATTTTGTTCGAGACGCTATCTTGTTTGCATGCTACTACCAGAGGTGTCAAATCCAAGTGCAGAAAGTAAAAACCCTGCCAGTTTGACTTTAGTCAAAGGTGCTTCTACTCAACCTGCTGGTTGAGTAGACCAAACCCTAAAACTAAACCTTCTGGACCCGGATTTGACACCCGTGACCACCGCAATATCCCCCACTAATCTGAGGCTCAATTTAATTTCCCAGTCATCATCCTTGCACAGACACTAACATGTTCTGCTTTCATTATTTCATTTTTTAGGATGTGGACAATGCCACTCTGGCCAGGCTGGACCTGGAGAGGCGGATCGAGAGTCTGCAAGAGGAAATTGGTTTCCTCAAGAAGATCCACGAAGAGGTTTGTTGAGCAACCAGTTAAAAATATCTTTTGTAGCTGTTGACCAATGTCCAAGAACCTGTAAATAGACTAAATCAGATGCTGGCTCATTGTGAAGTTCAAGGGCTGGACCAGGTCTCACATAAACACTCAGGCTATATTTTACACATTTCACAGTAACTCATATTCGCGCAACTCCATGATTATGGTCAGTTTGAAGAGGTGCTGTTCTTTTACACCTCAACTTTGACCTTTGAGAAATGCTCAACTGTGGACTGCTCGAAGAGAGCGGGGCAGCTGTTGTCTATATCTACGCAGGGGAGAAAAAGGGAGTGTATGTATGTGAACAGATGCAAAGCTATTTATACCTTTCGGTTGCTCCACAGGGCAGCTGGGAAACAACCAAGTCTTACCAGTTGTGCCTAATTAAATAAGCCAAATCTGTTCTCTGCAAGAATGCAAGGCTAACTTTGGACGTTTTTTTATCACTTGCAACAACAGGATGGTTTACACGATAACAGTTACGGTTCCACTTTAATCTCAATGACTCTTGTTGAAAACGAATTTCTCTACAGGAGATCCGCGAGCTGCAGAGCCATATTCAGGACACTCAGGTGCAGATCCAGATGGACATGTCCAAACCTGACCTGACCGCCGCTCTGAGGGACATCCGCATGCAGTATGAGGCAATCTCTGCCAAAAACATCTCAGAGGCCGAGGACTGGTACAAGTCTAAGGTAGGACACTACATTCACCAAGCAAGTCTTCGTACCCTTGAGAAGTCCTTTTAAAAGCTCCACTGTACTTGATTGTGCGGATAAACATTGCTTCTGGCATTCTAGGCTCAAAACTCAACCCTTTTTCCTCAGGTGACAGATCTGAACCAGGCTGTGAGTAAGAACAATGATGCCCTGCGCTCTGCCAAACAAGAGGGCATGGAGTTTAGACACCAGATCCAGTCCTATACCTGTGAGATTGACTCACTCAAGGGCACCGTGAGTATCAAACTACGGAAGAAGATTAGAGCCAGTGAAGAGAAAAAAAAGGGGGTTGGCAGGATTCTCACTTCATTCTCAGAATTCTGACTTTAAAGCAACACTAATGAACTTTCAGTTTACGTTGATTATGGCGACACCATATGGACAAAAGCGGTATTGTTATGTCTGAAGGAAAATCACATTTCCTATGAGGACAAGCACATTGCGTTGTTTTTTTTTTTTAGCTCACTCCAAGTGAAGTCCAGGCCATTGTTGATCCTTGACTGTCCTTTCGTCTGTGGTAGCTTTTGACGTATGCCACGAAGCAGGCAGTTTTTTGTGTGGCAGTGTTCCAACTATCTTCCTCAAATTTATTTAGTGCCAGTAAAAATGATACAGACCCCCTCAGGCCATGGCAAAGGTACAATTCAACTAGTTTTAAATTGATGTTTCATCAGAGGATTTATGAAAATATTTTATTAAGGTTGAAAAGTTCCTTAGTGCTACTTTAAAATGATAATTCTCACTTTAATCTTAGAATTCTGATAATAAAGTCAGAATTCTGACTTTAAAGTCAGAAAATTCTGAGAATAAAGTGAGAATTCTCACTTGCTGAGAATGAAGTCAGAATCCTTTTTTTTTTCTTCACTGGCCCTAATCCTCTCAATAATATATTTTAACATATTAGTTTTTTTTTTTTTTTGGGCTCAAGTTCTCTCTGTCTCTTTCTCTTCCATTTGAACCAATGCTAACCTCAAATCTATGTCACTCCCCAGAATGAGTCTCTGCTGCGTCAGATGAGAGACATTGAGGACCGTATGACTCGGGAGGCTTCTGGTTACCAGGACACTATCACAGGTCTGGAGGAGGACATCGCCAAGATGAAGGTCCATCTGCAAACTAAATAACAACAGAATCCAACTGATGCATAAATCGGAAATGCAGATCACAGATAAACGATGCCATGCTAAGTGATAGTGAGCGTACGAAACACCTGCCACTGTTTGTCACAGATGGGTTTATTTGCAATCGTCGCGGTGATTTGAATGTTTGGGGGCTGCGTTTATTTGATGGCGCCGTTTGTTTTCCAGGACGATATGGCCCGTCACCTGAGGGAGTACCAGGACCTGCTCAATGTTAAAATGGCTCTGGATATTGAGATTGCCACCTACCGCAAGCTGCTGGAGGGAGAAGAGACCAGGTGTGTTATAGCTCATGGAAACTTGTAGACAACACTGAGTAGATTTTAGGGGGGGGGGGGGGGGGGGCTTTTTATGCAAAATTGGTGATCGATCAGTGACGTCATTGAAAATAATAAAAAAAAATCTTGTTCACTCCAGTGATGTTCTCTAAAACCATTGTTAATAATCCAACATTTCCCAGCATATAAAGTCGGAATAAAAAATAAATAATATAAATAAATATTAATAAAAACACTATTTTAAAATAATAATAATAATATATATATATGTATATATATATATATATATATATATATATATATATATATATATATATATATATATATATATTTTTTTTTTGTCAGGCTTTCCTATCCCATTTTCGGTGAATTGAATGTTTATCAGCGTTTTTTTGGGAGAAATTTTAGTGTTTGATTATCAAATTATTATTTAATAAATTATTTGTGTATTCACCTATTCCTGATTTTTTTTAATCTCCCCACCATTATTTGCAAAAAAATTGAATAATAAAAATAATAGCCTTGCTTTTCCGCCATCTTCTAATATCTTGGTGCCAAGGAACTATGTTGAAATTAGTTGAAGAGCTTCATTTAGACAAAAGTTGTGCTTTTCCACCACTTTTGGGGATTTTATTATATTTGCATTTCTTTGTGTATTTTATTTTCCAGGATCACCACCACAATGCCGGTCCAATCTGCCTATTCCTCTATTGGATTTAGAGGTACGTAAAACTGCCGCCTTTACACAAACATACCCGTAAGAAAACAATTATAAATGGCAGAGGAAGGGATAAACGACTAATTATAACCCATAACCAAACATGGGTGTTGCTATTTTGAGGACATTACATAACTCCAGTGCCCCATACTCACCACTGTGTGGGGATATATGACATGTAACCAACCCTTGGGGCTCCCCGTTTCATATAACTGGTGTGTGGGCTGAGCTGAGAGGCATAAGTGTCTGGAATTAAAATAATTAAAACGATGCTATGCCTGCTGTGTATGTCTCATCCCAGAGACCAGTCCTGAGTCTCAGCCTCAGCGTTCCTCCGAGATGCACTCAAAGAAGACTGTTCTCATCAAGACCATCGAGACCCGCGATGGAGAGGTTGGAGCAAGTCCACATGCACACACACCACCATTATAAGTCATCTACAAACGAACCATCGACATTTTTTTTCATATGCAGATGACATATTCGGCGAGCCAGGGCGCTAGTGCCTGATGTGTAAGTCAGGTTCAAGAGTTTCACTTCTTCTCACTGCAAACTACTAGATTCTAATTTTCAGATACTTTAGGTTCAAAACAAAATGGAAATATTAGTGGTCTGAAATCTTGTAGTTTGCATCATAGACCTTGCACGAGCACTTGTAATGGCTGCCCTCATGAGAATTTAGTACTGATGGTAATGCACTGCAAATTGTACAAAAGAAACATTTTAGGGTTGATTGGTAATTGCCGCAATTCTAGAAACGATAGTTTTTATAGTAGAATGTCAAGCACGCGGCACCTTCATGAAATGATTAACTGAAAATAATCATTTTTGATCAAATAAATCTGAAAACGCCATTCTGAAAATGAATAGAATATGGTATGTGTAAATGTGTCTCTGAAAACCTCAATTAAATTAGGTATGCACTATGTCAGTTTTTAATAAATCTACTTAATTTAACTGCCGTGTCTAATGGAGTTTGTAAAAGAAAAAAAGTAAAATGGTTACATGCATCTATTTTAGGCAGGACTCTTTGATGGAACCTGAAGACAATATTGCACATTGTTTTCTCTATTGACTGATTGATGAGTAGGTTTTTAGGTGGTACTTGGTTAAAAACGTTTGACAAAATTGTCGTAAAATACGTTTTGCATTTCAAATAATAGTGTTTCTCAACATTTCTGGATAAAATAAGCAGCAACATTTAAACAATTACTGTTATCTTTTAGTCATGTAGTGTGCTAAGATGACATTTAGAAGTGCTCGTTTACCATTTTCTACCAAAATCTCATGAGAAAAGCTGGCTTGTAGAAAATAATTCTAAAAAAATCAACCTGCTGTCAGCCTCGTCCCCGCTCACCCTTCTCACTTCACTCTTGAGGACGCGAGACACTTAGCTTTGATGGAAAAACACGCTCCCATATGATCTACGACACACTTTGATCTTTAACGTACAATAAATAGATTCTTAACCAGCAGTCAATCTAAACTATCTTTGATATCCCTTCTGTCTTTCTCAGGTTGTCAGCGAGTCCACACAGCACCAGCAAGACATCATGTGAACAGGACGTGATGACACCAAAACTATTTTACAATAAGTTACCAAAAAAAACCAAAAAAAACCATAAAAATAGAAAATGTAGGCCTCTTCCCACTGTTGTGTGATGATGGTTCATGACAAATCTTGTAAGCCGCAAGGCATCAGACATGGTCAGAGTGAATTGTGACAGCACGTTTTCCACGTTTTGTCTGTGCGAATATGCATTTGTGCGATTGGATAGAGAGCGGCTTATGTTGGTGTTAGCGGCTGGAGCAAAAGTGGGAAGATGGTGGCTAAAAATGTCAAGAAATATCTATTGGAAAAGGAACTAAGTCATGTGTGACATTATGATCTTGGCCTTGTGCCGAGAGCGTGTGATTGTGTGTGCATGGGCGACCATGTGGAGCTGCTTCTCTCTGACTAAAATGGCAAAATAAAAGACATTTATTATCACAGCTTGTCCAAGGTTCTTTTAGCCAGGCAAACAAACTTTGAAATTGGTGTCTTATGGCCCTCTCTCATGTAGCCTGCGGGCACGGCATTTATCATCGGAAAACAATTGCTTTGCCACCAAGCGTTCTATTTTGCTGTGCACATTTAATTCACCCTTTGAGAAAGTGCGGGCCCGGTTGAAACGATCAGAAACGGTCTCTGTGAACAATGGTTCGGTAATGAGCCGGGCCCTGCTCGGGCGAGATCGACAGTGCGGCGTGTGTCTGAAGTCACTGGACTGAAAATGTTAGCAGCGATAAGAAGCGGAGGGGGGGAGGAAAATAAATGCAGTAAGACAGCGAGGCTGAGGGGGCCGCGCAGGCATCGAGCGAGACAAAGCGAGTTTGATTGTAATGTAAAGGTTATAATAGGGGAGACATAATTAGTGAGACTGAGAAAGATAGCAAGCAAAGTCATTTCAAAGCTTTCAGTGAGTGTTGTTGGCTCAAACTTTTTGCCACTTCCTAGTTGATTATTTACCAGTCAGTAAAGATTAGATTAATAATAACATTCATATGAACAAAGTGAAAATGCTAAAAAAATAAATAAATAAAGGGAAAAAAGCTTTAACCCCCCCCCCCCCGAAACATTTAAACGTAATTGTAAACAATGTTTATTTAGCTAATTTTCAAACGTAGGCCAAATGCTTAAAAAAAAAAAAATCATAATTTTTAGACAATACCTCGTGGGATTATTGGAAAAAAATGCTATACTTTTAGTATGGGTGTTAAAAAAAAATCGATTCGGCAATATATCGCGATGTTACAGCGCACAATTCTCGTACCGATTCAATATGCAGCGGAATCGATTTTTAAAGATCAATTTTTTATGGAAATATTCAACAAAATGTCTTAATTAGAGTTAGGGTTCACACTTTAATATAACATTCTTTCATGCTTAATGGAAAATTAAGCCTTAAAATTTGATTTGTTTGTTTGTTAAATACGGTGGACCACAGTTTACAAGCCTGAAGTACATTTTCATACAAATCTTACAGTGTACATGTACAAGTTTATTGATTAATATTTTCTAAATTTGAGTTGAGTCACAATAATTGATTTATAGATTTGTATCAGGATTAATTGATATCAAATCGAATCGTGACCTATGAATCGTGATACAGATTGAATTGCAAGCTACTAGGCAATTCACACCCCAAATTGTTAGTATTTAGCCTACAAGCAGGTTCAAACTTATTTCCAAGTACGTTCAAACATATATTAATACGTTCGAATGTGTTTAAGAGTAAAAAAATGCATGTTTAGAATAGGTCTAATCAAGCTCAAGTGTACTCGCGAGTACGTTCGAACATACTGGCAATTTTTTTGAACACGCTTGTAGGCTAAATGTAACAAAGATAGCATATTTTCCCATAATGCAACGGGGTGCTCAAGTCAATACCCGGTCGCATTATGGGAAAAAAAATGCCAAACCTAAATCATGCACTGCAGACATTAATAAATCATAAAAGTTACGGACGTATTGGTATATTGTGGGCCAAATGCTTAAGTAATACCCCGTAGCATTATGGGGAAATATGCTATGTTTGTAGCATTTAGCCTCCAAATACGTTTGAATGTATTCGCGAATACGTTTGAACATATTTACATACCTTCAAACTTACTCATCAGCCAAAAATGTTTACTCCACATTGGCAGTTCCACACTTCAATTCGTGATCAGTTGTACCTTTTATAAAGGGACCTTTTCAAATATAGCTCCTGAATTTAATACAATTTGATTGTTACTAATATGGGGGAAGTGGGGTTTGTATAGTAGGCCTATTTAGTAGGAGTAAAGGAGAACTTCAGTTTGAACTTCACCAACTGAAAGGATTTTGAAGGTCAACTTATTGCTACCATGAGTTATGTGCACTTTTTAAAATCACAAAACACACAAGTCAAGAATCACGTGTATGTAATTTAATCATATCATAGGTCCATTTAAAGACATGCTTAATAATAATAATAATAATAATGATAATAACAACAACAACAGAAATGATGGCAATAAGGTGAATCAGTATCTCTTCACAGGCTCATGTCTGTTTCCCTCTTTCAAAAACAAAAACCCAAAATCGTCACTTTAACATTCAAGAACACAATTTCAAAAATATCTACTGCACCAGAAAAGAATTGCTGAAAAAAAACGGATCTACATGACCATGGAGTAAACATGACGACAGCGAACGTTCATTACATTTAAAAAAGTATTTGCATCATGATATCTACAATGAGTGTTCCCTCAAACAGGTCCCGCAGGAAGTGCAGAGTGACAAAGTGACAGACTTTTTCCACAGAATTTCATTCGAGCAATTCAATATGTTCATAAATTGAAATAAGTTCATTTGACTGCAATTGTAAAACAAGCATGATGTCAAATGGCGAATGGGAAATGCAAAATTATGGAAATGCCTTCATGTCTTTTCAAAGCCCTTTTCCTGGACGGTTTAAACAGAGACAATAACGACACAAGAGACCTGAAGGAGAAAAGACGAAGGATGAGGCAGGACAATGAAGCAAATGTAATAAGTTCAACATGTCCTGCTGGCAAAAAATGAGTACGAAATATTCCTGTATTGGTGTGATGTAAAAAATAAATTAATTAAGTAGTGTTTTGTTAACTAGTGTGAGAATAATGAATGTATGTCAAAATATAACCTTTTCGTGGTTTTTTTTTTGGGTGTTGTGAAAAAAAGTCTAATTTGAAAAGTAATATCATGTGATCTACTACAAAACTGTCACGAGAACACATGTCACATAGACACACTGACACAATGAAAACACAAAACAGTTCAACAAGGACACGATCGTGCATGAAAGGGGTAACAGTGCACGTGCACCCCTCAAACCAGTGCAAGGCCTGCCAACTTGAACAAAAACCACAACATACGTTGTGGCACTTCAGTATTAAAGTCATTGCAATCCGTTGTTTTCAAACATCTACAAGATGTCCACAAAAATAGATACAAATTAAAATTTGGAGCCATTTAAATATATATATGTAAAATTGAGCTGTGGCTGCTTGTTTCACGGCCCAACAATTAAAGTAACAATAATAAAGCCAATACAAAGTTAAAATAAGACGGTCAAAATGATGCATTCTGAAGATTCACCACACAAATATACACGGCGATTCCATTTGTAAACGATAGAGGGCGCCATTGCAATTGCTTCCATCGCTGTCTCATCAAGAACCACATTTGCGCGTCTTCGTCACCGTCGTGATGGTACTCATGGTATTTATAAGAATTATGGTATTAACATATGTTTTGTTTTTTTAATTAAAATAAACAAAAAACATCATATAATTACATTTACATACATTGGGAGAGACACCCCCTGACTTTAGCCAATGTTTGGTACAATCCATCATTTGCCAAAGGGCTTGTGTGTGGGTGTGTGTGTGTGTGTGTGTTGTACACTGTAGCACATGATTTCATTACATGTTCACTGTTGTGTGTGGTCTGCCTTGAGAACACAACACGATCAGCGGGGCCAGTATATCCTGTAACAACTGCTGCTAGTGTGCTTGTGAAGAGAGCTTTGCTGTGGTCTTGAACAGGATCAGGGAATGGTGAGAGACGTTTCCACTTAAGAATGAATTGAAATAGGAAAGATGATGGAGTGGTCTCTGTCTATAAAGCAAAAATAAGTATTTCAATGTGACACCTTTTTTTAGAACTCAAAATAAATTAAATTGGTAGCTTTTTAGGAGACAATGATGGTGTAGTGGTAAATAAGATTTTTATGTTGAAAAAAAAAAAAGACAATGAAAAGTGAAAACCTTCAGCAGAGACATCAGCTTCCCTAAAAGTCACTCAATGTGACTCCTTGGGCCAAAATCCAAAGTTAAAAAAAGGGTGACAGTTGACATGTAGTTCCTGTTCCCGCCAACACATTTTTTGTAATTAAGTGTTTTTGTTCTTTCCAGGCTTCAGATACGAACCGGCGCTCCGGAAGGCGCCGTGAGGGGCACTTGAGAGCCACAGTCATAGTCAAGTTCAGCCATCCGGGAGCGGCTCATCATTCGACTGTGGGAGTACGCTCGTCTGTCTGTTTGCCTGTCCCTGAAACTGCGGATGTAACTCTGCGCACAGAAACAAATAGTGGAGTGAGGACACAACAGGCACACCAGATAAAAACGAGATGACAACACTCAGAAAAGCTTTCGACCAAGGTCAAACCGGTGTCATAATTGCCGCTGTCTTTCCTGGAAATTTCACAATAACGAGCTAGCAATATCACGCAAGAGTACTGGGGGAATTCCAGTCCACGTCAAAATTTAGCAGTAATAAATTAAAAAATAATGCATATGTTCGTGGAGACAGGGGTCAAGTTATATTTTACACTTTTAAAAATGTGCAGAATTTCACAATTAGATAGCTCTTAATATGAAAAGATAAATGCACTGAGCTGTCACCAACGTCTTACAAATGCAATTATGCCATCTAGTGGCAGAAAATAAGCTCAACACAAATCATTATTACACTTTTATTTTTACAGTACTGTACATATTTTTAACTTTACCTAAATTTTATGAATTATTGTAAATTACTGTATCAATGACTAAAATATTCAGCAATATTTCTATTAGTTTAACATTCTTTCCACTTTTAAGAGTATGAACAATTAGATTTTATTTTTTATTTTTTTACATTTTATTGAACATTAAGAACAGATACAAAATTTGTGATTTGTGATTTTATATTATTCTATTGTGCTGAGATAAAAGAAAAGTGACTTTTATGCCCTTTTCACTCTTTTACTCTAAATTTAGTGTTGTTCCCCACCTTTTATCCGCATTTCTGCATTTCCTTTCCAACAGATTGATAGTGTTAGGTTTATTTTTATGTTTTTACTTAAAAGTGGAGCCTAGAGTTGACTGTTAAAATGAAAACTCCAGCAGGAGTGCTCTGTAAAATCTCAATTTAAATTTGCAGCCTCTTCAGAATTAAGGTAGCGTTTCTATTTTGGTTGCCTGGCAACATCAAGGAGAAAACAACAAACAATTACCTCACTGTTCTAAAAGGGTAAACAGATTTTTTTTTAAAAAACCCACACATCTCTGCAACTACAGCTCTTACCGGCGAGAGCACGTCTCCTTCAAAGCGCTTTTTGGGGTTGGGCTTGCGATGGAAGCCTGGCTCAGTCTGAGGGGGAGGGACTTTGGGTGGTTGCGTGCTTCGGGCTGCGTGATGGGAGTGAGATGTCCCCGGGTGGTGGTACTGCTGGTGGTGAAGGCTGTTGGCCTTCTGCTTTTGGCCGCTCTTCTGGCTCTGTTGTTTTTTCTTCTTCTTGTTCTCATTCTCCTTTTTGAGCCTCTCTTCTCGCTGCCGGATGCGCATGAGCTGCACCCGCCTTTGTTGTCGACTCAAAACCACTACGGAAGATAATCAGGGAGAATGATGTTCATTTCCTGAGGAAGTGGTTGTGAAAACAATAATAACACATTTTAAAAGCATTTAATGCTACAAAGATTGTGAGAGTGCATTTGTAACTCTTTGTAATCTCTGCTGCACCCGCCATTGTTGTCCACTTAAAGTGGAAGTCAACCTTAAACATTTCTTGACAATAATATGTTATATGTGACATCACTAGAAGATGACATCACAGTTGCTCAGGTCTCATGTAGCAACCAATCACAGCTGAGCTTCAGAAAACAGGTGAGCTGTGATTGGCCGTTGCCAGAGCCCTGAGCAACTGTGATGTCATCTTCAGTCGACAGCAAGTGGCAAAATGGCCGCCCCTGAGATGGATGAAAACGGCTGGATTTTGCTTCATAACTCATAATCCACAAATGTAATATTAATCAGAATGTCATATTTAGACTAGTGAGGTCACATGATAACATTTTATTGTTAAGAAATGTTTAAGGTTGACTTCCACTTTAAAAGCACTATGGAATATAATCAGGAAGTAATTTCCTAAAGAAGTGGATGTGAATACATAAAGAACCCGTTTTAACGCATTTAATGCTAAATATTGTTGGTTTGCATTTGTAACTCATTTTTGCAACAAAAAATCTCTCGAAAGTGATCTTGAAAAAAAAAATCTTCATTGCTTACTACTTAATATGTGGGCATGCAACGCAATGATGATGTAATAATGTCTAATCAGCCCCTGAACATTATAAAACTCTTGCGTGTGTTCTTGTTGTCCATTGTTTTGCTTTTCTTTGTGTGAGCGCTTGGATAACGAGGCACCATCTGCCAAAGAATTGCTTAATGAAACCCCCATTTTCTTTTCCTCAGCTAACCCTCTGTGGAGCCTCTGGCCAAATGCCACTTATTGTGTCTGTCTGTGTGTCTTTATGAAGACCAGCGAGAGAATACAATGTCCTCAGAAGTATAGAAAAATAAGACAGTAAAAAAAACAAGACTGAAGAGGAAGACGAGCCAATTACGTTGGAACAGATCACTAGTGTGCCGCACGTAGTTTAATGGCAACCATGTGATTTTTCTCACTGGCCCACTTGAGTGCCCCGTTTACCCAGTATGCACCAGTTCAGACCCCTGCGACCCCCCCTCCCCTCCCTCACACCTGCTCCCATTGCACCATCCCCCCTTTCGTCCCCATTCTCTGAGCATGAAAGCGATCAAACCGAGCAATGTGCTTTTTAAAATAACATCTAATGATTAGGGGTGTTAGGTGATTACATTTTTTAAATCATAATAAATCACGTGACTTCAATAGTTAACTCACGATTAGTTGTAAATTTTATATGTGTTCTAAATATACAATAAAATGTACAATAAAAGTTTTCATAGTCTTGGTAACATAAAAGTGGGAAAAAATGTTAAACAAATAGAAATATGGCTGCATCTTTTAGTCATTGATACAGTAATTTCATAATAATTCATAAAATTTAGTTAAAATTCAAATAAAATTAAAAAGATGTACTGTACTGTGCTATCTAATCTTAACATGAAGTAACTTGTGAAATTCTGCACAGTTTTGACAACTTGACCTTAGTCTCCACGAACATATGCATTATCATTAAATTCATCACTGCTAAATGTTGATGTGGTCTGCTGCGTTGCAACTGGAATTCCCCCAGTACAGGTTTTCAAGTAAGGGGCGGTCATTAATCGCATGTTAAAAAGATTTGTGGCATTAAAGGCACTTTAAACTAACTCAAAATTAACGCACTAATTTTGACACCCCTAGTATATATATATATATATATATATATATATATATTAACTCCGCCTTCGTCGTCGTAGTAACGCAAAGTCACACTTGGCTGTTTTCCTTTTATTGCTTATCCATCCCTGCACATGGGCAAACAACACAAAATGTGCAAAGTGGAAGCCAGATAGCAGCATGCCCCCCCCCCCCCCTCCCAAAATTCCGATGCATGAGTTTGCTTATCAGTGCAGAAGGGGTTGATGAGCACTTGGCTTGTTCCTATTAAGAAGTCATGTTTTCCTCTGCATTCTGTTGTGTAGTTGAAAGCAAAAAAGATCTTTTTCCCTTACACTTTTCTTATTTTTCAAAATAGCCTGACAAAGCTTCATCATTCTTCTGACTGGAAGCTATTACAGCCAATTGTCAAATCCTTGTTTTTGAAGGCCAAGTTGTGACATTGACTTCTCCGTAGTTGCTGTGTGAGTGCTAAATAAATGAATGAGCGAGAGACCTTGTATACGTCTGTCATTGTGTGCGAACGCACTCCTGTGAGAGCTGCGTGTTGGCGTATTCAAACCACGCAATTACGGGTGCCATCTCGCCATCTGTGTTGTGGTTGCTTTCAGGGCAGAGAAAAAGCTATTTCCCTTAATAACACACAAACACACACCAGCGCACATGATGTTCCCTCATTACGGTTTTGATTACGAAAGCAATTAAACTGTTCAATGGACTTGTGACAAATGTAGAGTTCCTAATAACATTGCAGCAGCTTGGGGTGACCTCATATTGATTCTTAACAACATTTATAATTCCGCACACAAGACTTGGTTCGTAAGCTTTGAGGGCAAATGAATGAATGGGAAAACAAAACAAGAAAAGTCTAAATCTACAGCAGGAATCTGTGTTTCATATAGTAGTGTTTAATGATTGCGAAATCCTTAGCGAGTGTATTTGGTATGGTGGGGCAGCCATGATGGACAAAATATTAGGTACACCGCCAGATTCTTGTCTCAAGGTGTCCCCAATAGGGTGGACATATTGGACAAAACATTAGGTACACCCTGGATTCATGTCTGTAGGAGTCCCCGATGGGACGGCCATTTTGTACAAAATGTTAGGTACAACCCGGATTCTTGTGTGTAGGTGTCCTCAATCCTTGTTGCAAAGCTTTTTCAAAATTTCAAAATTAAGGACAAAATTTTATATATTTTTTGTTTTTCTCCTCTCATTTTCACATTATTTTAACCAATTTGAACCATTCCAAATTTAAACTGTTCATCTGATCCCTCCCCCATTTTTTTCAAAATGTCAAAATAAAATCCCAAATTACCAATCTAATTTCTACATTTTTTGATTGACCATTCCAACTTCAACATGTTATAATATATCATTTCATGTCCTTCAATATTATTCCACATCCTATGATATCATTCCACAATTTTTCATTCAGCCTCATAGCCTTCACATACAATTTCTCTAGAAATTGCATTCTCTAGTTAAAAAAATAAAAAATAAATTACTAATAATATATATATATATCAAATGTGTGTTTTGCCAGTAAAGACAGCAGACATGAAAATCAGGATATGCACACATTCTAGCAGTTCTGGTTTGTGATATGTGTGGCTGCACAGGGCGGCATTAGAAAAAATGATAATACTAAAATAGAAGAAAAAAAGGTACGTGAATTACTTTTCTATTTGGATTTGTATGTGGAATTTCCAATCGCAATAACATAGTGTTTTTTCATACTCACCCTCTGTGTGAGAAAAACCCTCTGCTGTGACTTTCCACTGAATCAGCACTCCAAGCAGTGCCAGGACAGGCCACACCCCCATGATGACCCACGTGAACCAGCAGACTGGCTTCTTGGGCGCCACCTGTATTGATGACAGCTGCAATATTAATGTTTTTATGGAGGTGATTAATTCATCTGACGGACAAAAAAACACCTGCACCAAATGCAATCATTTTGCCTTTTATAATGTTTGTAGAGTTTACATATACACTGAAATTATTCCATGTTAATTTAGAAAGATACATTTTTATTTTTATTTTTTTTGCCTTCTTTGCCACTACACGTGCCAATTTTATATTTGCCAGTCACAAATGACACTTTCATGCAGTATGAGTAGCACTGTATAGAAAATCTATTTCACAGTGCTACTTATTTAATTGTGAGGGTGCAAACAGAGCACACGAGTGGTCTAAAATGATTAATATGTAGAAGCCAAACAGTCCAAACACTTGCTGATTAATTAATCAATAAAGCAATTCTGCACACAGTTGAAGAACAGTTGCTGTACTAAGCCTAAAAAATCTGATGTGGTATTGAAATTTAATTTGTTAGTTTGAATTTATTGGCAAGCCCAATAAGGATGGATACGAGTTTAGCATCGGCAGGTGTAAATATAGCCTGGAGGAAGCTTTAAAGCACCCCACTACTCATTTGGGTGGGTCTAATGATTTCCTGGACAAACTGCAGTCTAACTGGCCTGTACATGACTTGATGATTCATGAAGGGACGCTTGTATGACCCCTTGGCCTTCTGCAGTATTTCCTAAGCACAGCAAAAGTGTCTTAGCGCATCCCAGTGAAAAAAAGATGAAACACCCGACTGCACATTGCCAATGAGTCATCAAGGAGTATGTTGTGCATGCACTGTGCAAGTGCTTGATAAATAGTTATTTTCCACATCGCTCTATCTGCTTCGCTATCAGCCCATTGCTCGACAGATTTGAAAATCGAGTTTGCAGAGCTGCATTGCTCCAACCCAAATACAATATGGGTGTTATCTTTAGTTCTCAGCCAAGCAATTTACTCCCAACCTCGAATGAATAAATCGTATTTCCAGTCGGCGTGTGCAATTAAAAGTTCAAGAAACCAGAAGAAGCACCTTGAGTCTGTCGTAGACGTATTGCACCATGGCAAACAGCTCTATGAAGTAATCCACTGTGATGGTGATGATGGCGGAACCGAAGGTGGCGGTGGAGAAGGTGACGAAGCAACGCTGCCACTGAAGAGTGAGGACAGCAAACAGGGTCCCAGAACCTAGAAGAATTCCCAGAGGAACCCACACTGTTCTGGGATGGTAAAATTCCTCCATCACCTTAAAAAGAAAGAAAGGTAAGTTCAGAGAATTGACTGTAGTGTAATAAAATATTTACTGTTTTCCGGATATT
Source organism: Leptonotus elevatus (assembly GCF_054856555.1). Classification (NCBI taxonomy): domain Eukaryota; kingdom Metazoa; phylum Chordata; class Actinopteri; order Syngnathiformes; family Syngnathidae; genus Leptonotus; species Leptonotus elevatus. The sequence goes on along the minus strand of NC_141250.1, from coordinate 15,352,936 downwards.
TTTCAAGCACGTTTACGCATACTACAAATATTTGATGGCAACTTTCACATTCACATTTGCGTCATAGGTAGCTAGAACTACTTCCTGCTTCCGGGTCTAGGAATCATGGGAAATGTAGTCTGACCGAACGAGCTGAGCGTTTACAATGTTACAGTGTCGACCGCAAGGTTAAAAGGTTGGATAATGGTGAGTGCATTGGTTGCTTGGTGCTGTTAAGCTGTCAATCATGATAGCATTTAGCATTAGCTAAAATAATAAAACTACTAGTTTGACTATCAATTACATTTGTTATAAATAGTTCCTGGTGATAATTTATTGTATATTTGAATTTCAGTGACATTATTGTGTCCCGGTATTTACTTTTGCCTATTTCAAGGGTTGAATCAACAAGTGTGCTTTGTGGATGAAAGCTCTACTTAAGGTGGAAGTCAACCATAAACATTTCTTGACAATAATATGTTATATGTGACCTCGCTAGTCTAAACATGACTTTCTGATTAATATTTTTTTTATCTATCTCAGGGGCGGCCATTTTGTCACTTGTTGTCAAATGAAAATGACATCAATGTTGCTTAGGGCTCAGGCAACGACCAATCAGAGCTCACCTGTTTTCTGAAGCTGTGCTGTGATTGGTTGTTACCTGAGACCTGAGCAACATTGATGTCCTCGACAGCAAGTGACAAAATGGCCGCCCCCTGATATTGATAAAAGTTGCTGTATTTTGCTGCTTAATTTATATTCCACTAACGCAATATTAACCAGAATACCATATTTAGACTAGGCTTTATAGAACATATTATTGTCAAACTTTTTTTTGTGTGTGTTGACTTCTTTTTAAAGAGTTGTACAAATATGGAGAAGCAATATTGTAACTTGGGTCCTCACCACCAATGAAGCCACTCCAACCAACAGGCCCAGCAGCAGGCCCACCATGAACAGTCCCACACTGCGGACCAACATTGTCACCAGGCCGCACAAAGTCCCAATCCCAAGGCCGATGCCCACTGACGCCTCAATGCTGAGTTGAGTGTCCATCACCCTCTCTTTGTAGCACAGCATGAAGATGACCACCGAGCCGAACATGAGGCCTGTGAGGAACAGCACGGCCTTGAAGCATCTGTAGCCTGCGAAGAGGTAGAAAGCAGACGTGAGGTTCAAATCAGCATGCAAGCAAACTCCCACTCATAAATTAATTTTTATGTAGGATAACATAACCATGCCACACTGAGCATGGAAATCAGGAAGGATATTGCTAAGGTTATCATGGACCTCAGCTCCCTCCCACATTTTTTGGATTCCAAATTCCTTCACTTATAGAGAAATATTATAAAATGCATGTTTAACCAAATTGCATTCCTCTGAAACACAGACTGGGTTGGTGGATGGAATGATGCAATATGCAGATTTATTTTCCAGCGTTAAAATATGGAAGGGTGGCGTTGCAAATTGTGGAATAAATATTAACGAACGTACTTATGGGCTAAATGCTAATGCAACGGAGTATTGACTTGCGCATGTGCATATCTCGTGACATTATGGAGAAAAATGCAGAACGGAAATCATGCACGCAGACAAAATAATTGGCTGGCAACCAGTTCAGAGTGTACCCCGCCTACTGCCCGATGCCAGCTGGGATAGGCTCCAGCACCCCCGCGACCCTTGTGTTTGATAAGCGGTTACAAAAATTGATGGATGGATGGATAATTAATTTTCGAATGTATTGTTATAATGTAAGCTAAATGCTAAAAAAAGAAGCATTTTTTAAACTTTGAAACACATTTTCAAACGTATTTACAAATACATAATCATATGTATTAGGCCAAATGCAAAAACAAAAAAAACTAATTAAAAATTTGTTTTAGCATTTATTCTGCAAGTACATTCAAACATATTTACAAACACGTTTTATCATACGTATTGCGTACGTATAAACCTACGTTCAAACCTAATATTTTTGAATGCACTTGCAAATGTTCGATCGTATTTGTCGGCTAAATGCTAAAATATGTAATTTCCCCCCATATATGGTGTATTGACTTACGCATGCACATAAATGCGAACTTATTGATATAATGTAGGCCAAATGCTAAAAAAAATATTTTTTTTTTTTGTGTAAATTGTTTTTAGCGTTTAGCCTACAAGTGCGTATTTGCAAATATGTTTAGACACAGTATGTTCAAACATATTTAGAATATATAAATTACATTAAATATAATTACTCCACATTGGCAGTTTCACGTTTCTATATTAAAAGAGCAGTTAGAAATTTCAGTCCCCAAAACAGTGTTACTCAAGTGGGTTTTAGGTGCAAGACAGATAATTCCCAATAATTTAACTTCCTGGTCTGGGAGTATCTTAATCATGTAAACAGTTAACACAGGAGCAACTAGCCCCCCCCCCCCAAATCAAACAAATGCTCCTTTTAGTTTTGAAAGCAGTATGATGTGGTGTTGGTGCAACAGCGATGATTCACAGCCTTTTTTTGGGGTATTTTTGTTCACAGTTTCAAGAGAATAAAGCCAGCAGACTGCATGACAAGTCCTTTGTTCTTTGTGGAGTTTGTTGAGTGCTTTGTTTGAACTTGTTGGATGGACAGCTAGCAAAAAACTGCTAGCGAGATCGTCAGATCTTGTCTTTCAAACACAGACGATTGCTCATTAGAATATGGTGGGAAATCTGATAACATTGTTAGCGGTTGTGTCCAAATATGCTAATCATTTTATCATAATAAAAGGGCATGCACATTCATTAGCCAACAGGAATGTTGTTGCCCTTCTAATTTCCGTTTGCTTTGTCTCCTTGCAGGGCATCTTTAGTATTTCTTTTCTTCAGGTCTTCTCGCGGCATCATTTTAATGTGCTGTATTGTAATAAAAGCTATTCAGCTTCGTATTTGTGCTTATTAAAACGTCCACGTCTCTTTACTTTCTCTGTGTGATTGGACTCAAGGGGAATCAACAATGGATTATCTGATGTCCAGATCAAAGACCAAGTTCTGTTGGCCATAGCGCATTCATTCCTTACTTGTTCTAAAAGTGTCGACATTCTGCAAAGCTTCTAAATCAACTTTAGATTAGTTTGATCCGAAACCAATTTTCAAATCCGTAATTGTCCTTTCATATTCTTACATCACATGTATAAACCCTGGCTTTTCTTGTCTTCTACCAGACAAACCCTTTCATTGTATTTGTCTTGTAGCCACTCCCTCTCATTGTCTCCTCACCTTCCCTTAATATCCCTCGAGCAACCAAAGGCCTCCATCCCATCTGTTCCTGTCAGCTTATGCCCTTTTATATCTCCTGCTTTGTCCTGGCCTTTTGTCTCACCACAATATCTCCGCTCTAACTTTGTTAAGCTGAATTCAAGAAATATGCTGTCTGATTCGTTTACATTAGCGCTGTGACTGTGCACAGGACATCATGATGTGTGGTATATTGTAGACTTTTGTGCATGGATGACAGTTTGAAGACACTCTTATCATGAGAAAGAAAATATGATCGGAATAAAATGCTTTTGTCTTTACGCAAGCAATACTCTTTAGGAGAGCTGTGAGATGTTATAAGTGCTGTCGACTTTTTAGCATTTTGAAAAGGATAGAGACATTTCTTACTGAATTGACCTTTTTTTCCGCACAAATGGGCTTCTCTGAGAAGTAAGTAATTATGATTTTTGGTAATAAAAAGTAGGGAAGTTTGATACCACTTTTTTTCCAGACCGATACTATTACGAGTACTCAAGTAGTCATGATATCTAAGTAAATAAATATAAATAAATAAATAAAAACTCAGTAACCCCCTCCCCCACACACACACAAATTTTAAAGAAAGACCAATAGTTAACTCGTGATTAATTGCATGTTATATCTGTTCTAAATGTACAATAAAATAATGATTTCAAGTTTTTCATACTTTTGTTAACATAAAGGTAGACTAATTTGGTTACCAAACACAAATGTGGTTGTGTCTTTCAGTTAATTGATTCAGTAATTTATAGTAAGTAAATAATAGTTACTTGAAGTTAAAAAAAAAAGAAAAAAAGATTATACTCAACAGTTAAGAGGAGCGTGAAACATTGAGTCAAAGATTTGCATCGAGGTAATTTTCTACCACCAGGTGGCATCAGCATTTCATGTTGGATGTTGGTGACAGGAACAGTGAATTTTTCTTTTCAAATTCTGAGCAATTCTATTGTATACATCAATTGCGTTTATGCTTTTTAATGCCATTTAAGGGCTTAATTTTAGCAAAATACATTTAATGATATTTAATGCTTTTTAACTCATTCACTGCCATTGACGGCTATTGACGTTCAAAATTCAATTTGAACTATTTCTATTAGTTTAACATTTTTTCAACTTTTGCTAACAAGAGTATGAAAACCTAGATTTTTTAATTGTACATTTAGAACAGATATAACATAATGATTAATTGTGAGTTAACTATTGAAGTCAATAATTAATTACATTTAAAAAAAAAATCACCTGAAGAAAAAGAGAAGAAGAAAAGATTATTAAAAATTAGGAGCGATTAATTTTTTAAATCGGAATTAATACTTCAGGGGTTAACTCACGATTAATCACAAATTGTATATCTGTTCTAAATGTACAATAAAAAAATTCTAGGTTTTCATACTCTTGTTAACAAAAGTGGGAATTTTTTTCAAACTAATAGTTAAAATGAAAATTTGACGTCTATAACCGTCAATGGCAGTGAATGAGTTAATGACCCTGTATGCAGTTGCAATAGTCATGTATTTATCACCCTAAGTTTGTCATATGGGCCTTTATTTTGTCATATAAAATTGTCAGTACGTTAAGGTTTCTTTGTCAACTTACTGCCTTACTGAGCAGTCGCTGCTCATTTGCATGCTTCAAACCATGTTGCATCACATACCAAAGAAGCAGTAGATGATTCCAAAGAGGCAGCTCATGGAGCAGACCACAGAGGGCACAATCTCATATCGCCTCTCGATCTCCTGATCGCATTTCAGCCCCAGCTCGGCCAGACCCAGCAGCCGGCCGGTGGAGGCCATGTCGACAGACGTGAGGGGAGCCAGCGTTGACGGGAGGAGTCGGCGGGTCAGGGATGAAGAGGTTGTTCGGGGGGACGGAGGGGGGCGGGGAGGGTAGAGATCAGTGGGCCTCACCCATTGAGATGTGGGAAACTACAAAAAGAGGTAAGAGAAAGAGGTAAGAGATTATTGATCGCATACTCAAAGTGCTCGGCTGGAGGGCACACGATGCAGTAAGAATGCTTTGATTTGAATAAAAATATATTGATATTCCCAGGTGAAATGATTGTGTGATGTGTGTGTGTGTGTGGGTGGGGGAGGGGGGTGTATTTTCTAGGGTGCCGCAGGAAATTATTCAAACCAGTCACTTTATTTGTCTGACAATTTATATTGTAATTTAATTATAAATATATGTCTACTGTATGTAATGACAAGCAGAACAATTGAATTCCCGTACTTTGGATGTCAGAAGCTAGAATAAACGTGTATCCACCTGTTCTCATTCATACAGCAGAATAATATATTTGTGTTCAACTAAACAGGCCAATACTAATGACTAATGACTCTTGCCTTGTTCCATCTCCTGCAAGTTCTTAGTAGGCATATTGCACACACAACTTTATATCTGGGTTAGTAATTTATGCCAAACTTAGAACATGCATCGACTTAAGTTCTAAGTTATAATATCACCATTTACCACTAGATGGCAGACTTGCACTTACACTGGGTACTTTTCTGCCCTATAACAACATTAGTTGGTCACATATTTGATGTGGATTTGAAATGATAAGCAGAACAGACATAGCACTTCAATAATAGTACAATTGTGAGTGAGTTCATTTAAGTGAAAAAACTGCGTAAAATGAAATTATTTTTTGCACTTTTAATGTTGGTTTGCTGTTCAGCAGTTGTGTTGGGCACCATTTTGTTGTTTACTTCAAAACATTTGCTGTTGGTTTAGGATAGTAGACCTTTCGTACATCAATTGAGAAATGTTTCATGAAAAATGAAATATATCAAGAGCACGTATCTTGTTTGTCCATATCTAAAAGCATTTTTGTCATACACCTGGTTAGGAAGTGTGTGGTCATATGTGGCCCGCCTGCTATATAACTTTTGTTGCTTCTAAAACTCAACGTTCCGTCACGCACAGCAACTTTTCCATCACCATCAATAAGGAATTAACAGCACTATCATAGGTTAAGATGAAGATATATTTATGTAACGGTGTTATCAGTGCCTCCAGTGGGCGGGGGTGTGCGTGACTCAAAGCGAGAGCCGATTAGCATTAATACAGAGTTGGCAGAGGCAGTAGCTTGGCCTGTTGGCTTGGCTGAAGACCCAAAGTGGATTCACTAGATCTGAAGCAGTAGGTGCTGGCTTGCTTCTAAAAGTGCCCTTGAGCAAGGCACAGTCACCCGACATTTCTGGAAATCAAAAGGGGGGGGGGGGTTCATCCCAAGAATAAACAGGTTACCTGTGAAAGTGGCTGGTGAGCACACAATGTGCCAATATGAGGAGCGATTACTTTGCAGTCAGCCTACTCGAATACATTTCATACCTCTTTCCAAGTTAGATTCTCTCTCTCTCTCTCTTTTTTGGCGTTCCAGCGACTGTTTCTTGTAATGGCCTTGATGAAAAGAGCTTCCCACTACTTTCCCGCGCAAGCTGACCCGCTTGTCAACAAATGTGGCGCAGCTCTCCCGAGCAATTATTGACACGACAGCCTGATGAATTCACATGTGCCGTTCTCATGAAGACGAAGACACCATTAGAAAAAAAGACCGCGCTTAAGGGCAGGGCCAGGGACCTGATTAAACAACATTTCATTGGATTATGTCACATCCTCCTTGTTGCCATAACAACCTGCAGCATATAACAACCTTGCTAATGCAAACGAGGGGAGTGTTGTTACTAAGGAAACGTGCTCCCAAAGAAGAACCAGCCTGTAATGTTTTTTTGTTTTTTTCACTTTGGGGCCCCTGGTAGCAAATAACCCTGACCTCCGATCCTTACCATCTAGTGTTTCTTGATCATATACCAAAATGTAAGAGAGCCCATTTAGCCATAACACACATTTTAATGAGATCTAACCTCTACAAAATGGTGCAGTAAGGTGGAAATGGATGTGCTGCGGGCTCAAATTGTTATGCCTTCAACCTCATTTCTTTGGCAAGCTGCCAAAGTTATCATGCGATGTGCTTAGCCTGAAGACATGTGGGCGGAGACATCACACCATCGAGCAAGAGCACAGAGCTTCATCGAGTCTTGCCGTTTGTATAGAATTCAGCAGCTGCATACAAATAATAATCAAATAAAGTAATAAGATTACAACATGTTAAATAAACAAATCTGAGAGTTAAATGTAAAATGAGTGACAGCGCCAAAACATGACTGGTTTCTCGAATTGCTTTTGGGGACATTCACATTACAACGTCCTAGTAAATCACACCACTATCCAAATGCCAGTTTTTTGGTGATAGAAAAATCTTTTAATATCATAAATCATTTAAAACCTTCTATCATTAATGGGATCTCCACTAAAGCGCCAGTGAAGCATGGTGGTGGCAACCTGCTTTGTTGCTGTTTTTCTTCAGCTGAAACCGGCACCATAGACAAGGTGAAAGGAACTAAGGTAGGCCAAATGTCCTCTTTTGCACAGACATGTCCACTTTTTTACATCCTGCCTGGGTGTCCTTTAAAAAATAAAATAAAAGATCATGAAAATGTCTGGTTTTATTTGGGTGACAAATGGAAAATGGAGGGCCGCGAGGGGTGTAAGAAAAAAAAGCAAAGTAGGTTTTGTATTGTATATAAAATAAGTAGTATTTTTTTAAAGAAAAAAAAATAGGTCAGATTTTTACATACTGCATTTCCTGAGCATTTAAATAAGTTCTACAGCTGTGTTGGTGTCCCACAATGTTATTATTATTATTTTATTATGTATTTAAATTCATTGGTAGTGCTCCCAAACCAGAGGGTGTCAGTTTGATCTCCTCTCACCCCATTGAAAAATAAATAAATAAATAGTAGGGGAAAAAACGGTTGGTGGAAAATGTTTTGAAGCTATTTATCATGGCCTTCTATTTTTTTTTTCATCGCGAAAACGTGCCATTTTAAAAGGGGTGTGTAGACTTTTCAAATGAGCTGAACAATGATACTGTAGTACGTAGATGGAAAGATATTTTGTTCTCAAATATTTGCTCCCAAAATACTGTTGCCACGAGCAAAACAAAGCTAAACCAACAATGTTTAAACAACATTTTCATTTCGAAGCCCTTACTAAGGCTTCTTGCAGAAAAATAAATGGAAATGTCCTCTTTATTGATAAACACATCATAATGTTAAGGTTTCCTGCTGCTTTCCTGCCCGTTGTACTTAAGAGCTCTTGTACAGAGCCACTGCAACGTAAACAACATTTCAAAGGCTTTTTTGAAATCTTGCTTTTCTTCCCAGCTGGAGGAAACGCAAAATTGGAGGGCAGTCTGCTGGACACAAATCAGAGCTGTTTCGTTGCTTGCATGCCTCTGTAAGGCCAATAATGTTATCGCTGTCAGTTTGATAACCTTTTAACTCAACTCTTGAGTTTTTTTTTTTCCTTTTTCATTTTTGTTCCTCTCTGATCCAGACAGTACTTTATATTGTAGGTTACTGGCAATACAGCATTTCTAATGTATTCTTCGAGTGCCATTTTCAATTCAGCCGTGCCTTGATACTATGTGAGCTGCTTCGCTTTCGCTTTATTAGTTATGTTTACTGGAGTTTGTCTGTTTTAATATACAATCATCTGGCATGGGTATGAGAAAATATACAGTTCCCTTTGCAGTTAATGTTCTCTTTCATTTCTAATGTGCAAAAAGACCACCATGACACATTTTTTTCAGTATAGAACCGATTGCTCTCACATGAGAAGCTATTACTAAAATATTCATCTCGTTTCCTCGGGAATTTAAATTGGACCGGCAAGAACATTTGTCCCTAATCCAATCCACCACATATCCAACAGAAAGGGCACAGTTGACGTTTCAGATGTAGAAATATAGACGAGGAAGTGACAGCGTGCTTAACACGGAATGACGTCACACTCACTCTGTTTGTTGGTGTAATCCAATTGTCTCTTTACTTTGTTTTGAGCTCCCGAGCAATGTCACAAGCCTGTTAATGCGCGTCTGTCTTCTATGTGCAACTGTCAATATGAGGGTCAGGCGAGCTGAAAGGGCATTGATGAGTGAACATTTGGACCCAGAATACAATCATTCCCCTAAACGTGATCTCGGGAGTCTAACGATTCCTGAGTGGAATAAAATGAAGGTTTTACTTGTCTTTATGTTCTGTAAATCCATGAGAAGCGATTCACAGCGCAGTCAAAAGACGTTGAGCAGGCGCAAGTGTTTTAATGACATACGCATTGATCATGCTGAAACCAACAGCTTCTCATCATTTCTAGAAGCACATCCAGCATATATGTCACAGTGTGGGGTGAACATGACAAACCGGTGTCAGCAAATGAAAATCCAAAAGCTGTCCTTCGTTATTTTATAGCAATTGACATACGTTTTCTACATGGGGGCGAGTACATCCATATGCATGTAACAGCGACACTGTGGTGATGTCATGATGACTACCAAGATGACTGAGTTCCATCTGTAGACAATATCTAGATGAATAAATGAATACATTTTGAAAAAAAAATAATCATTACATTCTGTATTATTATAATTCCATATTGTAAACTTGTGTTTACTTGTTCCCATTTGTTTTCTGCTCAACAACAAGAATACAGTACTACCTATTGGTTGTTATTTTTAGATAGGCTAATCAACACTTTTTTGTTTAAAAAAATCAACTTCTTTTAGCAACAAATGATATTTCCTTCTCGAGAAACATTAGTAAAGTGAGATTTTTAGCTATGTAACAAAAGGACGTCAGAACCACAGCATATAGCGACTTTGCTGGCTAAAACAGTATATTTGAGTAAACATAGTTTGTTAAAAATGGATCAGTGGCAACTGCAATTGTGGCAGGATGTCGGTATCAAAGTGTGTGGAGTCATTTTCACTGATTAAACTGCCTTGGATAAGAAGTCCGACAGATCATGCCTGCTTGTATGGAGCACTCGCTTTACGACTAGCTGTTAGCCGCTAACACTAGTCAGAACCGGCATCACATTCTACAATGTCAGCGTTTTGTTTGTTTGTTTGTTTTAACATCCTTAATTAGTGACTGAACATGATTTCAAGATGACTTTTTGTTGATTTTGGTGGCAACAGTTTGATTTTAAACATAAACTGGGCTCGAACTACATCTTCGCTACTTCCAGTCAGGACGACGAGTCAAGTCAGCCACCACGCCACAACACGCTCCCACAAACAATTTCAAAATAAAAGCATACCAAGACACTGATGTCCATGAATTACAGTAAGTATTTGGGAAGATTTTATTTCGACGTTTGCCATGTCACCATGTTGGTGGCGTGTTAGTTACCATCATGCGTAACAATGCTATGGCTAGCTTGACTGTCTGTTCCACCCCTAATATATACATATATCCAAGAACATAAGTATTTACGGCTTTATGTTAATTTGCATCAGTGCATGGAACTCTCTACTTACACCAACTACAGGAAAGAACAACTTTAGAGGTATAATATTGTTATTCACCCTACAGCCTTACAGAATTACGTGTGTTGACTGCATACTCTTGTGTTTGCGTTGGCAAAATAAACCCAAACCTCTGAGCACTCACATTGGAACGGGCTCAACTTTGGTCATGTGTCTGTTCAGGTCATTAAGTTTAAATGCAGCAGGGTGATTTGTATGGAAGCTACAACACCATTAACTTTCTCCTCACACTCTCTCTGCTCTCCCTTTTGTGCTGCAAATCTATTGAGATTGCGAGTGACCTATGGCACCATCCACCCAACTCAAAGAACATACACATGAAACACTGTATAGGCAGCTTGTTATTCATGCAAATAAAAAAAAATAATAATAATACAAATGTACAAAAACTAATAGAACATGTTCAACAGTGACCGGGTGCAGCCTGGGAGCACCTTAAGTGATTTGATGTGCGTGTACAGTATGTGTGTTTAGTGTCGGTGGTCTCAACAGTGATCCCTCTGTAAGCCTGGTCATTGCTCGAAGGCTGAAGGTGAGCTAGCGGGGGGCTAAAGAGGCTTTCATCAGATTACAGTACGTTCTCTATCTTTCAACGTCATCCACCAGCGTTGACAGCTGCTTTCAAGCACTTTGCTCCTTCTCATACAACACCGGACCGGAGTGTGTAAATTGTCTCTGGTTCAAAGCAGATCGATGTTCATCTCTCCTAATGTCCCGTAATGCACTCATTTTGCACACTCAAAATGCATGGAAGGTACAATTTGCAGTGTTATGACTACTAAGAAGTAGTTGTTTTTTGCCACTTTCTCCCTCTAAACGACATTTTATAGAACCGACCTTCTCCGGGTTTAAACTTGTAACTCCTTTGAAATAAATTAAAAAGATCTTTGACCAGTGAGCTTTTTACTTTTTAATATTCTGAACAGGAATGAGCTAAATTTCAAACGGAAGTAAAAAGTAAATTTCAGCTTAATCAATGGGCTCCTCTCAAATTTAAAAATTAATACAGCATTACATTCAACTTTTTTTCCCCTGCTCAGTGATTCAAGTAAATAACTATAAATAATAATAATAACAAATAGCTATATTTTAATTATCTGCAGTATCTTTTAAAATTAATGGAATTCAAATTAAGGAGTTGCAGGTAGGGGTTAAACTCTAACCTCAACCCTAGGGTTAGGGTTTAGGGTTAGGTTTTAAGGTTTAGGGTTAGGGTTTAGGGTTTAGGGTTAGGGTTTAGGGTTAGGGTTTAGGGTTTGGTTAGATGTTAGGGTTAGGGTTTAGGGTTAGTGTTTAGGGTTAGTTAGGGTTTAGGGTTAGGGATAGGGTTAGCGTTAGGGTTTAGGGTTAGGGTTAGGGTTAGGGGTTTGGGTTAGGAATAGGGTTTATAATTAGGGGTTAGTTTAGGGTTTAGGGTTAGGTTAGGGTTAGGTTAGGTTGGGGTTAGGGTTTAGGGTTAGTTAGGGTTAGGGTTTAGGGTTAGGGTTTAGGGTTAGGGTAGGGTTAGGGTTAGATAGGGTTAGGGTTAGGTTAGGGTTAGTTAGGGTTAGGCTAGGGTTAGGTTAGGTTTTTGAAAAGGGGTTAACTCCCGGGTATCTTCCGCCTCATCATATTGACTGGACGGTTGTCAAGATATCAAGGGCAAGGCACTGGCCGCCGCTCGTCATTCTGCAACTCTTCAGCTATGTCTCTCACTCCGATCTGAAAAAAAGAACTTACAAAACCATTATCTGTTTTCTGTTGCGCCAGATAAGACTTAAACGAGATTCCAAGCCGGTTATGGTTAGGGTTAGGGTTAGGGTTAGAGCAGGGTTTGTACCAAATACGGTTAGGGTTAGGTGAGTTTGTACCAAATACGACATTGGTTGAGGTTAAGATTTTGGACCGGGGTTAGGGTTATGGTTAATTAGGGTTAGGGTTAGGGTTGTGGTTAGGGTTAGGGTTAGTTAGGGTTAGGGTTGTTGTTAGGGTTAGGGTTAGGGTTGTGTTTAGGGTTAGGGGTGGTTAGGGTTAGGGTTTAGGGTTTATGGATGAGGGATTGAGCCCTTCCTCGACCAGGATAGGGGAATTGATCCCCCCCTCCTGGAGCAAAAGGGAATCGCGCGGTCCTTCCGTGCTAGTGATTACATAGGATACAAGGTGACTCCTATCTATTAAATAAAAGATTATAAACATTATTATACATCAATTACCATAAAAAGGAATCTGAGAGATATAAAAAAAAGTAGGATGGATGGTGGGTGGACTGTTGTCCGCTATGGGCGGAGACGCCAGCCCACACATCAGTGGAAGGAACGGGACGACAGGAGGTACCAGGGACGGAAGGACCGTGCGATTCCCTTTCGCTCCAGGAGGGGGGATCAATTCCCCTATCCTGGTTGAGGAAGGGCTCAATCCCTCATTCCTAACCCTAAACCCTAACCCTAACCCTAACCCTTACCCTAAACCTAACCCTAACCCTAACCCTAACCCTACCCTAACCCTAATGTGCATTGTCCTTAAAAAACAATCAATCAATCAATTTAAAAAAAAAAAAGTGCTTTCGTGTACTGGTGAGTCCCAAGGACTACATGAGTAGCCCCTAAAAATAACTCAGCAGTGACACTGTGACTTGTAAAATAGAATTTAAACACAAGATTGTTTACATTTATTTGTTGTTTATTTGTTTATTCAAACTTAACCTGCTCCACATTTTTTTATGTACCAAATCTTTGAAATTTTGTTTAAAAATAAAACAGATTGTGTTCAATGGGAGGGGCAGGGGGGACTTTGTTTGTATTTAGCCAAATCTGAAATAAATAAATAAGGCTGTAATTTTACAATGTGACCTCAGGGAACTTCTTTTTTTTTTTTTTTTCCTGTACTAGAATAAAGTGTAACTGCACATCCTTTCCAGTATGTGGCAGTGGCGCTCTCATCCAGAGAGAGGAAGGAGTATTGGCTCATCGGCATAGGCGTACTTACAACAATTAAATACAAAAAAAATGAAACTATTTATAGTCGTGGCGGAGAGCTGGCGGAGCGCTAAATATTTTAGACCAACAGATATCGTTTGCATCCATGACATAGATGTTGCCAGTTTCCGCAGACGCCCTTCCTAATACGTCGACTGGCCTCGCTGCACAGCATGACGATGGCTCACAAATGTCCACACAGGGCGCACTGCCTGAGGGCGCGCGCACACTGTGACTCACATCTGATGCTGTCCTCATTACACTAACTGTGGATACGCCGCCTTATATCTCATACGGTCTGACAGACTGTACCGTTTGTACGGATTACTTGTGTGTACATGTGTGTGAGTGCGTGTGGTAATATGCCAATAGCAAAGACGTCTCCGGTGTCTATTAATGGCATTAGGTTTGACTTTCTCTCCTGCAGTTATCCTTTCTCCTACTCGCCTAGTTCTCTTAATTATCATTGTACCCGTCACTTTGTCTTGCTCTGGTTTGAACCGTGCTCTTCTCGTTAATTCATGATTTTTTTTCAGTTCTGCCTCGTCACTCATCCATCTTTCTTTGCAATTTGGAATGAAATGAGTCCATGCTGCAGACAAAATTTGACAGACATCCTTGTAGACATTTTGTGCTCACTGCTCAGTCCTGTGAATAACAATCTTTTTGGCTTCTGTTCTCCAAACTTACATAACACTTCTCTCTACTGTGCGGCGAGTACACGCAGGCAGCCTATTAATTGCATCTGTGAATAATACTGTATCTAATAAAGCCATTTTTAACCATTTTCAACCAACCAAGGGTTGCGAGGCTGAAAGCGCTTTCCGCTGGACATCTGAGTCATATTTTCTTGCGTCAGTGCAATTTCTGAGAACAGCTAAATCCTCTCTAGATGTTTTTTTTTTCTTTTCCCAGCAGCTGAAATGAAAAATGTCAGCAAGAGATAGAATTTTTGACTTCTGGCCAAACTGTTCATCAACTCTGAGCTCGTCACTTCAACGAAGGTCTGAGGAAGACTGCTTGGTTGTTGATTACACTTATATAAGAGCATTGCACCATATGGGGAAACACTCAAAAAGCTTTCAATAGATTTTTAAATAATGGATCTTTAAAAACAATGTAATGTGCCTTCTAATACCTCCCATTATCCCATTTGCACTGCAAATGTTTGCATACTGTAAGTGCTATGCAGAACTGCCCACAACTATCTTCACACCATCATTTTCACATTACTTAAATATAAAACCTTGTTTGAACAGTACTTTAATTTTACTATTGCACTCTTTGTGTTCTCTATGAGAAAAATATATATATATACCTCCCCCCAACACATGCATCACCACCTTCAACAAGTGTCTGACAAAGAATATCAGTTTTGCCTCACTGCCTTCACATCAAATCAACATTAGCTTTCAAAGTGTATCCAACTGCCAAATAAGTTTGTGGATTTGCGAGTGATGTGAAATAGTGAATCCGAAATCAAACTGTTCTGTTCCCATTTGCTTAGAACAGTGTTTCCCTTTAATGCCTAAAACAACATAAAAATGTAACTGTAATAATGGATTGCCTTTGCTTTTAATTAAGTATAAGCCTGTCTTAACTTGATGAATGAGCTGTCAAAACACACAAATGTCTCTGTGGAAAGTTCGACTTTACATTATTCAGGCGGCTGAGAGAGATAAAGGGACTACCGGGGCACAGATCATTAAATTCAATGTCAAATCTTACAGCATACCTAACATAGACAAAGAATGCCTAAATCCACTACAAAATGTATAACTCATAGAATTTTTTGGGGGAAAGATATATTTAGTATTTGCTAACCACTTGTCCAACGTCCAGTCCACCACATAATATGACATTTCTAAATAAGCAGTGGTTGTTTAATTATCGGACCGCTGGAGAGGTATATTCTTGGCATGGCGTGAAGTTCCGTGAACGGCTATTTGACCGTGATTACGGTAGGTTAGCCGTGAATAGGTCATTTTAGCGTGATCCGCATGTTGTTGGAATCGATTATTTTGCCGTGAGTTATGCACTGTGTGCAGTTCCTATATCAGTTTACACCCTTCTGTCTATTTTCACAAGTTACATTTTGTTTTGCCACTGAAAATAGGTTGTTATCAGCATTACCAGCCTAACCGTAACTCTCAGAGCAGGGTTATGAGGCAGTAGGACACACTTTGCGTCTTCAAATGCAGCAATCGTGTCTTCTACGTGTACTTCTTTAAATGTGGAAAATTCATCAATGCAAAGCGACTCCAACTCCATCACAGCAACAATAACAAGCAAACGTGGCTAAACATGGTGCCGTTCTCGCGCAATTCACGGCAAAATAACTGTTCAATATTTTCAATAAACACGCTAAACAAACGTCTCGTTCTGGCTACAAAGAAATTGTAATCAATCGTAGAACTGAATAAAATGAAATAAAATGAAAAGGTACAGAGCGGTACTGGAACCCGTGACACTGCACCTTCGAGGTGAGTGTTCTACCCACTACGTCACGAGCTAGTACACATTCACAAATGCAGATTTTGTACTTTTAGTTTTCACATGGCTCACGGCAAAAATGCTAGGTGGCCAGTTGTCGGTCACGGCAAAATAACCAGTGTGTTGTAAATATTTTAAATATATATATATATATATATTTTTTTTTTATATATATTTTTATTATGTTGCATAACCCAAAATATTAGTGGGGATAGATAGATAGATAGATAGATAGATAGATAGATAGATAGATAGATAGATAGATAGATAGATAGATAGATAGATAGATAGAGAATAACTGTAGATCAATAGACAGACAGGCAGATTATTGGTGAGTGCAATACCTTCCAGTGTTTACACTCTGTCCAACCCAATTACAGTTTGTGCATGAGGTATCAAATTCAGAGTTTAGTAGCTTTAATTACTGTCAGATACAATGAGGAATCATGGACACGAGTGGAGGTCGTCATATATAAAACAGAATACACATTCCCAAATGAAAACAATGGAAGGCAAACAAAAGCATATTGATGACGAGTAGTCTCATTTCCAAACACACATTTAAAAAAATATATATACAATAAAGATGGACGCTAACAAGCATCCAAGCCTGTTTTGGGGAGGGAAAAATAATTGAAATAATTAGGAAATGCAGACCTAGTGGAAATGTTGGTGTTGCGTGCGACATGCTGCGTGTCAGAACAAAGAAAACTCACCTAATAAAAAACATAGTCGACTGTTTCCTGCGTTGTCCGTGAAAAGAGAACCACAAGGAGACTCATCGTCTTCTCCTCTTGGTCTGCTTGAAAAAGACCACATTTCAAGCTCACTGCATGGTGCCAACCAGAAGAAGCAGAAGAACTCCAGCAACGCGCCACACGGCTCTCAACTCCTCTCATCCGCACGTGTAATTTTGTGTGTGTCCACGCGAAAACGCTGTGTCCGCCTCATGCAATATTGAAAACCCATAATAGTCCAGGAAATGGAATTAAAAAACCGCAAGACTGCCGTTTTTTCTGTGTTTACATCACGCTCCCTCCCCTTAAAGCACTCTCTATGTGCTTCCTTTGTTGTCAGCTTCTCATCGTGCAGGACGGGCCAAACCATTCCGCGGCACTGGAGGGGGGGGGGGGGGGACGCAAGACGGGGGGGAGATCCATTTCATTACGGGGGGGGCAACGAATGGGCTTGGTGACTCGTGGCCAAATGTTGTTATTGTGCAGGATAAAGGCTTGGGGGGGAGAGTTGGTGGTGAGGGGCGCAAGTGAGTGAATAGGGGGGAGGAGGCAAGAAGAGCAGAGTGGGCTCACGCATGGCATGGAAGATATGCATGGAAGGATAAAAAGAGCAAGCGTTCTGGTTCAGCACCGTGGAGAGTTCCCAACAAAGAAGAAAAGCTAATAAATATTTCCGGAAACTCAATCAATGTCAGGAAAGCCAATTACAGTGCTGTTTAGGAAATTGTTTCCCAATATTTACCACTAAAATGCACTGTATCCTGCATGTTTAAATCTATTTTCTTCTGCGGAGTGACAAATCAATTCACATTCTTACGACCAAAAGAAAATAGGCTAAATAATATGCTAATGAAATACGTATGTATAATTTTTTGTTTAGCCCCTGATTAATGTGTGTGTGAGCATGCTCTAAAGCCAAGGATTAGAGAAGAATTAAACGTTTACAGTACAAGTAGTGTGCTTGTGGCGCCATCTACAGGAGAACAATTTATACCTGAATAAAAAGTCATATTTATGTTCTCTCTCTCTCTCTTTTGTGCTTATTTTTTTAATTATTATTATTATTATTATTATTATTATTTTAGATATGATACCTCTGCTTTGGTTTTGATAACATGTAGGCCTATTACGCTTTTGCATTTTATTGTTGGACGTAATGGTGATAATTGGAGAGCTAATTGTTGTTATTTTTATTTTATTTTGTAATTTTAATTTAGTATTAGAAATTTGAGATCTGCTGCCATAGCATACGTGGATGGTCTCTCTGCGTGGATTGTAGGCAACACTACTCCACGTGTACGCGCAGCAGGCTCTGTGCCTTTAAGAGCATCTCTGTCAGCATCCTCCTCCCGTGTCGTGGACGCGCACGCTTAACAGCTCAATATTCCAGAATTACAGCCGGCCTGGCTTTGCATCATCCAACTGATACCACATCAGCCTCACGCGACACGCACATTCCACGCTTGTAATTTATCATCGGGACATTGATGCATTTTCCCACACGGTTACCCTAGCGGTCCAACCGTTGGTTTTTGCTCTTATTTCCCACCCGTGCGCGTCCCCCCAGTCTGATCCACGCTATCGAAGATGGCTGAGCTAAATTTGGGGAAAGGTTTGACTGCGGGGAAAGTGGCCAGCAACGTCCAGAAGAAGCTAACCAGAGCTCAAGAGAAGGTAAGAGAAGGCTATATAAACGTGACCAAATGTGGGACATGGAAGAGACGCGCGAGGCCTTGTAAAAGCAGCGAGGCACCAAGTTGCGCATCCCCCCACTGAGGGGGCAATGTCGCATCACGACAGCCTCACAGCTGGAAGCTGAGATGCTGCATTTTGGGGATCGGGTGGTGCACCCCTGCATATGCGTGCGTTTTAGGCAATGTCATTGAAGGGGAACATTGAAGGGGAAGGAGATGGGCCCACTCATTATCGCGTGTAGGCTATGTGGCACATCCTCAACAATCTCGACCATGTTCAAATGTCTTATATACGTCCCACAGCTTCAAAGCTGTCGTATTTAATTACAGCTCGATGAGAGTACTACGCTGCTTTCGTGTACTGTATGCACATACGGTAGAGGCCTCGGCAATTGCATGTTAGGGATGCTATGAGTGTGTGACAGAGGGCGCTATATTACTTAAGCCTATATGCAGTATCCTTGCAGGGTGATCCCCCATGTGCGTCATATACATCAATACAATATTTGAAACACTTGCAAGAGGTGTTCCTAATATTTTGGCTATGTTAGAAACATGAAACTCTTGTAAAGGGATTTTAAGCATCATTGTAGTAAACCTGTTATTCAAGTGATCTTTATGTCGTGAATGCTAAGTGATCATACACTTGTAAGCCATCCATATATATATTAGTGATTGGCATAAATATATAAAAATACCATTATTGACAGTGTTATTGTTTTTTTTGTGTGATTGTCAGGTCCTACAGAAGCTTGGAAAAGCCGATGAGACCAAAGATGTTGCTTTCGAGGAGGGAGTCATAAATTTCAACAAGCAATATGTGAGAGTCCAGGGAATGATATTATCACAGTCACCACAAAATGGGTTTTATGATTTAATATTTGATTATTGTCTGTAAGCTTACGCATGTGTCTTCTTAAATGTGCCACTCTTCAGACTGAAGGGAGCAAACTCCAGCGCGATCTCAGAGCATACTTGGAGGCTGTGAAAGGTGAGAAAGACACCGATATAATTGTATAATAGGATGTGCAACATACAACTATTGACCTGTTCCAATTTGAATGTTTTTGAAAATATGCTCCATCCCCCCCACAGCCATGCACGAGTCCTCGAAGAACGTGCAGGCATGCCTGGCTGACATGTACGAGCCCGACTGGTATGGCAAAAATGAAGTCGACTCAATTGTGGAGGTCAGACATATTATTGTTTTTAATTCTTGAGATGTGTGCACTTCGTTAGCCATATTAGATAAAACGACAAGTTTTGCTAATTCATCATTGCGCCACTATGCTGCTGGTAACACAACAAATTAACAGTTGAGGGAAAGTATGTGATGTCAGGACTGCTAGCAAGGTTTGAATGTAGCCTCACTTCACTAATCCCTCGCACCCTTGAGTCTCTGACCAAAGTCACACACTTCACTAACATATTGGCAACATGCATTGTATGTAACGTGTACTGTAAACAAGCTAACGTTAGCCATGGCTGCTAGGTTGGTATAGCATGACTTAATGTTACCGGTTTGGCGTTTGATTTTTTGGGGGGAATGTACAATCAATTAAAAGTCAAAAAGAGGTGGTCATTTTACTACTTGAGCAGAAATGTTGCTAGTTCCGTGTCGCTGGTTTCAGGAAAGCTCCTGATAGCATTTTACTTACTTAGCATGAGGCTGCGGGGGTACGCCCACATGCTAATTTCTTTTCACAGAATATTTTATTAACATACTACTGTCTGGTTATGCCGTCAGTTGAACAAATATGACAAAAAAAGTGATTGTTTTGCTCTTTTTGATATCCGTATTTAATATCCGTATTGTCATCCCTCTTCAAGGATTGCGACGTGCTCTGGACTGACTACCATCAAAAGTTGGTTGATCACGCTCTCATCTCCATGGATACCTATTTAGGACAGTTCCCCGATATTAAGGTTATATTAACAACATCGATTTCTTAAACACTTATAAAACATATAAATATGAATGGCACAAAGACTTACCTTTGTTACTTTGTTGCTCAGGCTCGTATTGCCAAGCGAGACAGAAAGTTGGTGGATTACGACAGCGCCAGACACAACTACGCCACCACACATAAAACCAAGAAAAAGGATGGCGGGATTAAAATCACCAAGGTAACGCGAACGCACACGACAGCAGTAGAAATCTATTTAAGATGAGAAGTCCATAAATGATACATCAACATGTGTGTCTCTCCCGTTTAGCCGTCCTCTTTGTTGGAGAGGGCAACGCCCGGCTGGGCTCAAGGGATTCTGTCCGCACACAATGTTGCCCAGAGTAGCTTGTCCAGAAGCCAGGTTAATAATGATGGACACTTAGATATCTTTCAATTGGAACCTGAAACAGTTCGTTTTTGCTGTCATATAGCAAGCAAATGACAGAAATAAGGAATTGAGCCAAATGTGTTTATTTCAGGCAGAGGAGGAGTTAGAAAGAGCCCAGAAGGTGTTTGAGGAGATCAATATTGACTTACAGGAGGAGCTGCCGTCACTCTGGAACAGGTGAACTTTTATTGTGCAGAAAAGCTTGAACAGGTGTTCATTTATTTCCTCATACGTTTCAGGTTTTATCCTAAACTACCGCCTCCATTGGCCATGCAAAGACGTGAGAAAAATATTCTCTGGCGAATGATGAAAAATGATGAACACGTCATTTTAGTTTTCGTTTTAGTTGTTGTTGATGAATGCTAGGAATTGCCTTGCACTGAACAAAACAAGTCTGCCAACGCACTGAATGTTTTTCTTTTTTCCTCCCTTTTCTAGTCGTGTTGGATTTTATGTCAGCACCTTTCAGAGTTTGGCTGGTTTTGAGGAAAAGTTTCACAAAGAAATTTGCCGGGTGAGTGTCATTCAAACATTTGTTGGAAACACGACAGCAAAATTAAAGTATTGGGACACACCACATGCTCATTTATTTAATTAAGTTATGGGCTTTAGTAGACATATACAATTTGATGGCAATATGAGTTCACTATACTCCCTTTCCTAGACTTACAAATGTTCTTATTCATTAATGGGGAAAAAACATGTTAGTCAAATCCTTTAAACAGCGTTCAAAGAATGAATAGCCACGTGTCCCAATACTTTTGTTCAGTGTTTTGTAAATACTCTATGATTATATTGATCATTATAATAAGGGCAGGGCAGATAATCTAATTGCATCTGCTTTTCTGTCCTTCAGTTGGATCAGGATTTATACGATGTGTTGGAGAAACTCGAACAGACAGACACGAGCAGGTCAGTGAGGAAGATGGTCACGTGTCATTTTAAGTTTGGCCATTTATTTCCTTCCAAATGACTTATACTAACATGCAAAGTGGTTTAATGGTAGTGATGGACAAATGAAGCTTCATGAAGCAATTGTGATATTTTTTTACTCCTCTAGATGGCACTCTTGGATTCAAGATGCAGTGCAAATTTAATCAATTATCATTGCGCTAGCCTTCATCTCTAAACCAAGAGCACCATCGAGAGGAGTAAAAAATATCGCAAGTGCTTCATGAAGCTTCATTTTCCCATCACTACATAGTGATGGACAAATGAAGCTTCATGAAACACTTGTGATATTTTTTGACTTCTCTAGAGGGCACTCTTGGATTAAAGATGCAGTGCAAATTTAATCAATTTTCATTGCACTAGCCATTTCTAAACCAAGAGCACTATCAAGGGGAGTAAAAAAAAAAATAGCACAAGTGTTTCATGAAGCTTCTATGAAGTATAATGCGATTATATGTGATTTTTTTGTCCATATTGTGGAAATGGAATGGCTTTTTTGGAACTTTCATGTCAATTCAAGTTCAAGATTGATCTCTTTATTTGAACTAAAACAGAACATTTACGATAACACATAAAACAAATGTCATTCATTAATCTGAAACCACCGCTGAACCTCCATTGCAGAAAGACAGGTAACCGCAGCGCCTTATCGTCCGGAGCAAATAGGAGGTAATCAGCAAGGAGCGTGTTCAACCACGCTGACACAACTGTTGGTCTGTCTTGTCCAGATGTCTGTATGTCAGTCGGTTTGCAGGTTTGAGCACATACACGGTGCTTGCTTGTGCAAGTGTGCAAGTGGGCTCACACACGCTGTCTGGAAAGAGCGTCGTGCTCTCAGAGCTGCGGATATCAATGAGATGGGCAACACATCACCAGGCACAAGTGTTACGTAACAATTCAAAGTCATCCTCAAGTGTATAGAATCACTTTCTAAATGCAGCTTGCTGAGGATTATCAAGTGAATTTGGGAAAGTGTACGGTTCAGACTTTTTAGCATAAGTGATGTCGTTTTACAGTTTCAGCAGTAAGTTGTGGAACTTTCATCGGTAAACCCAAACCATATAGCGAGATTCAAATCAAGAGCTGTGTCAAAACTTCTGTCATTTACAAAAACTACAACTTGGTATTTATTATTATTTTTGGGGATAGTTTGTTAGTTCACAAATGATGCAGTGCATATAAAAAGTCTACACACCCCTGTTCAAATACCAGTTTTTTTTTAATGATGTGAATAGATAAATCTTTTTTTTTTATTGACCATTAATGTGGCCTATAACCTGTTCAATTATTATTTAAAAAAAAACTTTTTTTAAGAGGAGAAGTTAAAAGAAACACCTGATATAATGTGTTTGCATAAGTGTGCACACCCTCTTACAATTGATATGAGAGAATCACATACGAACTCATGTTAAATGGGGGTCAACAAAACCTGCCACCATTTAAAGGGTCAACACTGTATTTTTGATACCGCTCTTGTGTGAGATCTCATTCGATTGCACTTAATATTGTAGCCAATGTGTTTACGTCCATCTCTTTAAATATCTTCAGTTCTGAGGCTTCTGTCAGCTTCTACACTTTGTTCTCTACAACTAATGATGCCACTCACTAGTACTGCTCTCTTGGTGAGGATTAAATGAGGCACAGACACAGCCTGCTTGCATGGGATGCAAGAGGGATATAAAAGGACGTGATGAAGGGAGGCTCACTTTTCTAGCATGACAACTCTGCATGAATACAACTTTTTTGTAGCTCCTTTCTTCGCTATCCTCTTACGTTATGTACGCTCACTCTGGGTCGTCTGGATTATTTTCCCACCCTCTATTTCTCACTGACCCAGTGGCATCGATGAGTCCAACCACACTCTCAAACCAGGAGGACCTCCGCCAATTCCAAAATCTCCATCCAAGGTAGATTTGTATTTCTTCGCGCTGGTTTTAAAATAGTATCCGATGTTTTAATGGTTCGTGTTTTTGTCGTAGCTCAGACCAGCAGTGCCTCCTCCACCCAAGGTGACCCCATCCCAAGAGATGAAAACGGAAAATATCATCAACCTGTTTGATGCTGCAGCAACTCCTGATATCAGTATCACCTCCCCTACAGAGGTTAGTGTGTACAACTGGTGCTCACAAACAGTGGAATTATAGTCCTTTAAAAGTCCTTCATAGTAAACATAATGATCACAAGTTGGATTTTATTGGCATAGTTTGAGGTGTTGCTGGCTGCTTTTTTCCCTCTGAAATATAAAGCTGGGGGCATGTTGGTTTATAGTTATGTGCTTCGACTGACTGTTTTCTACTTTATTTCCGATAGTCGACAACAGCGCATTTCTCCTCGAATGACTTCAATAATAGCCAAAAGTGCAGAGCAAATACCACAAAGAGATGATTTTTCCTTTCTATCGGCACTGTTAAGACTCCCATTGTATGAGGCTTTCCTTTGCCGCAAGTCTGCTGCTTGTCAGTATTTAATTAACGAGATAAATGGCATGCAGCCTGTGTTATAATTGAGGCATCTCTCACAATGTCGCTTTTTTTTTTATTTTGCTGGCCCCACCATCAGGAACATCTCAGTCTTTACAGAGATAATTATGCTCTATTTTAATTGTCCTTTTCAGAGAGATATTGATTGAGCAACGTGGTTCTGTAATCAACAGGGAGCTGTAATAATATTCTGCATATTGACCACTAGGGGCACTACATTCAAGCAGTTACAATAATTTACAGTAGAAATTGACATGTATGAGATGTGAATATGAGGTGACAGTATAACATTTAACAGAGGTGGCAAATCCAGGTCCAGAAAGTAAAAAACCCTGCCACAGTTTGGCTTTAGCCCCAGGTGCTAGGTAGCTAGCTAGCTCCCATGGTGCTCGTTTACCTGTTAAGGAGCTAGCTAGCTAGCATCAGCATTTAAAAAGATAACACATATTTGTTATTTAGGCTACCGTACTTATACTTCTGCACAACAATATCTAACTCTACTTTATACTTAACCAGCAGGCTGAAAAAGACAGTTTTGTGAAGTACTTATTTTCATATGACTACCTCTGACCCCACAGCCAGCAAACTGGGACTCCTGGGTAAGCTAATTGAGCGCTACAACAAAAAAATTGTATTCAATAAACAAATTCTGATCATCATTGTTATTTTCATACCATTGTGTAAATGTTAACCATTTGTGTCATGTTGCCATTATAAGCTTCACTCTCTGAGACTTTGTTAATGGCTGCCTGTCTCAACGCATGACTCCATAAATGTTACATCTGTGCCAAATCTCTTTGTGCATTGTTCTCATGTTTGCAGTGTCTGATGTCCGACCTCTGACAAATATTTACATAGCACAAATTGACTTTGGAAATAAACTTCAGTCAATTCGTTTTCAAAAATGTATGCTGTATTTAAATGGAATGGAGTGCGCCTGACTGGTGGCGAAATATGTTTTCCTCACATTTGAACTAATTTAGTTCAAATCAGTATAGATATCTGAAACTGAATTGACCTCCATTTTTTTTTTTAAACGATCCCTGTGTCCCTGTATGTTACACTGACAGAACATGTGTCGTTTACATGCCATGTAACACACAGGGAACACACGAGTGAAGTTGCTTTCACAAAGCCTCGTGTTCATAGTGACATCCGTGAACTAACCTTTTGGTTCATCACTGTAAGAGAGATGTGTCTCCAAGACAGCTTGGGCCAAAGAGCAATACTTCACAACGGAATGACACTTCTGCTCTTACAAAGCACCCACTCGACTCCCCCTCTGCCTTGTGTCCATTACTCTGTGATTAGAAGCCATGCTTGCCAACTAAATACAGAAGAACTCAAATCCCTCTTCTGATAGAAATGGCTTCCTACCTTTTACCGCCGCCATCCCTCTTTGACTTTTTTTTTTTTTTAATCAAGCCTTCCCGGTGAAGGCTTATTGTCCTATTACTAAAATGACCTTCAGTTCCTTAGTAAAATGTTGATTGTGATGTTGACAATGAATCAGCTGCTCTGTCCCTCGCAACAGATATTCATGTTGCAGTTTGTTTTCAAATTTAGAAAATACATTGCATGCAATTGATACTTTTTTCCTAACTTCCTCTGTGCTCACTTTACTTTGACCCCTAAAACGATCTATAATTTAGTAACTTTTAGCGCTGTCATTGAACAGATACTGTAGCTACAAAGTAATAAACACTTCACTTTCGGGAGAAATATTCAAGCCATAGTCAGTGTATTGCTCAAATCCATATATTTGTCATATATATTGGCAATCATCTGCACTTGAGATTCTCAAAGTGTGGTATGCGGGAAAAACAACAACATTACACTTTGTTTTTTAAATCCAGTACATTTGTGAGTTGTACTCAACTTTTAAGTGAAATACAGTTGCATTTATATTTTAGAATTATTTGTTTTCAATCCACTATTTAATTACATATGCTATATATATCTCATTAAATGTCCTTTCAAAATAAATGTTAATACAATGAATGCTACCCTCTCCAGGGCATTACAGAAATTGTAATTATATTCACTTATAACAAAAATGTCAGTTCACAAAAAAATTAGGGAAACATTACAAATTTTTACTGTTCATTTCTCAGTAAATATAAATGTTTTTTTTCTCCCTTTTTTAGGGTTTTAAAGATGAATTTTACATTTTATTCCATTAAATAAAAGACAAATATTTGAGAAATTACGATACATTTGTGAACGTATTTTAACAATCAATATATGCATTTCTAATGTAGTTTTTTGTAAAAGAACACAAATATTGTGTGTTTTTACAGTTACAGTGATATCATGTCATTTGTCAGGTAAAATCAGAGTTTGTTTTTGTAAATTAAATGATATTTTTAAAATGCAGAAAAAAACGGTGAAATAAAAAGAAAAGTATTGTTATATTACAATATATATATATTTTTTTACAGTGTATATAAGTACATTTTTTAATTGATTTAATGAGACATTATTGAAGAACTGTTTTTTTTTCTATACATGCATAATGTTACAGTGGTTTGCACCAATAAAAAAATTATTATAATATGATTATAATTAAGGCTTGGACTCGTACCCCAAATCCATGATCACGTTCGTTTAATATTTAACCAACGAATCCCGAATAAATTCCAATGGCATACTAATTGTACTTTTGCAGAAAAATCACATCACAGTCCAAAAAAATTATATTAAAATGTGATCATTATATGGTATTTGGTAAATAAAATGCACTTTTATATCGCTTTATCTACACCAAAGCGCTTTACCAAGCCTCATACTCACTTTTTTTTTTTAAACCAACCTTCAGAAAGGTTTTCCTTTTTAGTTTAAAATAATTTACTTAATCTCCAGGATCCCTCGCTGTAAACTAGCCAACAGCAGAACCCAGGGTCTTTTTAAACTTTTGGTTTTAAATCTCTCCGTGTTCTGTCGTACCAGCTAGCCAGCGCTAAACTAACCTAGGAAGGTTTGTCTCTCCGGTCCAGCGTCCAAATTTGCAAACTCCATTTGTTCTAGGCCAGTGCCAGAGGCGACAGCGAAGTAACAACAAAGACACTGCCTAGATTATTAAAAGATTGCGTAATAGTTTAATATAATGCTCATCAGCCAGCTAAACATCCAATCTCAATTATGGTCCTAAATAGTACAATAAAAACCCCAAGCCCCAAAAATAAAATTCTGAATAGAACATATATCTTCCCTCAAAACTTACATAATCGTCTCTCAACATTTTCCCCAATGATTTACCAACCCAGTCATGAGGTAAAATATGTCTTTTGAACTCTGACCCCTTGAAACCTAACCCCCTGCCCCTCAGCCAGAGGACGGCGTTGCCCAAGAAGAGCCCACCCAGGAGCACTATGACCCTGTGGCGGCTGCTGCGGATGCCTGGGGGGAAGAAGATATGCCGCCTGCCCGCTATGACCCCATAGCCGCCGCCACAGAGGGCTGGGGGGACGACAGTACCCATGCGGTTCGATACGACGACAACGAGGATTGGGGGGACGATGAAAGCCAGCAGGCTTATGACGAACCCGTGGCTGAGGCCCAGGAGGGTCAGGTGGAGAACGAGAAGCAGCCAGACGCGGAGGACGCCGCGAGTCCTGCCGAGGCTTCGGTTGACGCGTGTGAAGATGAAGCTCCTCCTAATGCTGTTGATGAAGAGGATCAGGTAACGGAGAAGATGCATCTGGAAGGAAAGGGTGGGATGCATCAGCTCTTACGGAGGTTTGAGCTTGAGATGATAAAGAAAAGATTGTTTCGACCTTATTGCCTGTGTTGTCGTAGCGCTGCTTTTGTTTTTGTCTGTCTTGTAGTGTGTCAATCTCACACCCTCACAATTAATTATGGTTGAAATCATGTAGAGTGTCTTCTTCATATTTTTTTAATGATGTATTTGTGGTCGCAGGGTGAGTCTGAAACAACTCCTGAAGCAACTCCTGAAGTAGCTCCTGAAGCAGCTCCTGAAGCAGAAGCAGTGGAAGCAGCAGAAGAAACAACAACAGAAGATACAACAGAAGATGATGTGAGTACAAGCAGAAAATATATTCAAGAACTTTTTTTTTTTTTAATGATCTGTAACAGTATGATGCTTTGGTAATGATTTATTTTGGAATGTTTTTCTATTAATAAATTATTTTATGTTTTTCTTTCTAGACACCTACAGTAAACGAAGAACCCATAGAGGCAAAGGCAGAGTCACCTGACATGCCCCCTGGTTTCCTGTTTAAGGTAACACCTGAGCCTGAATGAGAATATTTCATTCCTCTAACCCAGGGTTGGGTAACTGGAAGTGTGTTCAATTTGCAACCTCACTCTGGGTGGATCTAGACCTTTTTTTTTTTGTACAGAGCATAATATTTATTTGAAAAAAATGCTGCTAAAGATTCAATATGTATTTCCCGTGAACAATAGGGGAAAATGGGACACAAAATCCCAGACAGAAAAAAAATGTTAAGAAATATATATTTTTTAAATGTTTGAAATAAAAAAATACAATTAAAATCTGCAAAAACCTATGCATGTCTATAAACTATAGTTTTACGTTGTAATAACACCATTCGCCACTAGATGGGACATGGTCTTAAGATAACATGACTTGATTTATAATTTTTTAATTTTTGTGGGGAAAAAATGCACAAAATGAGTTTTTGCACTTAATGTCTGTTTGCTGTTCAACATTTTTGTGGCGTCCTTCAATGGTCATTTTTATACAAGAGAGCACTTTGCATTGGGGGGAATCCCAGTGTGTTATTTTGGTGTTTTCTTCCAACCCTTTGTTTTTGGGTTATAATAATTTTAGTTTTTATACATGCATTGAGAAATGTGTTATGAAAAATGACATCTATTAAGAGCAAGTGTTTTGCATAATTGTACACTCTAAAAACTGCTGGGTCAAAAACAACCCAATTTGTGTGAAAAATTTGGATCGACTCGCTAACTTGGGTCAATTTGACCGAACTTTTCTGGCTTGTACAAAACACAATAAAACGGAATAAAATTGACCCTAGTTTTTATGACTCAGCGGTTTTATTTTGCCCATATCTAAAATAGCATTTTTGTCATCTGGTTTAGGAAGTGCTTATGTGGCCCCCGAGTAGCACTGGTGAAAAATGGTGGCACCCTCCAGCATTTAAGTTGCCATCCTTGCTCTAACTCTAAATTGTGTTTCTACTAATGTGTGGTAAAGGTCCAAGTGATGCATGATTATGCCGCAAACGACACGGATGAACTTGAAATGAAGGCAGGAGACGTGGTGCTAGTAATAACCTTCGAGAACCCAGATGAACAGGTACACCCATTCTCACATTGGTGACATCAGAAAGATAAGTCAAGTCATATCTGGATTTGTGCGTGTGCGTCTTCAGGATGACGGCTGGCTGATGGGAGTCAAAGAAGATGACTGGAAGCAGAAAAAAGAAAACGGCCCCAAAGGAGTATTCCCGGAAAACTTCACCCAGAGGCTGTAAAAGTTTCATTGTCACGCCAACTTTTTCCCTTCACCCCTTTCGCCCACACTCCCTGTCCTATTCTTGTCCTGTCTAATTACTTGGACTTTGGCCGTAGAAGCAGAACTGAAATTGCAGTTCCACTACTGAGGAATTGGAATTCCTGCAAAAGAAAAATGACAAACAGCCAATCCAAGGGGCCAAATATTAGACTTACAGTGCGATCGTTGACTGGACTGATAAGAAAATCCTGAACTCATGCAGGATAAACGCAGATGTGGCTCCCTCTAAGATGGCTCAATCGTTACATTTCAATCATCTCTCATTGCTAAACTCTCCGTAGTCATTCAAATCTCTGCTTTGGTCTGTTTTGGTCACATGTAGCAAGTGATTTTTAAATATTCAGGTCGGGTGAGCTGTTAAGATCAGGTGTCAACATTTGTTGTTTACCAATCAGAAATCAGTATAATTAGTCGTGGGGCAGCTGTAACAATCTTAAATCGTTATTCCCACTAAACATGGGCCACCTTTATTCAGAGGTGGCAAATCCAGGTCCAGAGAGTAAAAACCCTGCCACAGTTTGGCTTTAGCCCCTTGTGCTAGCTAGCTAGCTAGCTTGCTCCCTAGCAGGTAAATTAGCATCCAGGGAGCTAGCCAAACTGTGGCAGGGTTTTTACTTTCTGGACTTGGATTTGCCACCTCTGCCTGTATTATTTTGTTTTCATGGAGATCAAAGTGTTGTTCGGCAAGTTATTATGCATTCAATCAATACAACAGTCAACAAAGTCAGGCTTGCTGAAAAGCTTTCAAACAGCACCAATGAGAAGTTGCTCCTGGTAGGATTATAGTTAGGCGGACTTAATCACACTCTAATCAAACATATTCTAACTGAGCCAGCTTCATTCACTTTTAAATCAGCTTCTCCTATTTCCATCAAGACGACTTTGCCGACAAATGCAAACGTTTCCGAATATGCACCAGAGCTACTTGTTTTATTTTTGTATGCTGCCAAGCAATGATGATATTAGCGTATATAGCGGTTACCGTATTTGCCAACTAAAGATGCTACAGAGTGTTTTGTACTTATGTCAGGTTCTCCGCTCTTACATAGTCCAAACACATTCACAGACTCAACATATTTGTTATTACCGTATTAAAGTGAGAGTGAGGTGTGTGTGTATGTGTTTTGGAACAGAAAGTCTTTATTTATTTGCTACTGTCATGGGACAAATCCCTGCAAGGAGCAGGTCCATTTGACAGGGAGCTTTTCATACACAACTAACAAATTTGCGCTGGCTGGTATCACAGGTTCCAGATGTAATTGTGCATTTGTTGTGTATAAATGTAATTTTGCCAAGTGATGACAGCTACATATTCTATATAAAAAAAATAATCATACGTGTATGTGAGTTAATGTGAGCATGCTGACTTCCCATGTGATGTTGTGTGAAGACCTTTCATTCAAGACAATGCTACCGGGATTACTTTTGAGGTCTGTTTTACCACCAAATGTTTTGTTTATTTATTTTTTTATAAAGGGTTTTTGAGCAGATTTATATTGGATATTAGCACACCGCCCCTTTCCCTTGTGTTTTCCCATCATTCTAGCCTCAAAATGTTGCCAGTGTATTGTGGTCCAAAGAGATTAAATTGTGATTATATGGAGGCAAGACATATAGAAACTGACTTTTTTTAATTTATTTTTTTATTTTTTATCGTTTCAACAAGCTGTTTTGTTTGAATTTATTTTTCATCACTTTGGTTCTCTATTTGTCTTAAAGCAAGTCTCCTCTGATTACTTATGGGGTGGAAACATCTTCAAAATATAAAAATACCTTCCTTACCCACCCGACCAATATTAAAAAAAGGACTTCAAACCTCCATCACTTTCCGTCTTTTATTTGGAGCAAGCTTTGATTTGGGCGTTTAGATAGCGACGCCCCCTGGTGGTTGCTATATGCAATGATCGCTGCCACCAGCAGGGTGTCCTCTGCCTAAAAGTACAGAATATACGAGAAGAAGAAAACACAATCTG
The DNA here is from genome assembly GCF_054856555.1 of Leptonotus elevatus. Classification (NCBI taxonomy): domain Eukaryota; kingdom Metazoa; phylum Chordata; class Actinopteri; order Syngnathiformes; family Syngnathidae; genus Leptonotus; species Leptonotus elevatus. The sequence goes on along the minus strand of NC_141250.1, from coordinate 15,321,166 downwards.
AATTGCTGTCCGTGGTACTGAAAGCAAACATCAGCCCAACCTGACACCACCTCATACTAACTCGAGCTTATTATCACCTGCTCATTTATTTATTTTAACTGTTGTGGTGCTAAAAGTGTCAAGTTTAACAATCTGAGTTACATGGGATTACATAATTATTTTATCTCTTAATGTCATTTTGCTTTTAAAGAAAACACATTCTTGTTTGTAATAAAAACAACAACTTTATGTTAAATATTAAAAAAAAGAAAATAATGCACAACATTGCTCCAAAAATACATATACATTAATATTCTTAAAAATAGATCTTTAAATAATTTATCTGAAAATATCTTAATATAAATATTTGACAAATCTTTGAGTATCGTTACACAGTGTGCCGGCATAGTGCCTCGGAATTTGTTTCTCCATGAAAGCATTTGAACCAAAAGTTAGTTAGAAAATCATCAGAAAATGTCATTCATTTCAAATTTGGGTTTTATACATGTTGGTTGGAACTGAAAATGCTCATGCAAAGAAAGTCATCAAATACAAGAAACTACAGAAGAAAATAACGGAGCATCATATATTAACAGCTAGAGTTATACAGTAGTTGAATACAGCCTGAGTCGAATGCATTTTGGTAGATACTACTGACCAGAAAACTGAGACTTACAAAAAAAAAACGTAGCACAATAAAAAAAAAAAAATCTAAAGATAATACACCTGATATAAAGAAGATGCATGAATGAATAATATAATTATTATGAAAGCAAATCTGTCAAACTTTCTTGCATCAGTGCTAGATTATTCCCTCATTTTAGACGGACAAAATTCTCCATTGAGATACAAATATTAGCTTGTATCAAAATCTACCGATGCTCTGTGGGGCCGATTTAGAAGGCACACACATATTTTTAATAAGGTTACAAAGACATTTAACCAGGATGAGATCATTTAATCAAACCCAGACGGCGAGAACAAATAAAACCTGAATTCTGTCAAAATCCCTGATGCATACAGGCAGCGCCATTTTTTCTTGCTTCGATTTATCAATGACTTTTAAGCGTTGCCATATATGATAAAACTGGAAATGAAATTGAACATCCTCAGGACAGCAGACACAATAAGTTCTACTTCTGGGCAGGACCAACTCTGGCTACCCCACAATTAGTTATTTGAACAATTATTCGTAGCCTGTGAGCAGACCTTCCTTCATAGAAAGTAATACTTCGACTCGTCATTACAATCACAGGTCATAGAAGTACTGGAACACCTCAGGGTTATGTACTCAGCTCCTTGCGGTTTTCATTGAATATGACAACCGGGACCCACACATTTGTTGATGATACAACACCTGATACAAACAACAAACATTCAACTGTGATAACATTATGAAAATGAAATTTTATTTTAATTGGTTGAGTGTGTCCGAGTTTTTTTGGGGGCGTCTACCTGGCCGGAATGTTCGAGCCGGCTCATCTGAAAGTCAAGCCATGTGTCATGTAAAATGTATGTAATTTTTTTTTATGTAACTACATCATAAGATAAATTAAGTTTGTTGAAAAAAAAAAAAACATTTTCCAGAGCCACCCCCCCCCCCAAAAAGTCTTGTTTTCAGCCAAAAACAAAAATCACAATAATATTAACACAGTCGAAAATGTTAAAATAAATATAGTAAATATGTTTTTGCAACTTATTATTTAAAAAAAAAATACATCAGACAACAAGGGAAAGTAATGAAACAGTAAACAAAGTAAACTTGTAATTACTTTCACTTCATTACTAAACTGCTAAAAAAATAAACATTTACACAGACCAATAAATGATCTCTCGTCACTGTTTGCTTTTTTTTTTTTTTTTCAAATTCCTTTATGCTTTGCCTTGACTTTCTGGAGTCATAAGAAGCAATCCCAAAATTTGAACACACACTGTCACTCTCGTCTTGAAGACTTCAGACTTGAGTACACATGAATGCCGAACCTGATTGTTGAATGTTCTGTTTTCATAAAATGCAGCAAAAACACATCACAGACGTTTTGAACGCTAAGGTGCTCGAAGGTAAAACTGAATGACTCTTATATCATATGAAGGAAAGCACTGGGATTAATAGCATAAGATTTTGGAGTGTGTCTGTGGGATTTTTTTTTTTTGGTCCACTCATTCACAATTTGTTGGTCACAGATGCTGAAAAGTATTTTCTTACAGACAATTCAGAATGTTTTTCATTTATATTTACAATACTTAAATTAGATTATGAAAATATTTTCATCTCATCCTTGCTGATGTCAATAATTGTGTAACACTTAAAGTGCACGGGTGGAACGTAGCAACACTTTGCCTGTATGAATTCCGGACATGTTAAATCGACCTGTTTCGCATGCATATTATTCCCAGAATGCATTGCGTGGCACAGTTGATGAAGTTATAAGGACGTTAATCCCTGTCATATTTATTTGTGTTGAATTTGAATTGAATTTGAGTCATATTTAAAAAAATGTAAACAAACCGTAACTCACCCAGGACGATTCCTAGTACAAGTTGCATTGCTCATCTGAGGACTGCTTGTGAAATTACTAATTTATATATATTGATTGTGGCTGGCTGATTAATTGGTTAAACATAAACACGTTTTTTTTACTTTATAAAATCGTCTCGCGGGCCGGATTAAACCCCTTTGCGGGCCTGATCCGGCTCACAGTGGATTTGAATATTTGTGAAGTTTTTATCATGTCCTTGACATTTGTGAATTGCCGTGCAATACTTAATTGATATCGGATTGAATTGAAGTGAATAGAATCGGGAAAAATCGAATCCAACCAAAGTCTTGTGAATCTAAATCAAATCGAATTGAGGGAATTAGAATCGATACCCAGCCCTACTGATAACCAAGTGCTTACTCATTTGTGGTTTTCTAGCACTCCTGAATCACAATAGCCTCATGAAAGTGAAATGACCAAAAGCAAAAACATATATGAAATCGGAATTCACTTTCTCGGTTTGTGTCTTACAGCATATACAGACAAGTGGAGTGAATAAAACATCACATCGATGGCAACATTTTTTTTTTTTCTATTTTGCTCTCTTCAATATATTCTTTCTTCTGTCAGAGTCCTCGCTCAGTTCCCAAAGGGTGGAAGTGTTTAGGGCCCAGTAGCATTTCCCCAACACGCTGTAGAAGCCTGGGGTACCAGTGCACTCCTTCAGTTTGTTGTTCTGCAGGGCCCATGAGGGTGCGGACGAACCGCAGCGGGGCGAGAACCCAGTGGGCCAAATGATGATTGTCCACAGCAGCGTAACAGGACGCCAAAACGCTGTTCACTACTATAGACCCGTGCTGGGTCAGCGGTGCGTACAAGCCGGTGCTCTGCCTCTCCTCCACAAAAGTCACCACAGCTTGAGTTGTTTCCGTTCCTTGCGAGGTCAGTATACACTGACCCGGCTTCACCCCGCTGGCAAACGATGTCCTCACATCGCCTTTGCTGAGTCGGCCCTCGCAGTCTGTGACAAAAATGAGGTGCGCCGCCGTGAGCGTTATATTAAGTCCAGTGTTGGTTCCGATGAGCGTGAAGATCTTTGTGACGTTCGTCTGGAGATCCAAAAAGGAGAGCACTGGACTGTAGAGAAGCCACCCGCGGCCGTCGGTTGCGGAGGAAGCCAAAACACGGTCGCCGGGATGAAGGTCGCGCATCTGCTTGGTGACTCCGCCCTCAAGGGTAACTTCAGCGTCGCCTGGGAAACAACCACCAGTTTTGGCCGCCACGGAATGTTCTGTAAAATCCAGATGGAAGAAAATCAAGACGCGCATTTGATAATGAATAAATAAAATAGAACCTTCTCAAAGGAGCCACACTTGAACTTCCACATACGGCAATCCAGGCTCGCACTTGCTCCATGAATCAAGTTGGATTTTGACGCTGACTAAAGGCCAATATTATCTCAGCAGATTAGCGACCGACTGTTTATAACGTCTTCAACGTCTTTTTGGTCAGCGTACTTGCACGCACGCGAGATAACGTCTTCAGCAACATTTTGAACGGCACAAGACATCACGAGGCCTGTGCTGATTCTAACCGAGTCAAATTGGTTGCATTTCATGAAATATGAAATGTGGTCCACATGTCGCAGATATTACTCACGAGTTATTGACAACAATAGATCGGGTGGTCAAAACTGTCAATTTTGAGATTTCAAAAATAAAAAAATAAAAAAATTACACGTTTCTTGCCTATAATAGGTTATATGGGACCTCACTAGTCTAAACATGACATTTTGATTAATATTACATTTGTGGCATGAGTTATGCAGCAAAATCCAGTCGTTTTTCTCCATCTCGGAGGGCGGCCATTTTGCCACTTGTTGTCAACTGAAGATGACATCATAGTTGCTCAGGGCTCAGACAATGACCAATCATAGCTCACCTGTTTTCTGAAGCTGATCTGTGATCAGTTGTTATCTGTTACCTGAGCAACTGTGATGTCATCTTCAATCGACAGCAAGTGGCAAAATGGCCGCCCCCTGAGATGGACAAAAATGGCTGGATTTCGCTGCTTAGCTCATATTCCGCTAACACAATGTCAACCAGAATACCATATTTATACTAGTGCGGCTGCATAGAGCATAAAAAAAATATGTTTGGGGGGGGGGGGGGGGCTGTTTTTGCCACTTGCTGTCGACTGAAGATGACATCGATGTTGCTCAGTGGCAATGGACAATTTTTTGGGTTGACTTCCCCCTTAAAGGGATACTTAACTCTTTGAGCCATTTTCAGCAGTTAACATTTTAATATATCGTCCAGAATAAATGTGATAACTTTATACTTTTTCATCTGCAATTAAACCTTTAAAAACACATTTTGCCACTTGCTGTCAACTGAAAATGTGATCACAGGTGCTCATAAAACAGGTAACGACCAATCACGGCTCACCAGTTTTCTGAGTTTGGTCATGTGACATTAGCACACTGAGCCACGATTGGTCGTTACCTGTTTCCTGAAAAGTTATGACGTCATCATATTAATTAGAGACAAAATATTATCTACTTACTGCTTGTGTCAATGTAAGGTTTTTATTTTAATTTCCCTGCAGCAAAAAAGTTACAATTGTAATCTAAGTGTACGGAAACAAGTGATGAGTAATAGACGATGTGCAAAATGCGTTTTAGCCAACTTGTAGCAACCTTAACAACTTTAAAAGAGTTAAAATCTCAGTTGATAGGAATTTACTTTCCAGTGGACTTTCAACAGTTTCAGAATGTTCTGGGTCAATATGTTTTTCCTAAGGTTCTGGTCGCTATGGATATTTGATTGATTGAACCTTTAAATGCTCAAAAGCAGTGATTTTCAACTGGGAACATTAAAATTGCTGCACTCTAAAAAGAGAATTGTTGAACCAATTTAAGATTACAAATTGAATTTTTGACCAACTTAAAAAAAAAAATTGCTTCAATTGACAACACATGATTGAATTAAGTTAGTCCAAAGTGAATATATTAAGTTTAATTAATTTTGAGTTCATTAAACTTAATATATTCACTTGAAATAATTTAATCAAAGTGACTCCAATCCAAAGTATTAAGTTTAATGAACTCATAATTAATGACATTTAAAATGGGCACTTTGGACTAACTAATTCAATTGTGTGTTACCAACTGAAGTGATTATTATTATTATTATTATATATATTTTTTAAGTTGGTAATCTTAAATTGGTTCAACAATTCTCTTTTTAGAGTGTGCAACATTATCAATTTTTGAGGTGTATATGATTTTAAATGTAATTAACTGTAGAATTAGAATATATGAATATCTCAGTTTTCATTTTTTTGGGGTTATTCGGGCGAGTCAAAAATGTGACAGATATTGACATGGCACAAGACATGACACTTTTTTCCCATTATTATGATTATTATTATTATTATTATTATTGAGATTCAAGCAGACTCAAATCAACAATACCAAATAGTTTCTATGTACTTTGCATGCATTTTTTGTTCCCGAAAGACTCGTGAAAGCCAGACGGTAAACCGGTGTTTACTTCCTTGTGGCTCTTTAAGACACAGTGAGACGAGGTGGCAAGAGGAGGTAGTCAGCGAGAGGTAATGGATAACCAGCTGATTGTATCTAAGCTTGGCCTGGGGTCAAATAGACAGGAAAGTACATTTTGAAAAAAAAAAATAGCAAGTGAAAGGTGAGCAAAGCTGAGGTTGAACATATGGAACAGAATTTAAATCGACTTTTTAACACCAATTTGTGGAATCGTGTCAAGTCAATTTACTTGACTGATTCAAAGCGAATCCACACACATATTTGATTTATGCATGCGGGTGTCTTAAGGCATGTCTTAAGACGGCCAAATATTTGTCAAAGGTGTGTATCTGTGTAAGTATGCGGCTCGCAGAGAAGGAGGTCTGCAAGCAGGAGGTGATAAGGCTCCGATAAGAGATCTGAGAGAAACCCACCGAGGGGAAAAGCAACAGCAAAACAAAGAGAGAGTTAATCATCTCACAGCCTACTAACCTCAATGGACTGCTAGAATGTAGCTTGGCATCAAATAACTGGCGGTACCAGACATGGGCCTCCAAAATATCGCAACAGTTTGAAAAGCTTGCAATGGAATGTGTTCAACTATTGTTCGATGATTTGTGATTCATAAAAGGACTTGCTTGAAATATACAATCAGCACGTTATCTGTTATCTGATTGCTTTTTAAGTGGTCCGCTTCTAAATAATACACAGCTGTCAAACTGGAACCCGCAACATAATTCATTTGCAGTGACAGGTGCGAGGCGGGGGGGGGGGGGGGGGGGGTGTAGAAATGCCATTTAACCCTACGAGGCTGCGACACTTGGCACCATTGATGTTTTTTAAAACTTTTTTTTCATCATCATTATCATCATCATCATTATTAGAATACTGATAGAACAAAATGCTGTTTTAGCTAAAAAAAAAAAAAAGTATATATATTGTTGTATATGTACAATTGTTTACATATGTATGTATTTATTTTATTTTCAAATAAAGTTTTCGAATAATTGCAGTATCTATGTGTACGCGTATGTGTAAGCTGTACTGTATTTTTAATAATGGAAGATGTTTGAAATGCCATTAAAATGGTTTGAGATAATCGTTTAATTTGTGATTTCAACTATATTAAAATCATATTATTTTTGAAAATGTGCTATTTTCAGTGGCTCATATCCTATCATCAAAATCGTCCTAGTAGACTCACATTACGAAAATGGATCTCTGTTGGTGCGAGAGCAATCAAAAATTGCTACAATTAATGCTTTATTGTCTCCAGACAGAGACACACATACACACACGCGCACACACACAGTGACATGCAATTTTTTTTTTTAATTGGCTCTGCAGTGAATTTATAACGATGTCATTTGCAAGTCTCGTTATCGTTATGGATAGATGGCCACAAAGCAGTTCCACACTATCATATACAATAGTTGGCTTACTTACCTGACTTGACGCTACAATGAATATGCGCTTTGGACTCATAGTAGACCCAATCAAATCCAGCTTCCACAGCAAGCCGAGCCAACATGGCATACTTGTTTCTGTCCCTGTGAATATGGACATAAACATCAGTACTTTGGACTCTCTTGACCGAGCATCTATGCACGCCGCAACAACCTTTATTAGTAAATCTATGATCCCAAACGTTTACTGTTTGAAATCACCCATCGCTGCTAATGCACATTGTAAATCGTCTGCTGCGGTGCCCACCTGTCTGAGGTGGTGATGTCAACAGCACGTCCCTCATAGTGCAGCGAGTCCTCCGAGTGATGGCCGTCCTCATCCCAGCCCTCTGTCACTCTCAGCTTCACACCAGGCCACATGTTCATCACCGAGATGGCCAGGGAGTTCAACTTGTCTTTGCAGCGCTGAGAGTCGGTGGACACGGGAGATTGGAAAATTCATTAAAAAAATGGTGCATGCGCAATTTAAATTCCTGGGTTAAAAATAATTCCATTTTAGTCAAAAATGGCACCGACCCACTACTTGGGTAAATTTTACCCAACTTTCTGGGTTGTTTTGAAGAAAACAACACTTTTTTTTGTACAAAACAATTCAATTTAAAACAAGCCAAAATTAGCAAGTTGGTCATTTTTTATAACCTTTGTTTTTTTTTTTTTGACCCAGCATTACGGTTTGTGCGAGCAATTTATACAACCAAATTTTGGTCAAATTAACCCATGGTTGGTCCATTTTTTTTGTTTTCAAAATGGAGCTAACTTATGTATTTATGTATCTATTTATTTATTTTTACCATTTTAAACAAGCAGTTTTAATAATGTTATTATTTGACAATGCAGCATATGCCAAAGCGCCAGCAAGTGTAACAAAGGTGTTTGTACTAGTCCAGTGGCAAGCTATTATGTTAGCTATGTACCCATAAAGGTACAAGGATGCTTTTTCTTTTTTCTTTTTTTTTGGCGTATAAAGATCATAAGATCTGTTGTATATTGTGTTGGGCATGGAGAGCTGAAACAAAGTGGGAAGCAAATAAAAAAAGAAGCTAAAATAAATACATAATTAAATAAATACATAAATACATGTAAATATTTGTCACAAGAAAAATCACAATTACTGGGGATATATATATATATATATATATATATACATACACGTTAAACAGCATGGATTCTCTCCACATGCCAACACTTTTATCTGCTAACTACAGTTAATAGGCCTATGTGTATTTATGTGCCCAACCCTGTTAAAAACTGACTACAACTGGCAAGAACTACCACTATATGCCTAAATTGTTCGTGCTCCTTTCAAATGTCACGACAAGGAATTTTTTTTGTTTTACAAACATTCAAAATAGTACGTGTGAGAACAACTGTTCATCATTCAGCGAAAATCCCAGCAGCTTTAACTCCAGAAACCAAAGCTCCGGAGGTGAAGCTATGAATCAATGAAATCAATCATTTTTGGTTTAAATATTTAACTGACAGCAAACATGGAGCGCATAGTTTGATGCGACTGTGAGGTTTTGCTCGTTTTGAAGTGATTCATAGACACGGTTAACCACACCGGACTTAAATCACTTGCATGGGACAAAATGCGTGTCTCGGTCCGCACATGAGCACTTGCAAAGTGTTCCCAGCTCTCCTTCCTCCTCCTCATCTTCTTCTTCCTCACCTGTGTCATGAGCCTGTCCGCGCCCGTGTCCTCTTCATCCTTGAAGATGATGTCAGTGTTATAGTTGGGAGTCAGCTCCTTGAAGCGCTCCGAGTTGCGCGTAATTTTGCCCTCGGGCCGCCCGCTCGCCCCCAGGGTCTTCTCGGCCACATTCGGGCTGAATTGCTTCAAGGCCAGCGGGATGAGCTTCTTCGGAAGCCGCCTCTTGCCGTACCCCCTCCCCGGTCCGCAGCCCTCCGAGGCAGGTGCGAGGAGGAGGAGAACCATGGCGCACAGAGAGGCGGTGAGAAGGAGGAAGGGGATCCGCATCGCCCCGGGAGGAGGGAGGACTCTCCCGAGGGAGATGTGTGTCTTCTTCAGTACGTCTCCGGTTCACCTGTCGAGTCCATGGTCCGGGACAGTCGCGTATGCACTTTGTCCCCAAATCGCTTTTTTTTACTCCAGCGGGCACCTCAGCATCAGGGCGCCGACAAAATTCCCACTTGGATGGAAAAGTTCGCTTGGAGAAACAGCCGTGGGTGCGCAGGCTGTAAAGTCCGCGGATTTAAACAAACAGGTTCAAAGTCGATGAGGTGGGTGAGAGAGAAAGAGAGAGAGGGAGACAGACCGAGAGAGAGAGAGAGAGAGAGAGAGAGAGAGAGAGAGAGAGAGAGAGAGAGAGAGAGAGAGAGAGAGAGAGAGAGAGAGAGAGAGAGAGAGAGAGAGAGAGCAGCAGCACGTCCACGTTTTTAATGTGGTGGTCTCTCTGTGTCTTCTTTTGCTCCGTGAAAAGTGTCACAACATCCCCCGTGGATTGTGAACCTTTTTGATGCTCCTTTTTGAGACGACTGCGCGCAACAGGCTGCAGCTTTCCACTTGAATCGACTCCACTTGAGTGATCAGCGACGAGCTGTTGCCATTTCAGACCGCACCCTGCCAGTCCTGCCCTCCTCTCCCTCTCTGCCTCATCTGTCCCCGCTTTGCCACCCACTCCGCCCCTCGACGTGGGCACAGTGCGCACGGGAGAATCCTGTCCACACGCACGCACTCGTCCACACGCACGCACGCACGCACACTGCACTGCGCTGGCAGGCATCCGACAAACATCAGCTTCGTCCTTCAATGCCGCCACTTATCACTTGTCAGTTTTGTCTTTGTGTTTTTTTCTGCCCTTGTTATGTTCTGTCACCAAGTGATTTTTTGAAGGAGCGCAGTGCACTAGCGGGAAGCATGTCTGCTCCACAGTTGTGAGTTTGAATCCTTGGTGTGTATAGTTTTACATTTTAAAGCATTCAACTAATTAATTAATCACAAAAAAAATTGTTGCATTAATCATGTACCAACGCAGATGAATCACAGGATGGTTACGTTAAAGGTAGCACAAGTTGTGTTTGAGCAATAAATATGACTACATGCATTAAAATAAAGCATTTAATAAATGTTAGCATATGACATCCCGCATATTTGTTCATGTCAAACTATTGGGGCCATCTTTTTCTTCTTCTTCAATTATCCGAGTAATTAACTGATTAGAAAAAGAGGAGGATGAGGTGTGCAGTGGATAATTTTTTTTGAAGACGTCCTCATTAAATGTTGAATTTTTGTTAAATAATATTGATTTAAAAAGCCTTTTTAATTAAGTGATCAATCGTGATCAATCAAAATTGATCATTAGACAGTCGAATAGCTTTTCTCTGAAGTTCCCACCCAAAAACATGCATGTTTTGGAGACTCTAAATTATTCAAATGTGAGTCAAAAATTAATTAAAACGCAGGCTGAACTAAAGGGTCCAAACCATTTTTAATCCAGTGGGCAATGCTGCTCTTGAGCAAGGCACACAAACCTTAAACTGTTTCTCAGGTGCCCTAATTTGGCTTCTGCTCCAGTTTGTCACAAAAGGATGCGTTAAATGCAGAAAAACTCTCTAAGACTTTATTATAAAATGCCAAAAGGTCAAAGGTCAGTTGACTGAACAGGCCCGGATACTTGTTAGCTAGGCAATCTGAATAATCTGGTTACTGGCTGACAAATTGAAACCCTTTTCCTGAACAAATTAGTTGAAGTAGCCCCAACAATCATTCTAAGTAATAATCTAGATTCATTGAACACACACACACGTGCCTACACACACAAATAACACATTTTAACACACTTGTTTTTAACACCAGCAAACACAGCCCCTCCAAATTAGCTGCTCAAATATTTACCCGCAGAAATTCAGTGGTCTCCCCCCGGTTTCTCTGGCCACCTCCTTTGAATGAGCTGAACTGTGCACAAGACTGAATGTCCACACACTTTATGTTTTATTATTTGCGAGCGTAAACACCGTAAAGTATTTTAGCAGCGCTGCTCCGTTTCATGTTGCTTGGCGGAGGGCAGACAACAAAGAGAGATTCACATAAACGGCAAACAGCCAAACAGAACCGTGTTTACTTTTGAGCTGAAATAGAACGTCAACCGACACTTGTGTAGAACTTTCCAGCAAAAGGCCCATACACGCCAACCGAGGAAATCAAACTTTGTCATAAAGGTGTTAGTGTTTCTTTTGAGTCGCTTCCAGCTTTGTAAGGGAAAGGCTCTCATATATAATCTTAGAAGTAATTATTGCTTTGGAGACCGAGGGTCTAGCTGCAGTCAAGTCACTGCAGACAAAGATACACTTTTTTGCTGCTCCAATGCAAGAAGCACAATCATAAACTCGTTCAACTCCACTCAATCAGTGATCCATGAGGACAAATTGCATTCCTGCGGTTGTTAAGATTACAGCTTGTAAATCACATTGGAGGGCTGTAAGCTGCACCAAAGGGAAGCAGAGACCAAGTCGGTACTGAATTAGATAAATGTCACATCCCAATATTAAACTACAATTTGAAGATTTATGAGAAATGTAAAAACAAAAACTGAATACAACTAAATGGGAAATGGAATCATGTTGAAATATGATTGTAGGTTGCTCTGGTCACTTTTTATACATTGTTGCTTAATGTTCTTGTGCGATAGTATGAAAACAAAAGTGTTTTGGATTGTGGAATTTCTGATTCTAAATTAGACCTTGAATGTATCAGATCTGTTTGGATTTGTAACTCAATGTGGGGTGTTAGTGTTTTGAGATGTCTTGGTAGCAAGGCGAAAAAACATGAGACACCCATGGAAAAGTAATACAATATGACCTTATTGTGTGATAAGATACTGTTTTTCTCCCTTTCAGGTAACAATGTCAATATTTTTGTACATTTTTAAGATAAGTCAAGTGTACTTTTGAGCAGATTCATGTGAGTACTTTGCCAAGAATCGCCCCACTTATCACATGCTCAACTCGGACTGCTTTTAGCTAGTTAGCGCCTACGCTATCATACTTAATAGTCAATGGGTAAATGTACGTTTTATATGTAGTCAATAACCCTTTCAAAATCGGAATATTGGGAATATTCGGGGTTCTAAATTCCATGTAAACATGCACAAAAGCCTGATTATTTAGGTTTTTAAAAACCCCAATAAGACCCCTGGGTTGCCCATTTGCTAACCTGAATGTTTGGTCATATGAGCGCGATTGGGGTTCCTTTGAACGTAACTTTGGTATGTGTTCTGCGCATGCTCTATCCCCGAGAATCTTGGTCTTTAGAAGTACAGGAAGTACTTGCATTTGCCGCATTTCGCACGCTATCCACCGTAAATACACAAGCAGAGATGAACAAACATGGCGAACTTTGGACGCAGCGTAGTAACACACTTTTGCCAGTTGAAACTACTACTTTATTAGTGTGGCAAGTGACATTTGACAGTTGGAAATAAGTAGAAATGACGTTTATTTATCTATCAGGTATGTTTGAGCTCCCCTGACAAAAATGTTCTCCAGCTGTTTAATAATGTGTTTTCTGCGTCCATTTCTAGGTATGACGTAAAGTGGAATCTCTTCTGTCTGCCTGTCTTCTGCCTTATTTTCGATTTTCTAATTTTCATGCAGTGTTTCTGTTTATCGCAGGCACAGCGTGATAACACATCTTTGACCGTTGAAAGCGAGCTTGCTTTTTTTTATATCAACATTTTCAATTCATTTTGAGGTATTTGAGGACATTTGATGTTGCATTCAATTTGACAAGACGATAATAGTACAATGCCACCATTTTTTTTTATTAGCGCCGTATTTATTTTTGATAATACAAGAAGGCATACCTTTCCCACTCCATTTTCCTGAACGTTTTTTGTCTGTAGCTAGCTAGCGATGGCGTGGGAGTCCAGTAGCCAAATACATTGTGAAACTGGTGCCTCTTTATAATTTGGGCCACATTTAAGGAAACTGTGAGCCCTCAAGGTCTTAACGTCATTCCTTTTGTTAAAATTGATCACAGGACATTGCGTTGTTTTGAGTGTTTTTAAAGTGTCTTAACTTGTGTAATCCGTTCCATATTGATACGATTTAAACACCATTTAGTTCCTTTTTTTTTGTGTTGTTTTTGGTGATCTTGGTTTTGCTGAAAAAAAAAGAAGAGATTTAATTTTTTGTCATGTACCAATGTCTATCGGAGTAACCATCTACTCACACATGTAAAAGGGCTATTTTAAATCTTTCCCAAAATATGGTACCTTGCCCTGGATTGACCTTTGTTTAAGTGTATTTCCAATTGCACAATAAACAAATGTGCCATGTGAAATGACACGCACAACTGCAGAGCCACTGATACTCGCGCGTTCCCGCGCTTGAGTGCTCACGCATTCAACCGCACGCATGCAAACGGCAGCAACCGTATGCAAATTTGTGAGTATCCACATTTGCTCGACCACATGTTTTTCTGCGACTATCACATATAGTGGGCGTGCGTGCGTGAGTGTGCGTGAGTGTGCGTTTGTGTGTGTGCCATCCTTCCTTTGAAGATCATAAATACGGGCGTGGCTCCAAGCAGGCACGCTGCCTATTCAGCGTGCCTGTCGACAATGCTTCAGAAGTGGTCACATTTTCTCATCCATCCATCCTCCCTTTCATCCATCTGTCTCCCAGCTCGTCTTGGCCTCAAGAAAGGACGTTGTGGTCTTCCAAGGAGGAAACAATGCCATCACACCAAACCAGACTGTGCCCCCTTCCTGGCTCGGTTTCCTTCTCGTGTTCCGTTTTTGACGGGCTCCTTCAACGCTACTTGCTATGGATCACATCCTTTAAGGTATGAGCTCCGGCAAACACGCAGGCCCACAAACGCACCATCGAACCCACGCATATCCAAGGCATGTGTTCACAGAGCACATTCACATGGTCACACTCACACGCACAAGCAAAACCCAACCAGCATCAGTCTGCTTTCCCATTGATGTTTGTTAAAGTTATTAATTTTCTCCAGAAAATAAGAGGCCACAGTGGCAGGACAGAGGAAGATGGGTGCCAGGCCCGTAATCTCTTGCGACTTTTATCTACTGACTCTGGAGCCCAATGAGACACAGAAGAGGGCACTAGGGTTACCCACGCATACCCAATTGCTGTAACCAACACAGATTTTGACTGAGGAAAAAAGGCAGAAAAAGAAATGAAAGGAAAAGTTGTGGAAGAAGTAAAGCAAACAAGACGGGACGCTAAAGAAAACTCGGGCGGCTGGGACCAAATTAAACAGGGAAAATGTGGAACATGTCGGAAAACTGGGGTGTAAGGGTGGAGGTTTTGGGGTGAGAGTGCCTACATGGCGCATTATCTGGTAAACAAGTGAGTTTGGGTTGTTTTGCAGGCAGTAGTAGCTAGCGTGTTTGTGGCTTGCGGCAGATTGTCGTAATGGGGGTTAAAGGACGTTATGCTAGGTAACAGCAGCTGGTGGCTAAAACCACCATCCCTCTTCCTCCTCCTCCTTCCCTTTCTGTCCCTCCACACACTCCGGAGCCCAACCCCTGACCACAATAAACACCTAAAACGACATCTTTATACACAGGGCCTCTAAGTATTTGGAGTGGTTCAGTCAGAGATCTCGTAAGTCTTAATCTTCCAAGACATGTGGATCAAGTTTGACTGGACGTCTGCTGTGGAAGCGTAGATCTTAACTGGTGAACATCACACGTTTGGTCGTGCAGTTTGGGTTTTCTTTGCCTTGAGATGGAAAAGTCAGTAGAAACCACCAAACCTTACTTTGAACAGTAAAGCAAGGTATCGTTGCTAGGGGTGACCGTTGGATTTTGCCAGCAACAATGTTTTGTCCCGTTTTTACACAGGCCCCGTCCCACCGTTCCGATTTTGGCCCATCTGTATGGCAATCACGCAGTTATCATAGCGATTCATGTGACAAACCATTCCACTCATTTGCTCCCAAAAACGTATAAACACATAATATTTTAAATATTGGCCATGGTCCCAAAAACGTATTTATATGTTTTTTATTAAGTTTTTCATGCTAGAGCATACAGAAGGCTTTGATGCAGCCCCTGACCTGAAGAGGTCGCTTAAAGCAATGGTAGTTATTACAAAAACGACCAGCAGGTGGCAGCAGAGTATAAGAGATCAACCAGGGCCATGTTGCAACAAGTTTTCAACAGATTTGTGAATATTGATGAAACTTAACTATATTCTAAGGCTAATTGCTGCAAAACGGAAACAGATACAAATATACATATTTCCTGATGAAAAAATAAACTCTCATCTTTCTTTTGGTAGGTTCCATGTTTTTGTAGCAATAGAACACAATATTCTGTGGGCCTTGCAAAATCAGTCAAAATCCAGTAAAACAGCCGGGAGCGAAGGTGATTACTGCAGTGAAAATGGCTGGAACTCTGAGTGAATGAGTTAAAAAATAATTTAACTGTTAAATTTACGTTTGTGTTCTCATTTGCATCTTGACCAGAACCCAAACTACTTCCTGCTTCCGTTTCTGAGAATCATGGGAAATGTAGTCCAACTAGCCTAATGCTGCGGTCGCCAGTCAAATGCAATACAGGCTTTGCTTTTCTGGCAATATATTTCCAATTTTACAATGTGCAGCTACTGGTGCGAGGTAAACAGCACAGCTAGCTTCCAATAGCTTCTGGGACTGAGTATAAAATGTTGGATAATGGTGAGTGTGTTGCTTGTTTAGCGCTGTTGCGCTTTCAACCAAATATCATTTAGAATTAGCTAAAGCAATAATACCACCTGCCACCATGATTGACTAGTAAATTTGTTCCTGGTAAAGATTTACTGAATATTTGATTTTCAGCTAATTTGTAACGTTTTTAAATGTGAAAATCTGGTCACCCGAATCACTAACATTCTTGTTAAGGCTAGCTCAGTGTAGTTCATGTGTATAAAGGGAAAGTAAAAGCAGGATGATACAAAAGTAGAGCACAGGCTAAATGTGTCTCAGCGTTAGCGGGCAAGGCTAGCCACCGCACGGCTAAAGCAAACAAAAAGCTTGGCCAAGGGACTGAAGTTCACTGTGCTGTGATACCAAGCACATGAAACATGCGCACGCACACAAGCTTACGCAGGTAGGCACGCGTCCGAGGTTAAGCATTCATGTGTGTCATCAAGACAGCGCGCATGCATATACCCGAGAAAATGTCTGGCTGGACAGATTGACACAAGGAGTTAGTAGTACAAACACCAGCCAGCTGCACACAAATTACTACTTCTTAATGCACTTGAATCCCATATTAATAATTACATCCCAGAATAGGAGACTTTTGGGTTGGGTCTGAGAAAAAATCTTTTTGATTCCGCGCACATATTAGACGAAGATTTGGTTAAATTTGTACGAGGTTCCCTAATAACAAGCACAACAGTTGGGTAAGGTCAACAATAATGTAGTCAATGTTCTTTTCATGTCAAGTGAGGTTTCATTCTCCCTCGTGCCCCCCCCGCTCTCTCCAACTCAGTCTTTCGCTCTCCTGAGTGTGTGCCACATCTGTGGGCTCTGTGGTGATGTTTCTCCGCTCAGAATGGATTCACCAGCTCAAAAACGTCCTTATTATATTTATATTTTACTACACCGCGAGGAAAGCCATGCCAGCTGGGCTAAGGAAGCTTTGGGCAGAAAACAGGGAAGAGAAGTGGAAGTTGGACAATTGACAAGGAGAGGCAGATGAGTAGAGGGATGCAAACAACAAGCAAAGCGAAAATAGCAGACGGACTGATGTGAAGCTTGCTTCTGTGATGGCCCAAGAGTATGGAGGTTTCAATGTGGCAATTCTGTATCTTTCTTTAGCAACATCGTTGCACCTACTTAATAGCAAAGAAGACCCCCTGCAGCAGAACAGTAACTTACCTTCTAGATCTCCGGGCTCTTTTTCCCCCCTTCTAAGATGCCATCATGCTTAACATTTTGATGAGGGATGTGGGGGCCGTGTCGTCCCAGAGGCTTGGACTGCCAAATAATATGTTTGCCTTCCTACATATGAAGGTTCGTTTATTGTTTGTTGAGCCAAGGTTTTCTCCTGGAGTGAGCGCTGGTTCACAAAAACGTTCATTAGGTATAAATAGTGATGGCAAAATCCAAACTTTGTTTTGGTTGGTACCGGAACCCAGGCGCAACTTGTGATTCGAATCGCGTTCCTAAATCTGTCTCAAAATCACAATGTCACGTGGCAGTTACGTTTTGTGTTCAATTATCTATTTGTATTCAAAAATATTTTAAACTAAGAAAATGAATCTTCAATTTAAGGGGTTTGATTATTTTTGAAATAGGTAAAGTGAGGACGAATGTAAAATACAGATGTTTCTCAGTTTTGGGTGTGAAAATGTGGAATAGTCTTGATGATGAGCTGAAGCTTATCGGTTTAAGAAAAAACTAAAATATAAAATCATTAATGCCCATAGTGCCATAGACAAAATGTAAAAATATTAAGGCGCTCTGGTGTCCGTGCTTTGTTTTGTTGTATTTTTATGTGACTTCATGTGAGTGTACAGGACTGTGTTTTGAATTATGTTTGAGTCGAGAATGTTTCATTAAGTTATATAGGGGTATGAGTTAAAAAGTGTTGACTTCTTTTTACTCCTTTTTTGAACATATGTATAGAGCATGTTTTTGTTTTATATGATTTTTAATATCTTTGAGTCGATTTTTTCTTTCATTCTCTTGTTTACTTTTTTTTATATGTATATGTTTGAAAAATTAAATTCATTCATTCATTCATTCATTCATTACGCCTCCAAACGTCAAATTGTTTCAGTAAGTGAACATGTTATCCCTTTTCTAAAATTGAATAAAATCCTACCATTGCACTATATGAAAATGTCTTAAATCTGAAAAAATATCCAACCTAAGTATACTTTGTATGTAAAATAATTTGCCCTGGCTGCTGATTCACCCTACATGATAAAATGCCAGCAAACTTTGGAGTGCGGTGGTTTTGTTCACCGGTAACGCACTTGCACAATGTAGCCCATTATGTAGGTGACCCCGGTTCAATTCCCGGTCCGAGTGGTCTGTTTTTTCAGGTCATTCTTTTTCCTCTCTAATGCTTTCTGTCAAAACTTAAGATGCCCTGTCATCAAAAAAACAAAAAACAAAAACAGCCTTTGAAATGTTTTTGATTAAATGTGATACTACTGTGGGTCTCATCAAAGCAAATACATCATGTTGAGATTTGATGATTTATTTCAAAGGCAAAATTAAAAACAAACCAAGAATCAGCAACACAAAACTCATTTGTACTTCTCTACTTATTTTGACGGGGTGGGAATTATTTAGTTTTTGTTTCCCATGATGTCATTTCTCTCTCTTATGGCGTCCATTACACAATTACAGTATGTGACGATTTCCAGTTGTGTAAATTAGGTGATGACAACCAGCCAATAGTTAATTTCTTGGCAACACTGCTCTACTCTTTGAATTTAATATTTTACAATTGGCCACCAGATGTCACTGTGGGGAGACGTTTCGAACGTCCCAAAAGCTCCAATATTTTTCTGAATCAATTGTTCCAAATGATTTGATCCTTTCAATGTTCCATTTCTGCCACCTCTAGGTATAAATACATTACATTCACTTCATGTTTACCTAAAATATGAACAAGTTCATGAACTTTCGTTCAGTGAACTTGTTCAGGCAGAAGACATGAAATTAAGTTGTCTACAAGTTACAGTGCATTTGACAAATCTAGTTAATTCTTGCAAGAACTTTAGTTAATGGGCAGGGTTGGGAAATCCAGGTCCAGAGAGAACCAACCCTGAAACAGTTTGACTTTAGCCACAGGTGCTTCTACCCAACAGGCGCTTCAATGAGCTTGTTTACCTGCCAGTTAAGTAGAAGCACCTGACGCTAAAGCCAGTCTGTGGCAGGGTTTTTACTTTCTGGACCTAGATTTCACAACCCTGGTATTGGGATGGTAAAGCTGGTTGATTAGTTAAATAATTGGGATCAATTCCACAAAGAAACAACAGATTAAACAGATTATTGTGTTTAGGAGCTCCCGAATTCAATTCATGTGATGGGCATATTGCATAATGACTGACTTGCTCAGACTAGTCAGGTGCAAGAATGACTCTAGCCCAAAAGAGAAGGTAAAGACGGCAATGGACAAAGCGCTCCCAATTCAGACTCAACCAATGTAACTCCACTGAGGACTGTGGCATTAAATTGGGAATTGTGGACATCACAGACAGCATACAGCAGGATCACCTCAGGTGAATTTGTGGAAAGGCCTGAGAATGCCAAGCCAGGAAGTTTCCAAAGTGTCCCATTTTTCAATGCCTGAATATTTCCATTGGCTAAGACCTGAATCCAGACAGACTGTGTGGAACCCATACACTACCGAAAACCCAGAAGTTCAATACCCTACATGTTAACGTAATCCATTCAAGAATGTCGCAAAACATAGTTGATGTGGTTCTTTTGATTTAAGATTAATCTTCAAATTAGAGGGATCTACAGTACATGGTTAAGTACAAGAAAATAAATAATCCAACTGAGAAAAATCTAGTTTTTAAAGAATGTTTTGTATCTGTTTTTTTTTTTTTGCTCCTTCAGGGAAGCCCACACGTGCCCGTCTGGAGCCACTTACTCTCTCGTTCCAACTGTTCCTCTCTAGCATGTCTCAGGACACCTCACCAAGGAAATCACAAACACATCTGTAAATCTTCTGACAAAGGAACCAGAAGAAAAAAGTTTCTGTCTATGTATTTGTGAAGGGAGGAAGGAAGGAAATGAGGAAGAATCACATTTCCTACCAACACAAATACGTGCTAGGAAGAAAGCAACAGTGGAAAAGAAAACTGAGATAAAGACCACAAGAAAGTGGAGAGAAGGCGAGACAGCAAATAAGAGAGATGGCCTGCTCAACGACTGGTACTGATCAGTGGCTCCCTCTGTGATGCGGCTGCCAGTTTCCAGCCCAGCGATTGGTCAACTGCATAACTCGGAACATGCATCGCCACAATCCCTCAACGCCACTTCAATGCCACCGCGCTGGTTCACCACTCTGCGGCTCTGAGAAATGCCGGCTGGCATGAGTAACGTATCAATAAATTCATTACTCGTTTGTATTAAAATATTTCTCAAGTTTCACTGTTTCGCAGGAATTATATTTATAGAGCGTACTTTTGTTTGTTTGTGTCACACACTGGATCTGTGCTGTGGTGAGACAGCTGTCGCCCTCTCAGGTCTTGTGTCTATGCAAAATAACAGAAAACAAGTCAAACGTTTGGAATAAACCAATCATAGGAAGTAAATGTGAGGCCCTGAGGAATACTGAAGGTTTTTTTTTTTGCTCCCAGGCTCCCTCTACAGGTGAAATGGAATTATTTTCAAGAAACATGGCGAAACAGTACATGAAGACACTAAGAAATGCGCGTTCGTTAGCCGATAGAAGCTAAAGCAGTAAGACAATTTCTCAGTGTTATAACAGCATGTCTTGAAATAAACATTGTTTGATCGTGTTAGTGTGTGGCAACGTTTGAACAAGCGCTACACACAAAACTTTGGCGCAGACGTTTGCGCTAACGCTACGTGAGAGCTGGCTAGGCAATAGCATCGACCACAAAGTACCGTAGGTTGCCATGACAATGACAGAGACTATTCTCCTTATTATAAGCCACTGTAGCATCAAAATGACTTTGAAGTTTGTATTTTAAGAGTAAATTGCTACATATTATTGCTTTAAGTAATTTGAAGGCTAGGCTACAAGTGCTGTGAGTCATTTCAATGAAGAACTTCAAAAATAATGACCATAGAATTACTGTAACTTCCGACAATATTTCAGCAAAAAGAAACTTATGTGACCTCCGAGAGAAACATTTGAAATAAAGGAAGTCAAAATGATACTCTAAACACATAATCAGTCCAGCACATAACTGTTCATTCAATGGACTTAAATCCAAAATATGTTCTTATTTTTCAACGCAATAAATTCTCATTTTGGTTATTTTACAGCTTGGGAATCAAACCTCCATAAACTGGCTTATAGAAAGACTTTTAATCAGACTAAAATATATGAGTTGTCCAAGCAATTTCGCAATACAGCATATAATAGCTAGCATGCTATCTAACTCCAGATCACATTATCCATTTCGGTTTTAAAACGGCATGTACGTGCCGTTAATCCGAATAATAGAAAAGTCAGTTAATTAGCCAGTTTCTATTTATGAATTTCCACCAAATCTATTTCTGTCTAATGTAAATTATGGCCTACATGACCTTCCAACAACTGCAAACCTCTACGCTTTATCAATACAAAAACTTGAAATAAAATACATCATACTCACCAGAGATCCTTACACAAATGCAGCAGCAACTTCATGTTTACATATGCTGCTCTTAAAATGCCCGAAAAAATCAATTTCCGGGTTGACCTGAC
This sequence comes from Leptonotus elevatus, assembly GCF_054856555.1. Lineage (NCBI taxonomy): Eukaryota > Metazoa > Chordata > Actinopteri > Syngnathiformes > Syngnathidae > Leptonotus > Leptonotus elevatus. The sequence goes on along the minus strand of NC_141250.1, from coordinate 15,299,313 downwards.
CTCATAAAGTCCAGCTTTAATTTAAAAATGTACATTTAAGCATGTCCTACATCTTTCTCCCCTCTAAATCAGTCTTTGGTGCGTATAGTGGGCTCAACCAATCACAGGGTTAAACAAAGCAGGCTATTTAGGTAAACCAATGAAAGGATGAAAACATGTTGACGTCACTCTAAACCTTCGTGAAGGTGAGTAACATTGTGAATCTGGTTAAAATAAGACGTAGCCAATGTGTGTGTTTGAAGACAGCACTAGGGCAAATTACATAGCAACTCATTGAAGCTGAAATCTGATTGGACAAAAATAATAAGAAGAAACTGAGCAGCCTTGACAGACAGATGCTATCAAATGAAGACAAAAGACTGTCGGAAAGAGTTTAATTTACATTTCATGTATATTGTAGATGTAGGTCTGTGATTCTGATACTGTTTGGATCATCAGAGAAATCCTTGAAGGCCCTGACTGTGTGCCACTGGTCAAATGACATAGAAGTGTTTCTAGTTCCAATGGCCAAAGCTAACGTTTTTGCCCTCTGGAGTACGTGTGACGTCACAGTGAAATGTGCTATAGCTAGTTTTGGTGAAGAGGTGGGGCTGAACACGGGAAATTTGTTGTCTTCAGTTAATATGATATACGTTATTGGACTATGAGAAGAAGCGGGAGGATCCAGAGCGAACCAACGTAAGCACAAAAATAACATACAAGTCCAGTATCTGTTTAACTCATTCACTGCCATAAATTCATTAATTAAAAAAAAAAAGATTATTAAAAATGAGGGGCAAGAGGTGATTAATTTTTTAAAATTGTAATTAATCACATGACTTCACTAGTTAACTCACGATTAATCACAAATTCTATATATTCTAAATGTACAGTAAAAAAAATCATAGAGTTTCATACTCTTGTTAACAAAAGTGGAAAAAAATGTTAAACAATTTTTTTTACTAATTGACTAATTGACGTTTAGAGCTTTCAACGGCTGTGAATGGATAAAAAAAAAAGACAGAAAATATTATAAAAAATTTGGGGCGTCGGGCGATTAAAGTTTTTAATCGTAATTAACTTCACCAGTTAACTCGTGATCAATCACAAATTTTATGTACAAAACTAAATGTACAGTAAAAAAAATCTAGATTTTCAACAAAAGTGGAAAAAAAAATTCAACTAATAGAAATAGTTCAAATGAATTTTTGACGTTTATAGCCGTCACTGGCAGTGAATGAGTTAAATATTCGAAGTTGTATATCTGAAAGCAAAAGTCAACCCTTGTAGCAATAATTGCCAACCTCCGTCTCCTGCAATAGAGTGGGAGTGAGAAGGTTACAGAAGAAACGGAAACACCGCGACAGAGCGGCACACACTAAGAATTAGGGGCTCTGCTGACCAGAAACGGCGTGACTCAGACAAAGTCAACATGTCCGATGACATCACTGACCATCAGCTGCAGCGTTTGAGCTTAAAATGCTTTGATACGCCAAACAACCTTTATTTGTACAAACCCACATAGACCAAAGGTGGAAAGCATCACAAAGCCAGAACAAATCGGAGGATAGCTACCATCAAAAACATGTTGTGATTCAAATTATTGCTACATAGAAAACAATGTGCTTTATTTAGGATGTTATTTACAAACTTGCTGGGCCAAAACACATTTGTCTAATTGAAAAGTGGAGAACTGCTTGGCACTGCTGAGATACCGGAGGTGTTTAATTCAACCACAGGCGTCTTCCAGGCACCAGAAAATGTAATTAACACTTGTAAAAAAAACTTTAACAAGACTTAGTTAGAATGCGATTCATGGTTGATTAGATCTTTAATTCCCCTTCAAGACTGGATAAAATCAGTTTTCAGGAACAATTGATAATTTCGGTTCTTACAGCCCAGCAGGTTTGAAAGAATTGAAAGAATTAGGGGAGGCGTCCACAATGATCATACACTCAACTTTGTACATCTGTAGGAATGTAATTTTGTATTTATGACATTATAACGTGTGCCATACTTATTCCCACACGTAATATGTGAAACATTAAGAGGGGTTTGGGGTTTAAAGTTGCGGTTGTCTGAATGAGGGGTGGGATAGGCAGGCAGGGGTGTTGGAGTGTTCAAACCAGCAGCCTCTAATCCTGACACGATGCCTCTGCCAATTATAAATGCTTCAAACACGACCGGTGGGAGGAAAAAACATGACCAGGGAGACCAGACTTGCGTCGGGGCGTATTTAGCTACATACAGGCAGACTGTAATTATATATTTGGGCAAAAGAGAGATTTTGTGACGTTGAGTGAAGGCAGGTGGACGGAAATGCAGAAACTAAGTAGCTGGCTGGCAGGAATTACTGCAAATGATTGATAGTTATTCAAACTAACCAAAGAAAGGCCAAAGTCGTCTTCCGGGATTTAGCATACGTAATGAACTGATTGGACATTGGGAATAAAGGAACAGGATCTGGTAGTCCTCAGGTGAAACCAGTGATAAACATCAGCCCAACAAAATCTTTCGAAATAAACCAGGATAGAAAAAATAAACTGAGTGCAGAGAAGCAGGGGGTCGAAGCAGGAGTTCTCTCAAAAAGGGAATTTAACACATTCAGTGTCATTGACATTGTTAACAAGAGTATGAATACGGAAGCGTATTGCATTCGCTTGAAAAAAACAAAACAAAATAACTCCTGACTAATTTCTTGGGGGAGCGTTGTTTTTTTGAGTATTTTTTATTTTATTTTATGTTTTTCTGAATATTTTTTTCTGTCAAAAAAATATTTTTGAAAAACAGGCTGGCTGCAAAAAATTATTCAGAAAAACAGGAGAAAAAAATATTTGAAAAACAAGAAAAAAATTATTCAAAAAAACAGAATTTATTTTTTTTCCCCCAAAAAATGATTTTTTAAAATTCCGAAATAAAGAACTTGTGTACGACTAGAAAACTGATTAATTACAATTAAAACTTTAATCGCCTGACTACCTGAATTTTTAATAATCTTTTCTTTTTTTTATTCATTCACTGCCATTGAGGAAAATTAATTTGAACTATTTCTATTAGTTTAAAAATGTTTCCACTTTTGTTAAGAGTATGAAAACCTAGATTTTTTTTATATTGTACATTTAGAACAGATATACATTTTTTGATTAATTGTGAGTTAATTAATGATTTAAAAAATGTATCGGCTAACACCCTGAATTTTTTTAAATAATTTTTTTTAAATGAATTTGTGGCAGTGAATGAGTTCATATCAAAAGAAGAAAAAGTCAAACATGTTTTTTTGAAGCTGAGCTATTGTTACCTGAGACCTGAGCAACATTGATGTCACCTTCAGTCAACAGCAAGTGGCAAAATGGCCGCCCCCCGAGATGGATAAAAATGGCTGGATTTTGCTGCTTAAATCATATTCCACTAATGCAATATTAACCAGAATACCATATTTGGACTAGTGGGGCTGCATAGAACACATTATTATCAAGAATTATAATTTTTTGAGTTGACTTCCCCTTAAAGTGACTTAATATTCAGTATTTTGTGCAATTGATTCTGATCACTTGTTTACGCCAATGAACCATAGACCTGGTGTCATTCCATTTCTGTCCACTAGGACGTAAATCTTGAAAGAATATAATTTAGTGTCAACCACCAAGATGGTGCGCTTCCGACTGACCATCATTACAAGGGTTGACACTGAGTCAACGCTGGGATCGTCTCCGGGTTGCGGATGTCTGAAACCTTCGTGACAGACTTATGGCGTGTCGCAGTCTGTATGTTAAGAATATCTTCCAAATTTATATGTTTAATGTTTTTTACCTTTAATCTACAAACACACATTTTTCTCAACATGATTTCATGTTAGTCACTAGCGTGCTTCTGTTGTTTACTCCTTTGTGAATGTCTGACATCATTACAACCGCAGCAACCAAATAATAGAGTGCACTGTAGACACTCGCACACACACACAAACAGACCTCCGCACACACACACCTCATCCCATCCTTTCATCGCACACCACATTCACACTTCCTGTAAAATCCTGCCTTCCTAAACGATGGCCCGGAAACCAAGATGGGTCGCAGGCCTACTTCATATCGTTTAATGAGCAAGCATCCTGAGCTGTAGTTCTCGTTTTGGATTTAAAAGGCGAGATCCCAAAATATGCCATTTTACTTTTATCACCGTCTCTCCTTTCCCCAATCAAGGAATTTTAGGTTATTTCCACAACCCGTTATCTTTTTCCGCAAATGTTACTATAAACAACGATTTGGGCTGCATAAACTTCCTATCCTCATTAAAAGCCAATCCTCAACTAAATCATATATAATTTGTTTTGTTTTTGTTTTACTTCATTGTTGATATTGCTTGTAAATCGTTTTCAGCTTTTGCATTGTGACACAATTCTCTCCATCGGAAGTAGGTCATTGCTCCATGCCCCGGCATAATTGAAGACACTGGCGGATGAATGAAGCATAAAATCTGTTTTCACCACAATTTAGTGGAACCTCCAAAGTCAAACTCCCCAGAACTTAAGCAATTTAGACTTCAATCAACTTTACTGGGAAAAATATACATCGATCATTTTCAGTTTGTCTGGATGATGCAATCTTTCCATGTGGTGCTCCCCAGGGATCCATTCTTGACCCCCTCCTGTTTAATTTAAGAATGCTCTCACTTGGTTTCGTTATACAACAGATTATGATGTATCTACTTCTAAGCCCATTTTAAGATCTGATCCAGTGCATTAGCAATGTCTAATACTGGATGACAGATAATTTTCTCCAGAGTAATGGCCATAGAACCAGACATTATTGTTACCATGGCAGTATAGAATAGAATCTGAACACAATAATTTAAAGGGATACTTGACTCATCGAGCCATTTTCAGCGGTAAAAAGTTAATATTTTGTCCAGAATGAATTTGATAACTTCATTATTTTTCATGAACAATTAATACCTTTAAAAAAAATTTTTTTCACTTGCTGTCCACTGAAGATGACGTCACCTGTACTGAGGAAGTAGGTAACGACCAGTCATGGCTCAGCTCGCTGTCCAAACCCAGAAAACAGGTGAGCCATGATTGGCCGTGACTCGTTACGTACTTCCTCAACACAGGTGATGTCATCTTCAATTGAAAGGAATTGGAAACATTCGTTTGTAAAGGTGTTAAATCATGACATTCATCCTAGACCAAATATTAACTTTTTATTGCAAAAAAATGGCTCAATGAGTAAAGTATCCCTTTAAATATAAATTTGAAACACAATTTTATTTAGATGCCAGCGTAACACATATATTGTAAATATGTTATTAAGTTCAGCATTATCTATAGATTAACGCTTATGCACTTGAAATGTTACTTAATTAAAACACTACATGCAGAGTTTTTTTTTTAAATAGTGTTCATAATTTCATCCATCTTTAAAAAAAAAACCTCTTTAGATTAGTTCCTATATAGGGAAGTGTACTGCATTCTACGGAAGAGGATTAGGGCCAGTGAAGAGAGAGAGAAAAAAGGATTCTCACTTTATTCTTAGAATTCTCACTTTAAAGTCAGAATTCTGGCCCTAATCCTCTTCCGTAGTTTTGGGGCGGCTTTTTTGTTTTGTTTTGTATGATTAATGAAATTCCCCCCAACCTTTTTGGAGGGGGGTCTCATTTTGGTATTATTTCATTTTCTGTTATTTAAAATAAAAAAAATAAAAAAATAAAAAAAAAATAATAATAAAATTGAATCCAATACTCTTCCGTACCTATATGTTTCAAAATTGTACGTTTGAATTTGAAATCACCGAACTTTAAATTTTGCACTGCCATGTTACGTCACGTGCTGTGTCATGTACTCCTTCAAAAGGCCACCAACTATGTGGGTCAAGATGCTAGTACTTCATTACAAAAGTAGTTTGAGATCAAGTACTTTCTCACTACCTGAAGGCTTTTGTTTACTGTGTGATCATTTGCGATGTTATCAAACATAACAGGCTTGAGGTGCTGTCGTTTTTTGAGAGTTATAAAAAAAAAAAAACACTGAAAGGCGATCCAAGTCAAACACGAAAGAGCTGAACATTGCGACTCTCCAGAACTGACAAACGAAACGCAATGTGAAATATTTTTCTCGCTCTATTTTGCCATATATATCGCCAAAACGCATCTGTCAACCAGAACATGATAACAGTGTGTTTTTGTACACACGTACAAACACACGCACGCATACATACGCACACTTACATCTCGCTCCCAGCAGATGTTTCGTCCGCCACTGCCTTCCCAGAAACCCACAAGTGAGCGCATTTTCCCGCCGCAGGGTCGGGGAGTAAAACCGCTGGAGAGAAGACCGCAGTGCTCCAACAAAACTCCAGAGGGAGAAAAATGTACAGAAAAACCTTTCAAAAAGGAAAGGAGGGGAAAAAAGCAAAGGATTTTCTAATCCGTCCTTTATTGAGGTGGCTGGTTTTCGGCTGGGCAACTTTTTTTTTTTTTATGTGTGAGAAGGCTGGCCTGTAATTTGGGTAGCCACGGCGACCAGAGGGACTTGTAATAAAACGAGACTCTATTCTGGGATGCTCTGTAATAATGGACGCCACCATCCACTCCTCTTGTTAGAGATGGATGATGAATGGAGGGATGGCGATAGATGGGCATATGGTTGTATGGCAGCGGCGTGAATGGCTGTGATTGGTGGACAGACAGCAGGGGGTCAAACTATAAGCACGGCCCGATTCAGCTGACACACTTCTGATATCATAGAAACAAAAAGTTGCAATGGCGCGCGAGGAAAACATCGTCATGAATATCAAACGACCTCGTTGCATCACAGTTGACATGGATTGGCTGATTCTTTTGCAAGGCCGTCCTTAACCTAGCATCTCTTATTGATACACGTAAGCCCCATTAAGAGCTTTACAAGACCTTGTGGTTGAATTTCTGCGTTCAGACACCTCTCTATAATCTCCACGCCATGTTAACAGTCAGCCATTATGCCAAAGCCATAATTAGGAAATTACATTGGCATATATCCTGTCATTAGAAGTGTCTATTGCTATTACGTTGTAATTACATTTTAGTAGGTTGTTATTACACCATTTAGAAGCTGTCCGTTTTACCCCAATCTCCTCCTTAATTGGTTAGATTGGCCTCTCCCGTGCCCCCGGGTCCGCCCACCTCTTCGATGGAACATTCCAGTGGTTTTAGATTTTTAAGATGGGGAGTATTATACAAGGCTAATAGGCCACAGACTGAAAGAAACGGAGGAGGGAACACGACGGAAGGGCGGAGAGAGAAAATTGCTTCAAAGAAAGAACTTGGTAAGCAAAGCAAGTCCTGTGAAATGAATATTGGAAAGAACTGAAATGGCGAGGAAGAGAGGATGGGGGTGAACACACTTTTCTTGCATGACAGATTCCCTCCTAGCCAACTGAGGCTTGTCCTTTAATACCCAGAGGTCTTCATGTGGCTTCTCAACGAATGCACATAAAGCAAAGCTGACCACATCACTGCCGTGGCGCTTGTTAAACTGCGTTGCTCACACTCTGCGTGCATGCTCACATGTGCGTGTGTGTGTGTGTGTGTGTGTGTGTGTGTGTGTGTGTGTGTGTGTGTGTGTGTGTGTGTGTGTGTGTGTGTGTGCGTGTGTGTGTGCTGGAGAGCAACATCTGTCAGGCAGAGCACTCAGTGAGGCTTGCACATCTTAATTTGTCAACGCCACTGTGATGGACAGGAGGGAGAAAACGGCAGGAAACGGGTTTAGTAGCAACATGACCGTTTCAAAAGTGATGGGAAATATAAATCAAATTCATGTAGTTTCATGGTAGGGTATTAGTTATGGAGGATCAAAACTTCTAAAATTAAAAATTATATATATCTATATATTGTTTTTATTTAAATTTTTTGTATTTCATTTTTGAATAATTTATTCTTTATATCCGTTATTATTTTCACTTTTATTTATTTATGTATTTGTGTATTTATAATTTTGGCAGTTGTGGTCCTCCATAATCCTCAGTTACATTTTATGCTAATGTATTTTACTGTATCCTTGTTTCGATAATGCCATGCTGCGGTTATCTTTGATTGCTATCAGCTTAAACTATTTAATATTTCCTTTACAAACATTATTTATCATTAAAAAATAAGAGCCTCACTGAGATATGTATAGTTTTTTGGTAATCATTGTAATTAGAGATGCACCTGTCTATTCTGTATGCCTGTGCAGTACTGGTTGGTGGTTATTCACGAGAAAAAAAACAAAAAAAACATGGAGTGTGCGGGAATCAGAAGTAAAAGTAAAAATAAACGCGATTCAAAGTAAGAAAACAAAACTGGGAATAAAGTCACAACAAAAGGAAACTAGACAAAACTCGGGGAGTGATTGATGACGACAGAAACGAAGCCAGGGAACGAGATACAAGCAAATTGACGAGATAACGGGGAACACCTGGACAACACACCTGGCCGACGGAACTGATTTGGAAAAATCTAACAAGCAAGACGTGAAGAAAGTCAATCTCATCAAAAGTGGCATAATTCGTAACGAGGCGCTGGCCTTCGTGAGGAAGAAGTTAAGAAATGAAAACTAAATCGATGGATGCATAGATAACAGAGAGATTTAAAAAAAACACAATGGTCACTGAAAACAACAATATTTCAATTGACGATATTAATAATGAACAGTTTTGAAAGAAGTCGATGCTGCTGCAGCAATCGCCTCACGGACAACACTCTGCTGGTGTTAATCTGTTGTCTGTTTCTCAAAATCGATCTAGTTTTAGTACCACTGATTTAAGATGTATTTGGAAATAAAAAATTATGTCTATTTATGACTAGCAAGCAGGCAACATGCTGTATTGTAAAAAATGGATTGTTGCTGCCCTCTGGTGTTCAGAATTCAGAAGTCAACAACAACATTTAAATTCAACAAAAAAAACCATACTTTTTTTGCCGTTAATATTTTAGGATACGTTCATTGATGTCATTTACATTTTTCGTATCATTCCTATTAAGTTCCATGATGTCACCCTGTGTGTATTTGAACTCATTGGAACGGCAGTCTCTGTCCCGTGGCATACTTTCAAAGGCCTCTCTCTGTCACACACACGCACCTATTTGAGCTCAAAGAACAAAAGATGGTCCGGATGTTCTAAAGGACTGTCTTGGACCAGTTACAGTCAACTAAATGTTCCATAATTGTGTATTTGGAGTTCGCAGTGCGTGTGTATGAACGCTTGTGTGTTTGTCTGCCATGTGTCCAGACAGGAAGTGGTGGGAACTGAACTGGTTTGAGGTTAGTGGCAGGAAAGAATAGTAACTACTGCTGTGACAATGGCTGCTCCGTTGGATCTTTGGGTTTGTGTGCGATACCTGCGGCCACATCCTCCATCAGCTCATTATTTGAATATAATATCCACAAATATCACTTGCGTGTCTTCCCTGACTTTTACCTCAGATTCACATTAAAAAAAATAACAACAGCATCCCATTCACTGCCCAGCGGCGTCCATATAAAATGCTTTCCTTCAGAATGCTGCTCCACCCTTCTCTTTAAACATTAAATGCTGCACAACAGTTTGACCACAGGAACTAAAAGGCCGTGTTTCTGTGCTGTTTACTAGTCTGTGGCACACCACATCCCTCTTATTCACATCTGGGCTTTCAAACATCTCCAAAGAGAACGCGGCAGTGATGTCACCACAAAGAGGAAATTCATCATTGCAGATCCCTTTATTCAAGATTTGTCTGAAGCACTTTTTTTTGTATTACATATCTGATGTTGACAGTGCGCTGTATTGGAATGGTGTGTGTTTATGTTAGCATACAATAGTGCAGTCACCTTATAGTTACCTTACAATGAACAACTTAATAATTAATATTCTGTATCAACACCCAATATTTAAATACATTTCTTAACATTAAAATATTAACAAATGAATCGTATTTATTTATTTATTTTTGCTGCATCCATTTCTCTTCATTTGTTGACTGTGAGTGTATGAGAGGGTCACAGACCTCCCTATACACCAAAAATATCATTTGGGATCACATTTGTTTACATTTAACTAACTACTCTAACTAAGTACTTTCATTTACAGTCGTCCCTGCACTCATCAGTTGGCGAAACATTCCTCACATTGCCACCCACTGGTCAGCCATTGGAAGTGCAATGAGCAACGCCTCACAACCATAGACATTCAAAGACTCCGTCTTGAGTGCTGTAACATACGTCAATGGTACCACCATATTGGATGTGGCAAAGTCTTTCCTGCTTGGAGATCTACTGTATTTTTTCTTTCTTACGTCTTGTAGATGTGCCAACCAATTTTCACTCAATGTCAGTTCTCATGGATTAGGACTTTTTATTTATTTATTTTTTATTAGGCCATTAAACATTATTTTGTGAAGATTATTCACTGATTAATGAAGTATCTGTGTGGACAATGCCATGTATAAAACCAGATTAAAAAAGTGTCTCCAAAATTGCCCCAAAGATGTTTTAGATTATGTAGGTTTTCCATTTAAAAGATAATATTTTTTATGCAAGAGAGCCTTTGTGCTGAAAAATTAAAAGTCATAATATTTGGTTGTTTTGTTGTTGGGTTAGGATAGTATCTATTTTACACTATACATACATTGAATTATGATTATGAAAAAGGAAATATATTAAGAGCATGTATTTTTTTCATGTATTCACATCTTTTGTCCATATTTAAAAATACATTTTTGTCATACATTTGGATTGGGAGTGCGTGGCCCTACTTGGTGGCCCCTCAATAGCACTAATGAAAAAATGTGCCTCCCTCCAATCATTTCAAATGCTCATCCCTGCTCTAAACATAAGGACTTAGCGATAACCATCATATTAGAAATTACCTACATTGTTTTAGGTATCTCGCAAAAAAAGGGCAAAACTCAGTGCGACAACTACTGTATGTGTTTGCTGAAAAGCAAGATGACAAACAATATATACCACTCCAGCAAATGTTGGCCATTACAAATGAGATTTGTCAATGGGCACAACCATGTTGCTGGTGTTGATGGATCTGGTTGAGTGTTGAGTAAAAAAAAAAGAAGTATAGCTGGTTTACTGAATACTCTAAATTATTATTATTATTATTATTATTATTATTATTATTATTATTATTATTATCATTATTATTATTATTATTATTATTATTATTATTATTATTATTATTATTATTATTATCTATACGCACCCTGTCAGCAGTCATAGGCTACAGCTCACCCGTGACCCAGTGCAGGATCAACTGTAGAAGATGGATGACTGGATATTTTTTTGTGACATGACCAAATGAATCCAGAAGAGGGCAGACAAGCTGCACAAGAAAAAGGAATACTTCATCCACTTTGATCCCTGCCTAAGCAAAAAGAAGCGAAAGATCCTTTTAATACTATTACGTGAGGCAACTCATCTATTCCTGTGGGCAACATGAGGCTGATCTTACCCAGCAATTTCTATCTGGCCACAGCCGACGGGGAAAACTATAAAGTTTCCATGTTTGCGTTGTCCTTCGTTAAAGTAATGGGTTTGTAAAAGACAGACACATTTTACTGAGCTTTTTGCTCTCATGGCGAGAGAGAACAAATTAGAGAAGTTGAATTGAAGAGAGTCTAATTTATCGGTACCCGTGAAGGCGTCCCAGACGGCTTCAACACTTTCTGCAGTCTGGATTTATGATTGGTAAGGTAGCAGTCAATAGGCGATGGTATTTCTCTAACCAACAAAATATGGTGGAGAATTCAATCAAATTTCCCTCTCAATACGCTGCCCTCCAACCCGACAGTTTTATGACCTAGTTCACACTAAAACGCCATACAAGCAAGTCTATTAGGAGGTGGGCATGAGGCCAACTGGCATTAGTGTTGAAGTCACAATACACAGCCCTTTTATATTAATGTATTTGATTTGCAGGGGAGCTTGTGAATGTTATTTTCTATTTGGTCCATAAGGATGATTTCACAGAGGCATTATATCATGTCAAGTCATAAAAAGATGCTTCTGTCCAGCCTTACTGAAGAAGATCCACACAAACAAGCAACATTTCATTAGCCTGATAGCATCATTGCTATTTGTTATTTTGGAACATTTTAAAAGAAAATTCAACTAACAAGAATATGTCAAGTTGCATCACTTAAACTTGGGCTGGATGAATGTGAATCGTCATGGCCGTAAAGAAAAAAAACACAATTTTTAGCAAGCATATTGGTCATTTTTATTGCTATTGTAACAGTAAGTTAAATGACTTGAGTAGTTATGCTATGAATATAAATGAGGTAGTAAATTGAGCCATTATTTTTTAACTGTATATTTATTTGACCTTGACCAAATATATAAACACACAAGCAATTTGTCCTCACATTCAAAACCTGCCCAAGAAACATAATGACAAGAATGACCAACAAAAGGGAAACAAATACGTGAAGCCCGTCGGGAAGCTAGTCAGCGCTTCAGTTTCTTAAATGAAAATTAAAAGAAACATAGGGGGCACAGTACGGACCTGGAAAAACCTTCAGGTCCATTTATTAAAATACTAAACTAAATAAAAAATAAAAATAAAAAATAAAAAAATAATAATAATGAAATTAATTAAAATAAAATAAATAATGACTCAAATATTTATTTGACCTAACATTAGAAGTGTGGAGGAAAAAAATAAATAAAATAAAAAATAAAAAAATAAATAAAAAAATAACCCCCCAAAGCTAAACCTCTGCTTCTTTAAAGTGGGGGCACATTATGAACCTGAAAAAAATAAAATAAATAAATAAATAACTGCACATAGAGGTACATCCACAAAAGGAAAGACATAACAACAGAACTCTAACACGTGCACATTACATGACCTTTAAAATCTTTTTGGCCGTGATTCTGTATCTTTACACACACAACATTATCTCATGCAAATAGTGGAAATGCTAGCTAGGCCGATGAGTGCGCCATTCAACCAACAGGGGCAAGGTGAAAAGATCCTGGATGGTGGCACACTAGTTAAGTGTTCATTAAAGTAAACAAGACCCAACATCTTATTGCAAAGAGAGATGAGTTCCGTTTGTGTATATATCTTCACTGAATTAAAAGGAATGTTCACTCCTAAAAACACAGCAAAAAAGGGGGGAAACAAAAAAGTCCCTCACATTGAGATGTACTTGAGCTGAGCCTGCTCACAATGGCCGGCCCCCCCTTCTCTCTCCCCCTTTATCTCTTGATGTTGCCCTGTCTCTCTCACACACATAGTAGCTCCACTGTGCGGCTTTGCATTGAATCCCTTTTGTATTCACTGCAAAAGCTCCGGGTGAGGGCCTTCCTTTGGCTCAGGAACTAAACAGAGAAGATGGTGTTATCTGAACGCTGCCAGGAGCTTGTCAGCTTGTATTGGGCCGGGCTGACCGAGTGGCCGGTTAGCGGATGCTCATTGGTGCCAGGCTCCCAGCACCTCTCCTCTGCGGGCATCTGTTGTGTGTGTGTGTGTAGTTTGTCTGTGGCTGCATCTTAATCCTCCATCTCTTCAGCTGCGGCCATGCCTCACCGTGCAAAAACCAGCAGCTCAGCTTGCTTTGCTTGTATTAATTGCCCTTTCCTGACTTGCTGCTTGCTTCTGATTACAATCATTAATTTCAATTCCCCAGGACACCGCCATCGCTGTAGCTGATTTTAGACACACTTACACACACACGCACACACACAAATATATATTGGCGTAATTGCATATTAAAAGGAATGTTACCCTCAAGTATTTATAGCAATAGGGAGCGTTCAGCCTTTCTTTCACTCAGCATGCTTATGCACATTATGATTGAAAATAAGTGGGGTGACAGCATATTAGCCCATTTTGGTAGACTTAATGGTTTTATGCTGATTTGGATTTTCAAATAACTGTAGAAATAAAGATAAGGGTGTATTTTTCCATGCAGAATACAAAATTATTTAACCCAGCATGAACACACTATGTGGCAAATCAAATCCCAGGACTTCGCTATTTTTGACTAAAAATGATTTTGTGAGTCTATGAAGTCATTAAGCGAATACAGTAGAGGACATATGCTAATTGTAATTAGTTTCATGTTGACAGTTGCCCGCGTGCAAACACAGCACTTGACCGTTTGTAGGTCATCATCAGCTGCTAGGTGCGTTTCTCCTTTCCGCCTTGGCTGGTCCCTTCCCCTCGAGACAGAGGACAGCGGAGATTGCTGCTAGGACACCCCGGCAGGGGCGCCACATCTGGTAATATCCCAACATCTGGACAGGCAGGGTGGCCCCGTAATTGCAGCGGTGCTTTATTGACTTCGTTGAAAATTGCCGGGGAAAGTCAGTGTCAAAGCATACTATTAGTGAATACAGTTTTCAAGCTCACGTGCAAACACTTTCCTTTAAACAAATATTGTAGCAGCTAAATGACAGCAGCTCTGGACAAAGTTGCATGGAATCAGTGTGATCAGTGGTGCGTTATACTCAGTGTTATTCTAAAATATGCAGTTTTGAGTAAAAACTAATCTAAAATGGTAAATGGACTACTTTTTTTTTTAATATATATTATGAAAATTAGGGTTTAAAGACACTTCGAGATGGTCACAAGATTTGAGGATCGAACCTCCAGGTTGTGAGATAACCACTCTACCACTGAGCAATGCCGCCCCATTGATTCTTCAGTTCAAGTAATTAGACTACAGCGACTCACACAAATCCAAATACTGTGTATAATGTAACTGCTTGTTCATTGACAAGTCATGTGTCCATAAATAGCAAGAGGAAGTAGAGAGATTCATGGTTTCAAGATGGAAGTTCAGTCACTATTTTGAGTTTGTGTCAGCATAACACAAAATAAAAAAAATAAAATAAAATAATAATAATAAATAAATAAAATTGATTGTAAGACAGTAAGCATTCAAAGTCACACCAGATTGTGCGACTGTAGGAGGTCTCCAAATGTGATTTTCATAGTTATAACACAAAGTTATAAATGTTGAGTTTTGCCATTACAACATTAACTTATTCACTGCCATTGACGGCTATAGACGTCAAAAATGTATAAACTATTTCTATTAGTTAAAAAAAAAGAAGAAACAATTAAAATTAGGAGCGTCAGACAATTACAATTTTAATTGTAATTAATCGCATGACTTCACTAGTTATTTTTATTATAAAAAAAAAAGAAAAGATTAAAAAAAAAGAAAAGATTATTAAAAGTGACGGGCGTCAGATGATTAAAATTTGTAATCGTTATTAATCGCATGACTTTACTAGTTAACTCAATCACAAATTTTATATCTGTTCTAAATGAAATACATTTCTAGGTTTGCATACTCTTGTGAACAAAAGTGGGAAAAAAACGAATAGAATTAGTTCAAATGAATTTTTGACGTCTATAGCCGTCAATGGCAGTGAATTAGTTAATAGTTAAATATGTTCAGTCAAAAACACTACCTTTATTAAAAAAAAAAATAATAATTTTATTTTTGCTATGGAAAGTCCAGAATGTATTTATTTATTTATTTATTTATTTATTATTAAAACCAAGTAGCAAATTTATGTTAAGTGAAATCCCCAAAATACTCTTTTTTTTCTTAATTGTAATAATTATGGTAAATCAAAAAGGTTTTCCTCATTTTATTTTTGACCCCCCCCCAAAAAAAAATCAATGTCACTGTTAAAAACACACTTCCAATTAAGTGGCAAAACTGGGTGTTATTCTTATGTTAAGCAAGGCTGTTGGTATCTGCTGAATGTAATTATTAAAGTAACTTGTGATCTAACTCAGTTACTTTTTAAAGGAATTAATCAGTAACGTATCCAAATGACATTTTCAAGGAAACTGTCGCAACACTGGTTATACTCCATGTCGCACATTAATTCAGGTTATCTAATTTTTGGATTACAACAAGTAACACCCGAGGTAGTTACATACTGCCAAATATGGAGAGGCTTGGTGGTGCACGTCCTTGTATGAAATGGGTGTCCTCAGTCTAATTATCACCCATTCGCTATCATTAGCTTTTAGTTTAAGGATCCTACTTCTCCCCAACAACCTCATCCACTCTCTGTCTAAGCCTTCCAAGAGAGCCCTAAGATCCTCCCGTAATCGCAGTCTGGGTGGCCTCTTACCTTCTGTCACCATAACACCTCAGAGTGTTGGATTTTTCTAGGGAGGGGAAGTTTTCTACATCGGCTCATCAGACAGCTGTACCTTAAAGGGCCTCATGGGGGCATCAACCTGAGGGTCACAGCCTTGGTCGCTCATTTGTAGGCCTGGCACAAATAAAAACCCCTGAAGCTTGACAACTTCCTTGCTGAGCACATGTAACCCAATTAGTGGCAGGCCCCTGTTGGAGAAAATGAAAACATTCCGGAGTTATAGTCCCAAGATGCCTGTATTCGTTTATTAAATCCATTTATTGTTTCACTCCTTGCTCAGGTTTTCTCAGAGTTAATTTAATGGGTCAACGAGAAGTGTTTCGACAAGTGAAACCGGTAGGTTGCAAGCATATTCCCGTCTGTGCTCCCCCTGAACCAGACATGATGGCACACATCATTATATTAATATGCTGCCATCTTTTTTTTTTTTTTTTTTTTTAAAGGACGCCCACGTAATGAGGGCTTTCCACAGCTCTGTGGGTGTTACATTTCTGTGTTAGTCCACGGGGAGCGAAGATGCTGGAAAGGGTAGACAAAGACGAAAGGAAGAAGGATTGCTCTAGAGGTCATATTGATTTATAAAGCATCCTGTGGATTGGACTGTGGATGGTTAACCACCCAACCCACTGTTAGTTCGAGGATCCCAGACTTTTGCCCTAAAGGCCCCGAAAACAGACAGCAAGTATAGCGGTGGAATCAATGACTGACTCATCGAGGCGCTGATAGGTCCTATCCAGTCATCTGTTGGGGTTCCCCTGACACCTGCACTTGCATCCACTGAACACAAAGCATGATTTGATAACAAAGCAACAGTTCAGGGAGGGATGGCGAAGGATTGTCTGCGCTAAAGCAGCAGTCAATGCCTGGATAGATTCCTCTTTTGTGCCATGACAAGTCTGACAATACAACAAATTCCAGTCAGTGTGACAAAAGGATGATGAGAAATGCCAGGAATGAGACATTTGCCAACTGAAACTTGGACCCTTTTGGGATTCTTCTCCCTTGCGGATTTCTGACAGAGCCAGATAGGCCTTCTTAATGCTGACATCCAAATGTCCTCATCCATCCTCATCCCGGAGGCCGCAGGCAACAACCACGTCGAGGCTCCTCCCCAAAGCAGAAATCTATTTCTCCAAGCAAAGCAGAGGTGCTGGGTGTGTCTCTGTAGAGCCTCTGTCAATATATTATCATCCCAACTGGCAGCACCCTCTGCAGATGGGTCAGCAAAACTGTTGTCACTGTAGTGTTTTGCCAAACCGCATCGTCAGGTCAATGCACAAGTTTATTTTCTGTTCTCTAACAATGCACCTCTCTTTCCTGGATTTGAAACTTACATGTATTTATGATAAAAAAATGGCCACAAAGTGATGACTGGATTAGTGAAGTAGAATGACTTATGATGAGTGAATCATTGGTGGTTTTGTAGTTAAGACCACACCAACCAAGACTTTATAGAGACTAGAGAGTATTGAGACAAGTCCAAGACTTTTAGAGGTTGAGACAGAGACAAGACCAATAGGTTTGGAGGATGAGCCACACAAGTTCAAGACTTTTAGAGGGCGATACTGAGACATTTGGCAGGTAGAGACCGAGACAAGACCAAGACTTTTGTAGGTCGAGCACGAGAGAGGACCAAGACTTTTAGAGGTCAAGATGGAGACAAGACAAAGACTTTTAGAGGTCCAAATTGACATAAAACCAATACTTTTGGAGGTCGAGACCGAGACAAGACCAAGACTTTTAGTGGTCCAGACCGAGATAAGACCAAGATTTTTAGAGGTCAAGACCGAGACAAGACCAAGGCTTTTAGGGGTTGAGACTGAGACAAGACCAAGACTTTTGGATGTCAAGACTGAGACAAGACCAAGACTTTTAAAGGTCGAGACGGAGACAAGACCAAGATTTTTAGAGGTCGAGACCAAGACATTTGGCAGGTTGAGACGGAGACAAGACCAAGACTTTTGGATGTCAAGACTGAGACAAGACCAAGACTTTTAAAGGTCGAGACCGAGACAAGACCAAGATTTTTAGAGGTCGAGACCAAGACTTTTGTATGTCAAGACTGAGACAAGACCAAGGCTTTTGGAGGTTGAAACCAAGACCTATCTCAAGAACTACAACAATTGCATAACAAACTAACCTAATTAGGCCGATTTGGAAAACGACTAATGCAATATCATTTTAATACAATTATATCAACACTAGTGTGTTTAAGAGTGAATTTTAAAAGGACCTAGAATTTTTTTTTCCCAGTCCAAACTGTGCCCCCCTTCAAAAAACACAGCTTGGGCCTTGTTTTTTTGCCCTTTGTCTTGCTTATATTTTCCTTTTTGGTTAATCGACAACCTCTGGGCGCTGCCTAGCGGCCCGCCAGGCTACCCGTTCTATCTTCCTCTGTTGGTCATTTTTATAATCATGTTTCTTGGACGGATTGTGACTGTTGACGTTTTTTTCGTTGCTCTGTACTTGTGCATGTGTAATGACAATAAAGACATTCAATTCAGTTAAATTCATTAAATGTAAATTAAATCTTAAAAGCTGAAAGTGTTTTTGATAAGACTATTGCTCCTGCACTATAAAATAGAAAAAGGCATTTGAAGCTTACAATAACTGTTTTTACTCCTGCTATAAAGAAAGCCATAAAACAGTATTTACTCTTTTTCACCAGAACCCACACTGCAAAGAAAGGCACATTGCCAAATGCAGGGAGACCACAGCAATAACATAGTCATTTCATAAAACCAGAGTCACACCCAGTGGAACCTCTCCGGGTTTTATATGATTAGTCATGAGATGGTAATCGCCTGGACTGAATTTAATAAGTGGCGCGGCAAAGCTTGCAGGAGGAAGGAGGGACAACAAAATTACAGGAAATTGCAACTTTTGCATTTCAAGGAGGGAAGCAAAACAGCCCGTCACGTCATGTGTTGTTTTGACCCCTCTGAAGTACAGGAAGGATTATGATACGATGACACAATAAGGTTTGAAGGTACTGTACTTTGTTTATTTTCCATGCTATGCTAATATGTAATGCATTTGATTTTAACTTTAGGGTCCATTTTGTAGTCTTTTGCAGGGCAATATTATGGATTCATGCCCTTGTCAGCTTTTACGCTCAAACATTTATTTACTGTATTTGTACTGAGTCCATCGTGGACAAGGGTTTGAGAGAGGAAATGACTGGCTGGTAGTTTGACCATGGAATGTTTTTCATAGCTGACTTAGTCACCTTCGATTTCTCCTGGAGTTTGCCGTGCGGTACGGCATTACTTCACACAGCTCGAGGTGTTTGGATAGCTCAGCTTCTCCACGGCGAACCCACCCAAGATTTCTGAAACGACATCCATCCGTCACACGTTTCAACAAGGGATTGGGATAACTTCATGTTGTCATTTTCTGTAATTGATGTAAAGGGTGGAAGCTTTTTTATCAATATTTTTGACTGGTTTACCTCCTATTAAGGTATTTTAGGAATTAACGTTTTGTCATAAAAGTACACATATTACATTGACGATTTTTTTTTTGTGAGTGGGGAAATTTACTTAAGCTTTATAAACAACACTATGAAATGTAGCCTTTGCACCTATTTGATTGGCTCGATCGGAATCGGACGCTATTTTGCATTTTCTGCAAACTTGGTTAATTTGCCGGATCGATCAATGACGTCATTGATTAGTTCCGCGAAATAAAAATGTATTTTCTGCGTCCATATTTTGGCGTGAAATACAGAGGAATGTCTTCTGTCGTCTTGTTTTTGATTTGCTGATTTTCTTGCAGTATTTTTATCACGGGTATGGCGTGATAACGCATCTTTGTTTATTGGAAAATAGCTTGCGTTTTTGTATAGACACATCTTAATTTTGAGGTTTTTGACAACACGCTGACAAAGTTACATCCAATTGGTATGATGCAGATGAATATCTGATTGGCTCGTTTGGGAGCGGCCCCATTTTGCATTTTATGCGGGGGCTCGGCTCTTTTTATTAGGTAGCTTTCCATGCCTAAATCAAAAATAATGATGCTAATGTTAGCTATTGGAAAATTGCGTGGTAGCATAGCCATCAGCTTGACAGTTTGCTTTTCCACACTGACCCGACCATTCACGCAACACTCAAAAGTTGTGTTCTTTCTTGTTTACGAATGCTTGTGAATGCATCGCGGGAAGGAAGGGGAGGGAGCGCAGCGCTGGCGTGTGTATACAATTTCTGTTAGCATACTTGAGAAACGCTACAGTGCTGTATAAAAAAAATAGCCGCTGTAAACAATGTAATTCAGTCTAACTGCGAGCACCTTGGACGTCCAGATTTCACGATGATATGCGCTTGGCCTCATGGGAAATGTGGTTCTCTTAAGGGAAATTCAAGGGAAAACAATACCGCTTTTGTGTCACCATAATCAACAAAACCAAATGCTCATTTGTGCTACTTTAAATAGATATATTTCTCCATCTTCTAATCAATTCTGTGAACATTTGTCTCTTTCTTTTTTTTTCTGACTCGCTAATCATTGAGCGGTGATCGTCCGAAACATCCTTATTATGTAAAACCTTTCATTCTCACGACTGATCAGGGATATTCATGATATATATATATATAAATGTCAATACAACCACAAAATGAAGGAGCGCACAAATGAACTTGATCCAGCAGCAGTCAATGGCCTTGCTCTCAAGGACGGTGACTGATATTTTATAATGCACCTGCAGTTTAGTCCTATTGATGGCCTTCAGTTTAACAGGATAGACAGAAAGATGTCTCTTACATCCAAAGTGCTGTTTAAGAGACAGTGATATTGAGGAGAAAATGGAAAGGTCAAAATCAAATGATATGCTTCCCCAAATGCAATTTTCTTAAGATTATATCTTTTTTTTTTCATAATGGGAATGTTTTTCACCCTTTTCTTTTTCCCTTTTAAGCAACTTCTTGCATTAGCTTAGTCACTTTTAAGCCCCTTTTCCTCATCATATAATAAATGTGTTGAAACACATGCTCTGCTGTCATCTTATGGCCACCATACCTAAACTATAGGCAGAGTTGAGGGGGAAAACAAGAGGAGAGGTGTGATAATAGGCATTTAACAAAATAAGACACCCACTTTGAAGCCCCTGAATTAAATACAACCTGACATGTGACAGCGGCATTATCAGCCCATTATTCATTAAAGGCCTCCTGCAGTACTGTATATAGAGCATACGTCGGATAAGCTGCACTGAACAACAATGTTGAATAGCCTATATATATATGTATATAGATGTGATTATGTTAAAATCCTTTATTCAGCCTATACAGTAGGGACAATTCACAATAAGCCATGCTAGTGTGGTATGTGGAAATATTTAATATTAAAAATACACTCACATATAGGCCTATAAGTTAAGTACAGTGTAAATGTTTCCATTGGGTGACTGAATTGATTATGACTGATAGATTGCCATGAAAAATGCAGCCTATAAAGCTTATTATAGCAGATTTTTTATTTTATTAGATTTTTTACTTGGGTGAAGCTATCCCCCGTTTCCAAACCTGAGTGAAAGACTACTTGTCATTTCCAATGGCATCCCTCTCATAAATGCCACTGGGCATGCACTTAGCCCAGACACGCGACCACACACAGCGACATTAGTGGCCCCCAGCAGACACTGCCATCTGTGTGTGTATGTGTGAGAGTGTGTGTGTGCAGCTGAGCTGGTGTATACTAAGCTCTTTACACGAAAGGAAAAGGACGATTCATGTGGCACACATGTAAACCTTGTGGTAGTGACAGAAAGAAAAGGGGGCGAGAGCCACTCCCATCTCCACAGGCAAAAGAAATGTAAAGTAGCCTGCCTACTACTTCAATTAAAGGCCTAATGATACGCTTTCAACTGAAAATCAACTTATCATCCCACATAATCACTCTGTGCTCATTAGAGCCAACAGAATTGCAAGCATCTGCCTTGAAAAAATAAATAAATAAACATTATTTGTTAAATGACTGTAGTTCCTGTTAGGTTTAAATTAGCATATCTCTATTGGGTTAGCTGTTTAAATCAAACATAGTAACTAATGAGGCACATCAAAATCTTCACTTATGAAAATGGAGATTCTTTTTTCTTCATGTTAATGGTCAAGACTTCAAGTCAAATAAAGCTAACTCATGAATATTCAGTCCATGTCAAGTTGGGTCTTTTATTTTAGCCAACCAAGTCCTAAACTTTTTTTTTTTTTAGGAGGCAATTTAGGGGTCAAGTTGTGACTCGAGCCGCCCATCTCAGGTAACAACAAATGTGCTCCTCCTGCTTCTTCTTTTCAAAAGACACAAACGGTTGGTACTAAAATGCCTAAAAATGTGAGCGGAACAAAGAAAACAAGATGTGCAGACATCAAAATATTAAAGTTAACAGCGCTAAGCGTAGTTTATCAATGCCAACAGTACTGCCCAGCATCCACGTGGCTATCGGCAGTCAACTCTGGACGCTGGTCAAAAATAAATAAGAATATTATGGGGCACTTTTAATTTACAAGCACATACATGCCCTTTAAAAACAGTTTGAGTTACAACCTCACATAAATGAAAAGTTATTTGAAAGCTTGCGCCCCTGTAAATGCCTTACATTGCAGATTTAACTAATGTTTTGTTATGAGAATTTATGCTTTGTTGACATAAGCTAAGAGGCGTAACTGAGGTTGCTACAAACTAGTTTCACACTTTCATTAGGGGATTTCACTTTTCTTGCTCACAGCACTGAGATTTACTTTCAGTGTATCAATCTGGGGTCATATAAGGAGCACCGGGGGATTATTTACAAGCCCCTGAGACGCAGTCATAGTCGAGCTGACAGAGAAGCGGCACCCTAGGAACTGATGTAATGCTCCTCTATGATGGGAGCCTCAAAAGCGTCGCTGTTAAAAACGCTTTAGCGGAGCAAAAGTGATGAGAGCAGCTTGACGTCGCTGATGTAAATCCCGCCTCTGTTTGCTGAGGTCTCCCGATCAAAGGGAGCAGACAAAAATGGGGGGTGACAGGCAAAGAAAGACGTAAGAAGGAAGTTGCTATGGGCGCTGAAGATCTAATGTCGCTTTATCTCATCCTTTATCTAAAAAAAAAAGAAACCGTTTTTAATATTATTAAGTGTAAGATGACTGAGAATTTTTTTCTCCAACACCAAATTGTAAAACATTTCGGCCGTTTGTACTTCATCATTAAGTGAACTCCAGCTATGTTACGGTTCATTGTTCATGCAAGTCCGGATTTAGAGTTGCACACCTTCAGTGTATTTCGAGATATGCAACATATAATTAAGAGCAATAAAATGAGGCAGAGTAGAGCCCCTCTAGTAATAGTCATTAATCCCACATTCACTACTCTGTGTTTTAAAACAGCTGTTTTTTTTAAGTTTATAATCACCGTAACATCTATGCTAGTATCCGTTAGCCTGTCTATGGAATTTTTAATTATATGTTAGCATAGGATGATCATATTTATACAATTAAAAACCATGATGCTACAATTAAGCTGAAAATCAAATATATTCTCACCACATTTAATCACTAGTCAAGCTTTTGGGGGGGGGGGGGGTGAGAAAGACGGACGGTGTGCGCCGAATCTTGCTAATGCTAAATGCTATCTTGGTTGACAGTTCAACAGCGCTAAACAAGACAATGATCTCATGATACTCCTCATTATCAAATTTTTTTTTGCTCTGTTCCAGCTGTGCTATTGACCTCACGTTGGTCTCGCATTGTAAAATTGGAAATATACAGCTAGAAAGCTCAGTTTGTGTTGGGTCTGACCTGCGACTGCTGTATTAGAATTGTATGATTCCTAGACACAACAGCAGGAAATAGCACGAGTTCCGGTAAGACGAAAACATAAGACGCCTGCTAGCAATTAGATGCAGATGAGAACGCAAACGTGAAAGTAAATAGGAAGGAATTTGACAGTAAATTGCCTTTTATAGGGGTTTATCGAATGAATCGCTTTGACAACTGTATGATTGACATACACGTGGCAAAACAGGACGCTGGGGCGGCTCACATCATGACTGTCCCGTCAAATCTGGTCATGTTAGCATGTAGCTAGCAGACTTTTGGGAAAACTAAATGATATGGTTTGGTTGAACATTTTGAGGTTTCATTTATTGTCTTTTGTTTTTATGTGACAATTTTAAAGTCAACTTCAACTCTGAGTGAGAAATGAACACCTTTAAAGCAAGTACTGAACTTTGCCTCCTATTAGGATAAATGTGCTAGTGAGTCTTCATTTTGTTGCCTTTAAGTGATATTCCCGAGTCCTATTTCTTGACAATGACAGTGTGAGGACATAACAGAATACTTAAAAAAAAAAATAATAATAAGTTTAAGTCACTATATCACAGATTTTCACCAACCGTGGGTGGATTTAAAACGTGGGTTCACTGTGCCACTTTATCAAATCTGTATATTTAATATTTACTTTTCACAGACCAAACCACATGTTTTAATGGAACGCTTAAGGTCTGGGCATCTGGTTCCTCTGTTTGAATGGTTTTGAATTATTTCTGCGTACACTCCCCTTAGATCTCCACTGACCATTTGCCACTGTTTAGCTAGCTTTAAATATGAGCCGTGACATAGATGACAGCCATAGCCCTTCACGTCTGGCTCTCAACCAATGGATCACGACAGCCAATTGACTCCGTGTGATCTTTTTTTTGTTCCTGCAGCTGAACTGGACAGATACGATCATTGCTGGGGTTCAAATGTGAGGCTGGGAAATCACAGCGCTCCACTGGAGTTGGATTGTGCCCCGGAGAGGAGGAAGTGTAGCTTTGCTATCAGATGAAGAGATCAGAGGAGACAGATAATTCAGTTATCACATCTGCTGTGATTACGGCGACAGGACATTGTTTGCCGATAAGGATTTGCAGGCTTCTTAGAGGCTCAGTTTGTTATTGAGAAACTTTTTTTTTTTTGGCCGTGTCATCTAATTTTTGAGGACGTCACCTTGACATGTCTCCTTTCATTTGTCTCATTGCCATTGTCCAATGTGCTTTGTCGTCTTTCCTCTTATTCATGCAAAGATCGTTACTGTTATTATATAAAGTATTTTTTGCTGTATTATCTTCTTTCATTGCATTTCTTCAAGACACGCAATAGAGTAGACTGTCTATCCTCATCTTGTTTCATTTTGATTTTGCTTTGGTCCCTTTTAGGCCTGTGCTGTCTTTTCCAATTTTAGAGTGATTGTAATGCTTTTGGGAAATGAGACGCTGACAGACAATTGTTGTGTTATTGTTTTTCTTTTCTCAATTATATTTCATCTCGTCTTGTCTCGTTTTTCTTCTATAAAGTTTTAACAAACTCTCTCGAGACTGAAACTCCAAAATGTTTTTCACACGTGCTACTACAGTTATTAAACGTATACGATGTCTCCTTATTTCATATGTTTTTAGCGTATTCAGTCCTGCGACATTACATATGTGACAGCCTGACAATGCTTCATGAGGCTGATGTTCTGTGAATCTGCTTATGGCATGAAGAATGTCATTTGAAGATCAATTTTTTTCAACACGGACATTTTAAAAGACTGGAGATGACAAATGGCGATTTACTTTCTTGTCCATCAGTATCACTTTGAGACAAAGTACACAGACGTAAAAGACGTTTCTGAATGTCTGCGTGCACACAGGACTGTCTGAAAGGATGAAACTTGTTTATTTTAAAATCCAGTTCATTTTGCTGACCTGCTTACACTTGGCATGCGCTCATTACACTGTCAGGACGACTTTGTCAGATCAGACAGCAGACATAAATTACTGGTGAGAGCAGATGACACAGTGTGATTGTGTTTACACTGGATGAAGATAAAGTTGTATGTTTTCTTTTTAAATAAAATGTTATTGTTATCCTTAAACATTACTGTAAAAAATGCATTTCCAATAAAATATTGGCAAAACCAATTGTCATTTTTTTCCCAGGGTTGTCAACGTCTGCTGAGAATAACTAATAGAGTAACTTGTAATCGAATTTAGTTATTTTTTTAAATCGAGTAATCAGTAATGTAGCTAAGTTACTTTTAAAATCAAGTAATCAGTTATGTAACTAAGTTACTTGTTCAGGGTAACTGAGACAACAGTGCCAACCAAACCAACTATGGTGTAGGTGGTCTAGTGTACACTCAAGAAAAAAGAAACAGGACAGTGACCAAACATATGGTTTGGGCCTAAATAAACACTACAGATGGGGGTGTTAGGCACAGATGGTGTACCCGTCCTCCAGGTGCAGGTTGACAGACAAATACAAGGTGTATGGACGCAACCGCCGCCTGCAGGTGACATGGAGTGGAAAAGAGGCTCATTTGTGTGCATGGATGATTAAATTGTGCTCCCGTATTGATACTGGAGTTTGCACGGACAGCTTGCAAACCCTTTTCTCCTAAACGGACAGATTTGTAAGGTTGTCTCATGTAACTAAACCAACCGAGGATTATTTTTCCTGAATCATGTGAAGCCACTGTAGTAATCACACTGAAATAATGTTGTATTCCACGCAATTTTAAGATATTCACGAGGCACACGAGGAGATATTTGCATGCAAACTGCTGTCATTTGAGCCACTTCCACGCCTACATAAGTTTCTTAATTGAAGAGAGGGAAGTTCTCTTATGATTCTCAGATGACGGTTTGATTCTGATTTTATAATCCAGGCTTGGTTCTATAATAAGCAGAAACTGTCCTGTCTGATTAGGCAGGCTCCACAGAGCCCTCAAAGGCCTCCACCCCCTCTTGCCAGACCCCCGCTGCCCCCCCATCATACTTATGCAGTGAGAATGAGAAGAGGCTCCAAAGAATCCCCAGGCTCTATGTCCCAATCCCTCTGTCTGCATGGGGGCAGGAGGGGAGCTGCCCTATAGACTAAAGCCTTTAATTGCCGCAGTCTTCTTCTCTTATCCGCTTTCTCTCTTTCGCGGCTTTGGCTGCTGACGGACCGGGCATACAAGAGGAGAACACCGATATAATTCTTGTTGGATATTTTCCTGGAACGTATTTTATTGGGATTACTTGTTAAAATACCGTTGAAGTGAGGACATAATTGGAGTGTGCTACATGGTGAGTTTAGGTGGAAGTCTGTAAACACAGCAGTCCATTTCATTCAATGTGGGGGTGACTTATTTTTTATTCAAACAAGAGTCTAGTTTTCAGCCCTGAAGTTATCCTTATTAGTGTATGAATCGAAAATATCTTACCTTATTGTATTTTATTAAAAAAACCAAGACTACAACTGAATGTGCTTATAAGATCACGATCAGTGTTTATTTGAACAAGTGCGAGTACATGGAATACCAATAAGTACATAACAGGGGAAAAGACACTTAAAAAGGCAAAAACTGTTAAGTGAGCAACATTTCGGCAGCCAACATAACACTTCCTGTTAGCGCTCATGACACCACATCACTTCCGGTGCACTACATAGCAGACTGATGGTGACTTTACACTCACACAGACGCTTTCCCAGTATGCGTTATTGACGTTTGAAGTAACACTTGTGACTGAGTTATGTCTCTTTAATGTCTGATTTTGTACAAAAATGCTGTAACATAGTGACAGTGGTGTTTGTTTCTAGTGCATATTCAATTTGACACCCTGAGTAACAAAGGATGTGCAGTCAGTGCTATTTCCACAGACAAAAATCGTGTAAAAAGTCATCCAAGACAGTGGACGCTGTTATAGCGACAAAGTGGGGCAATTTCATATTTGACATATTTTCTTGGTTTTTTTTGAGTCCCCACATGACTCTTAAAAAACTTTTACAGATATGCTTGGCAAGTAGCAGCAGCAAACGAGCTGTGATGGATGAATAAATAGCACAAAGCATATTTTTTGACGGATCCTAAAAAAGGCCAACTTTAATGCAGTTCTTAGTTGAAGGATTTCTGACTAAAGGAGGCAACATCTATAAGGAAGTGACTTTCTGCGGTTTGTTTATGTATTTTTCTTTCTTCTCACAGCACCAGAAAATTGACCCAGGACACATTTCCTGTAAATAGGACAAGCCTCACATATGCTGTCTGCACATTTTGTCGATGTCTGAGAGCGTCGGTTATGCAAGCCCCTTTCCTCGCTAATTTCATCAAAGGTTTGGGATCGCTTCTAATTGGCCATCTCTATTTTTGGTAGTCTTCCAGCCCTTGTTTTGCACCGTCTTTGACAAAAAGCAGTGCAGCGAATTTTAAGCTGCGCGATAACAGCCATTCGCCACAGTACCGAGTTTGACCCTGCAACCAGCTTCCATGACGGATGTGGGATGATTCGAGCCCCGCAGCTTAGCACGCCCTACTCAGCACAACACAAATAAACCCGCTCAATTTCGTTTCTCATTTTCCCGCGTTCCCCGTCGTTTTCTTCACCTCTCACTTTGCCGTCAGAGTCTGCGAAGCTCTAAGGATAGAGCCACTCTGCATGCTGTCTATTTAAAGGTGGCTTCTCCAACCCACTCCTGCTTTAAAAAGGGGTAACTCACCTAATCAGATCAACCCAAGTAGACTAACTATTCGCGTATACATCCATAGGAATGTGTGCTAGATTATCAGTGATTCGCAAACTTGTATGATGTGCTGAACCCCACCAGTTTCCTAAGGGCATTCACAGAAAACTTCTTTATTGAAAAATCTAATATGATTTTTTTTTTTTTTAACTCAAGATAGGTATAGAAAGGGTTTACTGGTGATCAAAAGGGAGAGTGTTTTTTTCCCCATTGAATTATAGAGCACTTTAAAGGGGAATTCAACTTTAAACATTTCTTGACAATAATATGTTATACTGTATGTGACCTCACTAGTCTAAACATGACATTCCGATTAATATTACATTTGTGGAATATGAGTTATGCAGCAAAATCCAGCAGTTTTTATCAATACCAGAAGGCGGCCAACTGAAGATGACATCACAGTAGCTCAGGGCTCGGGCAACGACCAATCACAGCTTACCTGTTTTCTGAAGTTGAGCTGTGATTGGTCGTTACCTGAGACCTGAGCAACTGTGATGTCATTTTCACTCGAGAGCAAATGGCAAAATGGCCGCCTTCTGATATTGATCAAAACTGCTGGATTTTACTGCCTAATCCTTTCAGACCTGCATTTTTTTCAACCTGGCTTTTTTTCTTAAAAAAAACCCAACTGATTATGACTCTTTTCCCACTTAAGAACAACATGGGGAAAAAATTGGTGTTATCTCATGTTTTTATTTGTTATAGTGGACGCCAGGATAGTATGGCTGTAACGTGTTGTAAACTTACCAAGCTTATATGTAACATTTTTAACTCATTCACTGCCAGCCTTTTTCACTGAAGCAACCCCTTTCACTCCCCCGGCTGTTTTACTGGATTTTGATTTTGCAAGGTCCACAGAATATTCTGTTCTATTACTATAAAAACATACCCAAAAAAAGATTAGAGTATTTTCTTTTATCAGGAAAAAAGTACATTTATATCTCTTTCCATTTTGCAACAATTAGCATAAGAATATAGTTAAGTTTCATCATTATTCAATAACCTGTTAAAAACACTGGCAAAAAGAGCTTGTTGTAACATGGCCCTGGCTGATCTCTTATACTCTGCTGAAACCTGCTGGCCATATTTTGTAATAACTACCATTGCTTTAAGCGACCTATTCATGTCAGAAGATGTATCAAAGCCTTATGTATGCTCTAGCATCAAAAAACTTATAAATATGTTTTTGGGAGTGAAGGACATTGTAATAAAAAGCATATTTTTCGTTTTTGTGTTTGCTTGAGTTAAGATGAACATCATGCAAATCAACTAACTTGCGATTCTGATTGGTAAGCTAGGATCCATTCATGAACCAGAAGTGTTGAAATCATCCAAATTATGCGTTTTTATTGGTTTAGACACACAAATATGTCATGTCCACTGCCATCATCTATGAGTCAGAAGGGGTTAACTCATATTCCACTAACACAATATTAACAAAAATGCCGTATTTAGAATAGTGAGGCTGCATAAAACATATTGTCAATAACTTGTTGGTTGGGTTGATTTCCCCTTTAAAACAAACATCGATGTTTTATTAAGAAGGAAACCAACAGAAAAAGCAGAGGCCCCAGAATTGAACCCTGTGGAACACCATACGTTACGTTTGACATGTGAATTCATATTGCACATATACGTACGACTACTTTTTAAAGTTTTTTGAAGTCGACTAAGTTTACAAAATTTCCTGCAGCCCAGATATAGGCCAAGCAATGTAGCGTTTCGTTGGACTTTCTTAGTTTGTCTTATTAGAATCCAACTGACATAAACAAGAATCCAGGATCCATGATTTAATATAATTAAAAAGATAGACAGTTATAATGTTATTTATGTTTATTATGTGTGCATCATGGGAAGTAGCTCCTGTTAAAAAAGAAAACAAGCACATCCGCGATGATTTCTCTCCCTGTTGTTCTCGGCAACGCACAGAATACACAGGGTGATGTAAACTCAGAATGATGTGCAGAAGAAGGTAGTGAGACCGGGAAGAAAAGGTTTGCCTGCCAATTAGAAACAATCAGGCTGATACATATGGCGTGTTCTGCATCCGCGCCGAGAGCACCGGGCAGGCAGAGTTAGCAGTTTTCAGCACCGCGCTTTTGAGTCTCGCCTTCACTTCTCTGCATTATTAAATAATCCCTGAATAATTCACCACCTTTCATATAGCAAACAAATATTTTGCAACTTGCACCCGTAAAAAGAGTGGCCGGATTTGCTATTTTGTATTTTCTCCAAACTTAGGTTTTAATGTCTGTCTTGTTGGACTCAATGGGTCTAGTAGGGCGTCTGCTCATCTTCATGAGTCATGTGTTGCTCCTTCCATGCACTCCTTTCATAAACAATATTGTCACATTGGCTCAGTGTGTTGCTCAAATCTGTTGTTACATCCCAGTATGTATGCCAATGTTTTTGAACAGCAGCTTATGGGCCTGAGGATGTAAATACATTACCTACAGTATTTTTTTTATGCCATTTCTTTTCTCTTCACAGGATTAATAAAGTATTTCCTGTATGCTAACCAGAGAAAAGAATCCCCCGCACACTGACAGGGCTTCACTCGATGAGTTTGAGGGAAACAACGCGTTTGGCGTTCAGCATCATCAGGCTCACCTCAAATCCTGTCAGTGTTCTTTTCTCTGGTGTCCATATACGAGCTCCTGCTGCCCACCAGCACCTGGCCACTGGCGGCTCTGCAAAGAAATTTTCCATTGAAAGTATTTTCTGTATTCATCACTTTTTACATACATTATCACGTCATCATGGTCCTGAAACACACTTGATGTCTGTATGTCAGTGGTGGGCAAAATATGGCCCGCTAACGCCATATACATAAAATTACATTTGACCATTTCTATTGGGTGGAGATGTGAACATTTCAATTTTAAATGATTTTTTTTGTTTGTGCATATATATATATATATATATATATATATATTAGGGATAGGCCGATTATCGGTGCCGATATTTGGCAAAATGCTAAATATCGGCATTGGCCTTTTTACGAATCTGAAGGCCGATAAAGCTGGTATCTCACAGAGCGGTGAATGCTTGCAAACGTTGCACATTTATGGATTTCCACTTTATAAAAAAATATGCTGTCACTGGGGATCCCTTGACTTTTTATTTTTAAAATAAAAAAAAAATCAAATTACGAAATTATATTGAAATTGTGGAAAACTTTATTTACAGTAGAAACATTTAGGAACTATTTATGTGCTCAGTTTTTAATTTAGCTTAACACATGCTGATGACCCTGGAAACTCCCTGCAATTTTTGTTATCATTTTTAAACAAAGCTGAAAGTGCTTGTGCATTGTGATTTCCTAGGAATGTTGTATAAATTATCATTTGAAAATGTAAACAATGGAAGAGATTTATAGCAATTAACTGTTGTATATTAGTATTTATCTGTCCCTTAATTATTGTAAGAAATTGTTAACATGATCGCGGTTTTCACATGAATAAATCTCATTTACAAGGACCATCAAATAATTATTTTTCAAATTGATGATCATATCAATTACTCCAGCGATAACTCAGATAATTGCCCATTTCAAGGCAGTCATTTTTGTGTCGACCAATATTTGTGGCCGACTTAGCCGATCCCCCCAAATAATAACATAATAACATTTAATTAAATGTAATTTGAGTACATTTGTTATTTCAGAAGCTTGATTCAAACTGGTAGCCCTTCGCACTAATCAGTACCCAAGAAGTAGCTCTTCGCTTCAAAAAGGTTGGTGACACCTCTTCTAGTGGGATACAGGGGCTCTCTCAAATCATACTATTTACCTTATCACCTTTAATAGAAAGGTGTGATGGTGTTTCTCAAAATAATCATAATGCATAACTGTTTGATGGGTTGGTTTTAGCGTGTTTGATAATGTCGAATAATGTCATATCGGCCCTAGCATCGTTCCATTTTTAACACCCCTGTAGTAAACTGTAAGTCCGATTCATTCACTCATTCATCCTTTTTTTTTTATCTACTTTTATTTTTCTCCCTCCAACAACAGCCAACTATCCCCTGCTAGATGTTCCACTGTCACCATGCAAATTATGCGTTATAATGTTCATATGCTGCCAGAACGCTGACAGGCGACAACTAAATCCCAGAGATGACGCTGCAACGACCAGAGCGTGGGCCGACTTGTTAGTCCTGCTTTGGTGCACATTTTAAAGAGGACTCCAGGAAGGTTTTGGAATGCGCATGCGCACTGCACGCACATCATCACGCACACACCCGTAAACACATGCTCCTTTTGCACGTGTACACAAAAGTACACATTACCGTTGAGTGCCTAAAAGGAAAGCAGCTGCATCATTTGCTAGTCTGACAGGACTTTGTGTGAATATGGAGAGTAACTTCTGAATAGTTTTTTTTTTTGTATTTTAATACTAGTTACAAAACACGCAAACCTTGGCTCATCAGAGCAAAAATCAACAACCTAAATTATATGATAACTAAAAAAATAACTAAACAGAAGTAAACATTATATAAATAGAAATTCACAATTGATTATAATATATTAATTATTATATTAAATAAATAAATAAATAAATAAATAAATAAATAAATAAATACCCATCATAATCTCAAAGGTTTTTAACTTTGAAACTATTATGAATAAATTACATTCTGTATAGTTATTTGGATTCTAAAGCAGCGTAAACAAATTAAAATTAAAGCACATATATTATTCTACACCACTAACTTTATTATTGTATTTTATTTATTGCAATTTTTCGTCCTGCTACCCCTTCCAAATTTTTCAAACTTGACAATATTCCAAAAATTCATGCGTTTTTCTCTTTTATTTTTCTGATTCCAAGATTTCACAGTTTTACCAAAATTTCAAAATTTTCACCCAAAAATTCCCCATTCCTTCCCAGCGGTGCATTCAACATTTTGTATTTACATGAATCCCATTTGATATTCAAAACATTCAGCTCTTTCAGTTCATCTTGGAAAGGATTTTAAGCATCCAATAAATTCACACACATTTTCACCCTAAAATTTCACAAATTCACATATTCTACATTGATGATTTCTTTCATTCAAATCCATTCACAATTTCAACACACTCCAAAA
The DNA here is from genome assembly GCF_054856555.1 of Leptonotus elevatus. NCBI lineage: Eukaryota > Metazoa > Chordata > Actinopteri > Syngnathiformes > Syngnathidae > Leptonotus > Leptonotus elevatus. The sequence goes on along the minus strand of NC_141250.1, from coordinate 15,265,602 downwards.
ATTGCTATTGAGGGCTACTATTTTTTTCATTCCAAAAATCCTATTTTCCCCCCAAATCCCAAAATTTTCCACTAAAATGTCACTATTAATTCCCAGTGACACATTCAACTTAACAGATTTAAATCATTCCTATTTTAAATTTAAATCATTCCGTTTATTCAATTCACCTTGGGAATGATTTTCAACATACCAAAAATTCCCACTTACAATTTTTTTTTAAATCACTATTAAAATAAAGTATAAAGATTAATAAAGACGATTAAGAAATTATAAGAAAGAAGATGAATAAATATTGTTTTTTCACCTTGCAATTTCTAAATTTTTTGACCGAGGGAAACCCTTCCAACTTCAACATGCTCAGCTCATTCCTGGTCATGGAATATAATTCCATGTCATTCAATAGCATTCCAAATCATTCCAAAATATTTCATTCACTCAGCCTTCACAAGCAATTTCTCCAGAATTTTTTTTTTCTATTTAAAAAAAGAAATTGCTGAACACCATTGCTAATGTTACAAGATGAAGTAATTCCGGAAAATTATTAGAATTTCCGATAAATTGGTGTACTGGTGTTAGAGGGGGAGTTGTTTATAGTGAAAGTGTAAAAATTTCCAAAGAATAATACAATATTTTAACCTCCCTATTATTACAAACAAAACAAAATGTGCTCAAATTTGCTCATGGAAATTATTTAACCGATGCCAAACTTCAAAATAAATAATTCATATATTTTATATAACTGTTTTGCAAACAATTTCAAGATACTTACTGTAACAATTGCAATATTGCCAATCTATATTTTATTCATTTCTGCTTCCCATGTAAAATAGCAAAATAATACGTAACACCAAACTTGATTTTGAGTTGCAGGGTGTCACAAACAAAAGAGAAGTACAATTTACAATAAAGTCAGTGAATTCAAATAAATAATAACTGTTGTTTATACAGCAGGACATGGCACATTTAAAAGTACAACGCTCAGTGATTTTTATTGGCTATCGTGTGTGGACATTCTAGAGGCCTAATGTCATTTTTGTGTTCCAATGTTTGATAGAAGGTACATGATCCTTCTATCAAAACAAACCAAAAAAATAAAAACAAAGCTGCTGCCTCATTATTTAGCAAAAGCAACTCCAGCAAGCAGCTCTTGTCGTGCAATAAAGTTCTGCTGCCTCATGTGTGGGATCTCTCCTTTTTGAAGCAGACTTTTTTGGTCCATAATTTATACATTTACCTTACTTGCTTCTGCGTGCGTTGGCCTCCTGCATTTTTAAAGGCCGGGTATTGAGGGATTTTCTGTCATGCTCTCTTGCTTTGTTCTGATCACGCAAGCTGCTGCCATCCCACAAACGGGAACACTGGCAAACATAGAGGCCTGCAACTCGCGCCGCCGACGCCACAACAACCTCCACGCATACACACACAGATGTAGTTGGCATGTGACACGTTAACGCAAACCCACTCCCGCTTAAGTGGAAGGGACGCCATCTTCCAGCGAAGACCATCTCTGCGGTTGCGTGTGTGCCGGACACGTAACGCACCCAAAATGGCGCCATTCGCGTGGCGAGCGAGGAGGCTGCAGTTGCGTGAGTGTTTTCACACAAACACTCCCAAAACTGAGTAGCCCGCGTGTGTCTCAGCAAGTGAAGGAATATCGCGTCTTTCTCACACGCCCATGCATGCGGAAGGAGTCGACTTCATCTGCTCCCTGTGGAGGACACATGGTAGGCAAAAATAGACAACCAGGGAAAGACTGACATGAAGGTGGAAAAATGGGACATAATTCCTAGATTAACTTCTAAAAATGTCTCATCTTGTGCAACACAGTCATATATGATAAAAATTCAAACAGCTTTTAGGTCATATTTACTTATTAGGTATCGTTTCAATATTGTGTAATTATAAAATCCAACAGTTGCTACGTCAGTCTTCTTTAAACTTTAAAAGTGTCAATAAATGATCACATTCAGTCACATAATAAAGCGCAGAATTTGAATTCAGTTGTCATCGTTACATTTTTCTCAACTGCTTTTGAAAAATCATTTAATCCTGTAAAAAATAAATTTTTAGTGCTCTCAAAAAAATTATCGCATTAATCATGTTAACGCAGATTAATCACAATTTTAATTTTGACCGCAGATGATCCTCTGTTTTGATGGTTACGTTAAAGGTAGCACAGGTTGTGTTTGAGCAATAAACATAACTACTAATAATCAAAATTCTAAGATTAATCTGATTAAATAAATTAATCATTTGACAACTCTAATATATATATATATATATATATATATATAATCAAATAAAAAATCATGTCGTGTTCACACTTGGGCAATTACTTTTAAACATGCACACATACAAGTTGCATGGAGTTTTAAGGATGATCGTGTTCTCTTTACAAATCTCATTATAAATCAACATCCTCAAAACAGGAGCCTGCAAATGACTGTATAATGAATTTTGTGAGTCCATTTTGTTAGTCTCGCGGTGGGTGGAAGTACAGATGAAAAGATTATGTACTGAAACTGTCAAGATGCAGTATTAAAATGCACACCGTAAATTGAAGGTAATAATCACTATTGGGTAAACAAAAAAAAGCTTATTCTATGAACATAGTGATGAAAAGTTACATTTCAGTTAAACTTTCTGATGTTTAGTTGTTTTAATTTGTGTATGAGCAGGTCTTATTATTTTGTTTTTGTTTAGATTTGAACATTTAAAATGAGTCATTTAAATAATATCACAAATTTTAAATTATAAACATGAAAGCAAATGTTTTTCATTTGCTTTCTTCTTGCTCTTCAAACAAATATTTTGTTCTAAATATGATTTACATATTACCGTAGTAAAAAGTGTGTTTCACAATAATTGTATCTTACAGGAAAATATGGACACAAAAAAACAAAACTTGCCATTTGGTGCACCAGCACAATCTAGAGAGCTGTTTAAAAAAAAAAAATTGCTAATATGCAATTTTTGACATTAGTGGTGTTAATTACAACAAATGTTTACTATTATAAGTGAAGTTTGAAGTGTTGTACAATCATGACCCAAAGTTTTGGCTCTTACTCAAAATTTTTGTTTCGCTGACTCGGCTTATTCAATGTTGATGTTTATGCAATACACATTGCTGATATTGTCGGGAGCATTTCCAATTCTATTTTGAAATTCCATGACTAGTCAGCAACTGCACCACATCCATCCCTGACAAATATTTCTAACACTTTGGTTACCTTATTAGGAGCATAATATCAGAAATACCTGACATTCAACAACAATCCCGTCTAATCTCCTCTTTCAGATTGAGCAGGTGTATCCAACAATGTGGCCGGCGAGTGTGACTGTGAAATATAATTTTTCGCTGAACATGAGTACAGATTATTTGTTCTTCCTCTCTGTAGACGGCCCCCGATGGACACGGAGGCCCCCTCCTCATCCCTGGCTCTGTCTCTCTTCCTCCTCCGTGCGCTGTCATCTAGATTCCCTCCCTAACATGTACATTTAGGTCAGGCCACAGTCTTCTCTCCAGGCTTCGCAGGAAAATGTGGAAATGGATCGCTTCACACTAGTTAATCTTATTGGGAGGGAGGGAGAGAGAGAGAGAAAACTGAAAATAACAAGGAGAGAGAAGCGAGATTAAAATTGTTTTTAATAGTGGTGTGAAGTTTAAAGGAAAAAAATGGGCAATGGAGTGAAATACTGTGCGTTTATGCTGTACAAGGAGTATCAATTGAGCGAGGAGGTGAGGATAGCAAAAAGAGGAAGAGTGGAGGGAAAAGAGAAGTTTAGGGGACAACAGAAGAGAAGAAAGAAGTATGCCATCCACGTCTCATCGCAACTCCCTGCCAGCGTCGCAGCTCCCAATGCTGGCAGCCTAACAGACAGGCCATATGGCTTCATTATGACACACACACACACACACTCACAAAGATGTGCGCACACACTCGTATGGGAAAACTCATGCATGTTCATCACTTGAACACGCATGTGCATTCCCATGTTAGCAATTCTCAGTCAGGTGAGAGGATGAGTGATTAATGGAACAAAAGGGGCGAGGAAGAGAATAGAAAACTTGTCCAATTACCAGAGTTTATCAACACAGTTGAATGTTACAAACATTCCATCTAAAGACAATTGTTGTTGATAATCCATCCATTCATTTACCATAACGATATCCCAGTTGACACCCTGATCGCTAGCCGATCACGCTGCAGATAAACCATTCACATCTATGGATTATTGTATTCAAAGTCTCACTGAAGCTAATTAGCATCTTTTTGCAATGTGGAAGGAAAATTCCACACGAGCATGGTAAGAACATTTAAAACTCCACACACAGGGATGAAGCTGAGATTTGAAGCGTGAGCGAGATCAGACCAGTTTTTATTTATCTCAGAGGGCGGCCATTTTGTCACTTCCTGTCAACTGAAAATGACATCACAGTGTCGAAGGGCTCAGGCAACGACCAAACACAGCTCACCTGTTTACTGGGTTTGGTCATGTGATGTTCGCAAGCTGAGCCTTAGGCATTGCGATGTCATGTTTAGTCGACAGCAAGTGAGCAGTACAAGACAAAATGGCCGCCCCCTGTGATGAATAAACCTGGTGGATGTTGCTGCTCAGTTCACACTCCAAAAACACAATATTAATCACACATTTAGAATAGTGGGGAGGTTACAGTTAGGGGTTACAGCGCCACCTGTTGTTTTGGAATGCACTTGACAGCCTATGAATATATGTTCCACTGGATTTTTATGTCGATGGTATTTTTTTTTTATGAATTAGTTAATGAAAAGCACACATTGCTGTCTAAGTTTTAGGCCAATCATTTGTTTTATATAATTAGAATTAGTGAACTCTCTTTCATATCAGTCATTTTGAGTTTTTAATCTTAAATAATCTTATACATACAGTAAGCGAGACTACACAATAAAGTGAGTGTGCAGCTATACAAGTATTTTTTATGTATCATGAGGCCTCCCCAAGATTTTTTATTGGCTCCCCCCTGTCTGTAAAGCACTTTTTGACAGCTATAAGGCTGTTTGAAAGCGCTATATAAATAAAGACGACTTGACTTGTTCTTTATCCTCGGTTAACCAGGAAGTAGCATGCTAGCTAACAAGCAAATGGACAACACAAAAAAAAGATAAAAAAATATCGATGAATTATTTTCACTTGCATTCTTAAAATATCAATATTTATGGTGGCCTAAGACTTTTGCAAACTACTGTATACATTTGACTAAACCTGTACTTTGAACCTTGAAGCTCATTGGCCTGACACACATGACAGTCATTTGGGTCATTGTCCACATGATGGATGAGTGTAGTCAAGCAGGCAGAGTGCAATGCTCAGGGGTCTTCACTGGGGCTCCTGGGGATACATACGGTATCTTTCAAGTGGAGATCTGTTAAGCAATATGCTCGAACACGTGTAGTGAAACTACATTGCATAAATGTGGACATGAACACATATCACACTTAATTATGCTTTCACATAATCATTTGTAGTCCAACTGAAAATAGAATCACAGAACAATATAATATTTTTTTTTCAATGTATTATATTGTTAGCCTAATAGCATAATTCCTTAAGTCACTTTTAAATTACTGTCACTTTTTTTTGTTAAAATTGTCCACTTTTATGGGTTTCAAATTTTTTAAATGCAAAAATTATTGTTTATTCGCACATAATAAGTACAAAATGGTTTAGCCCTCTTGACCGTTATCTAATTATGACTTTCTTCTTTTTCCTTTTTTTTTTTTGCCGAAGTTGAATCAAGTGTTTTAATAGATTTGACAGAGCCCACCACGCAGCAAGCAGACATTACTTTGCGATGATGTGGTAGGTGTGGATTTTCCGACGGGTTCCTGTTACAGTACACACAGCTTTATTAAATTAAAGTATGCATGTAATCCTGCACAGTCACCGAATCCTATTTGTTTCAGATCACTTTGTTATTCAGTTGGAATTATTGGAGAACAAGTCATGTGTTATTGTAATACAGTCATTGAGGTGCATATCTTGAAAAAACAAACACAAATGATGATAGTACATTTAACAACATTTCATTAAAGTTTACCGCACGTTCGCATACATCCAGTCATCTCCAAAAGTATTCATTTATATTTGCTATATTGGACATCAAAAGATGAATAGTAGAATATTATATTGATGCACATTATATAGATAGAATGTTTCTATATAAACAACCTCCACTGAGTTTAACCTATGATCTTGTACTCTATGTTCTCAAAGCTTTGAGCCTTTCCATCACTTTGGTAAAGGTTACTCTTTGTCTCGTCAGACCGTAAAGCTTTCTCACAGATTTGTTGAAGTCAGCCTGGCCTTCGTTTGATAGTGGTTTGGATCTTCTGGCGTAGAGTCTTTACTTTTGTTTATTAATTTTTCTGTAGTAGGTTGTTGAGCTGTAGTTGCTGCAATTTTCCTTCTGATTGATCTTATCTCATCTTCAGAATTGCTCATTTTTTCCACCCATTGAAAGTGCTTTGGTTTTCACGTCGGTTATACATCTACGGTTAGATGTTGTCTGCAAAAGAAAAGTCCAAATGTTAAACTGAAAGTAGATATTCTGGGTTATTTATGCTTTGAATAATTCATGTAATAGTAACACAGCTGTATTCTTGCTTACTTTTGTATATTTTTTTATTTTTGTAATTTTTTTAATGCTCGTAGAAAGGCCAACAAAAAAAAGCAACATTCAATTGTTTGGTGTTTATTAAACAAGCAAAATTATTTCAAATGGATTTTTGTTCTTAAAATCTTGGTTGAATTCCATGTTACATTTGGTGAATTACTGTTTCCAACGTATTGATTGATAAATAAATAAATACATAAATAAATCAATAAATAACTGGAATATACTTTACTCATAGAATTAATTATACTTAATGAGGGATTCTAAATGAAGTCAGTTTTAAGAAACTGCAAAAAGCAACAAACAGCAATTTTTTTCCCCTCATGCCTTGATGTTCACGGAAGGGCGATAAAATTAAATTGTCATTAGAATTGTTTGCAGCCAAAATGGTGCAAACTGAACATCTTGTTTAATTGCTCATTGTGTGGACATTGTGAATGCTTTCGTACCCCCCGCTTCCATTGTCCAAGTTAATTCATCTGGGCCAAGTTAGAGGAACACATGAATGGAAGCTGATGAAGAGAACGGAGCCCTGCAGCCTCAATCAACACCAGCCCAGTGCTCTCATGGATCTAGGCTCGGGGGGTGCTGGCTGTTGCCAGGATACTGGCCGGATCCAGTTCTGAAGTCCCGCTGTTTTATTGGACAACACGCTTGACACCGGGTTGACCCCGAATTGGCCCTTGACCTGGGTAGTCACACCGAATCAGTCCAGCCATGCACGCGCTAACGCGGGGAGAAGCCTGGTGCTGCTTACCTGCTGGTCCAGACGTTGGGCACCATGCAGGCCCGTGGATCAATATCATACAAAGTGACATCTGCAACCATTTTAAAGCACATTTTGTATAATTATTCTTTGATATGTTGTCATCAACGTGACATGAGGCATCTCAAAAATGTGTTTTAAGTCACTTCAACTCTGGGGATTTTAGCTACATCATTAACTCTAATACGTGTATTGCACGCTACTTGTGGAAACTTATGAAACTCGTTTTTGTTGATTATCTTGTCAGTGAGCAAGAAAGCACATTTAAAACAATAGGGTTGACCAAAGTTCTGTAGAATTCATTTAAAACAAATAAAGGATACAAAAGAAGGAAACATTACATAAGACAAAATTAATAACAATTTAATATCATATTACAGTGGTTCTCAATTTGTTTTAAACAAGTAATCTCTTAAAAACAAAACAAAAACATTTTTCTCCATTAGAATAGAGTTACATGGTGGGCATACATCTAATAAATACACAGATGTAATATTATGCGTGTTAAGCATAAACAATGTGCTTCAATATTGTTAAAAGAAAAACTTAAATAAAGACTAATTTAAAATGTATTGCACATATAAGGTTACATAAAAAAATTATACGGGCCAATAACAGGCCTTATTTTAAGGTATCGGTACTTGCAACATATTTTATGATATTACGGCTGTTTTATGATCAGGAACTAGAAATTAGAATAGAGTAGAAAATTGCCATTCATTTCATGTTGTTTTAAGGAAAAAAAATGCTACATTGGTATATATAGGTCTTCCTTTAAAATGAGTCGTTACTACTTTTTGGGGAAATTTTATGCATCAAAAGTACTAATGGTATCGGTGCTTGGTATCGGTGTTGTTGATTATTAAAGAGTTGAGTATTCTTACATGTATCTAAAATCTGTAAAAAAATAAATAATAATAATATAGTCCTAATAAATGCTTAAAACAAACAGTTGCTAATGATTAATTACTAACATTTGGACTTTTACGTTTTTTGGATGCTATTCTGTGTAGGTTCTGAATTTTAATAATGTCACATCAAATATGATCAAGCAAATTTTTTGTGAAGCTTGTGGACCGACTTTCATGGGTGAATGAGGCACACTTGCTCATGTCGCCTCAAAAAAAAAAAAAAAACATTTACAAGCCAGCATCTAAAGTACGAGTGGAACAAAACGACAGTTTGTGTGTTTTTATGTAAAATCGCTCTTGTGGAAACAAAACGCTTTGCATTTTCTCCTTGAAATCTTTCGAACTGATGCCGTGATCAGTTGCTGACTTCATCCGCGGCCTCCCTCGAAGATATAATTCTGACTTCTTTGTCACAAGTGACCCCCAGTGAAGGTCTTTTCCAGAGGCGCGGCTGAAAACAAGAGGTGTCAAAACGTTTGCAGTCACAGGCCCAACCTTTGGAAATGAGCTGCCCAAAAAAATCAGATCCAAAGAGTCAGTGAATAATACAAAATCTCCTCTTAAAACGGTTGATTATTAGAAAGCCTTTTAGAGCTTTTTACATTTACTGAGCTTATTTTATTTGCTTGTATAGTTTTTAATGCATGTTTGCATTTTTAACACGGTGATTGTGTACAGATGTTTGTGTATATATATATATATTTATATATATATATATATATATATATATATATAAAGTGATTTCTTAGAGTGCTCTTTACCAATAATATATACACATTTTCAAAGCAACCCATGTATTTTTACTCTTGCACCGAAAATTCCTGGTTCCACCCTCTGGTACATTTACCATGATAAAGCCCAGATGTGTAAAATTGAACATATGGATCATAAAACTACTGTGGGTATGTCGCTGCTGATGATGTTGCCAGTCTTTTAATCTCCCGGTGGGAATGTGTCCTGTTTAGACCAGCAACTGTGAGAGAACATTTTCTGGTCATTAATTACACATTTGAGCCATGCTGAGCAAGATAACTTGAACAAGTTTAGTTTGAAGAGTTGGATGGGAATTTTCTTGTATGAAATGGAAAGGCAGGTGCAGCTTTAAAGGATAAACTACTCTGCAAGTATATGATCAAACTCACGACAGGAGCTGCTTGCCTATAGGAAATTGTGAATGTCTGTGCAGTTTTATATTTGTGCTAATCTGTGCGCTTTGAAAGCTATGCGTTGGTCTTATTCCCTCTATAATCATCTGAGCAGATAGTCGAGCTGAGGCAGGGATGGTAAAAGGTCCGTTGCAGCATCTTACATTCGTACATACACACACACGCACGTGCGCGCACACACATACACACACACACACACACACACACGCATGCATGTATAAATTATTTAATACGAATAAAATAGTATGCAATGCTGAATCATTGTGGCTACATATTTGCAGAGTAAAGTGTTATTTTTTTACCCCTACAAATTAATTAAAAATATTACATCAGTTTCTTTCGATTTCCAATTTTTCCATTCAATAATCTATTCAGCACCAAAATAGGTTTAAGAGTTCACTTCCTATGTATGATTCACGTTCAGAGCAGACTGAAAGAATAATTTTCTGGTGCTTTGGAGAGGCTTTTTTTTTGTGGCCTTACAGTTATTATGGGAGTCGGACGGGATAGGTTACCCCACTAAGAAGTTTCCAGTTATTGCGGCCAAGAAGGCAAAGCATGAAACAGGAAGAGAAGAGCTGGCAGAAATTGAATCTATTTGGATAAACACAACATGAATGTCAAGAACCCCACCAATGGAATCCATATGCAAAAACACACATTTCCGAGGGTCTGGTCAACATCAAGCTTGCTTCATCTTTGCCTTTTTGGAACAGCTGACTTCATGTTGAGGTCATAGGTCCTTAAAAAAAAAAAGCATAAGTTCAGAGTAGGTGTTATAATTGAATGAATGGAATTTATTTTTCAAACACACATATATAAAAATAAGAAAAGAAGAGAGAGAGAGAGAGAAACAAAATCTACTCAAAGATATTAAAAATCATATCAAACAAAAACATGTGTTCATGTAACATACCTCAGTTAAAATCTTGCTATATCATGCTACCTGAACAATCATGCAAAGTATAATGTAGATTGTACAGTAGTGTAATATCAGTGAAGGTTCTTTTTAACAAAAATATGGCTGCATACACTCTAAAAACAGTTGGGTCAAACGTAACACAATTATGGATCAAAAATTGACAGGTCCACTTTATGGGTCCATTTGACTCAGCTTTCTGTCTTTTTTTTCGTTTTGTGTTTAAATTTAAAGAAGTAATTGTGTATAAAACAACCCTGAAAATCGGGTCAAATTGACCCAAGTAGAGGATCTGACCTAACCTTTATGGATTGTTTCATACAAAATTGCCTCTTTTTTTTAAATTAATTTTTTTAAAGAAAGTTGGGTCAAATTGACCCAAGTAGAGGATCTGACCCAACTGGGTTGTTTTACACAAAATGGCCCTTTATTTTATAATTTTTTTTTGTGGGGAAAACAAAACAAAGCAGGTAAAGCCGAAAGTTGGGTTAAATTGACCAAAACGTTCTTGTTTATTTTTTGCACCCACTTTCTGGGTTGTTTTATAGAAAATGACCCAATTTCTGACCCAAAGGTGGGTCAAACTGTAAGCAACCTGACCCAACTTTCTGGGTTGTTTTATACAATCTGTTCCAATTTCTGACCCAATATTGGGTCAAATTGACCCAAGTAGAGGATCTGTCCTTTTTTCTTTTTCTTTTTCTTTTTACCCCACAATTGGGTTATTTTTGACCCAACAGTTTTTAGAGTGTATAATCTCTGCAGGTGAGTGTTTGCTATCCTGCTCCACATTTATTTAACTGATGTCTCATTTACATAAAAACCTACTTTTGCAAAGGTTTGTCTTGGCTACTGAAGTTACAGCTGTAGCCCACCTTGCAAGCGAATCAGTCAGCTGACCACAGCACCTCCTCACATTAACCAGACTACAGCCTTAAAATTTAAAATCAATAAATAAAATAAATTAGTGCAGTTCTGCGTGTGCCATTTTGCGTGCATGTAATGTGTTTCTCAGCTTTTTCTTAAGTCAAATTTGGAATTAGTGCTCCGTCCATGTGAGTCCATATTTAAGAAATACAAACACACAGTACATAATGTTTCTGCTTGGGTTTACTGTGAAAATAAATGAAAGTGAATTCAAATGTACAAAACAGTGAAATTTAGCTTGCCTGACTGGGAGATCACAACCCTTAACCTGTAACCCTAGAATCAGCCCTCAGTGTGTAGACTTTTTAGAACCACTGTTTCTTGGGTCTATGTTAAAATTGCATTAAAAATATTTTTAAATTGATAACTACAGTGCTATTTTTTTTCAAAGTAATTAATGCTAATACTCTAAATGACAAAATGCAGGTTAAACATGTTGCTGTCAAACTTTGCAGAAAATCCACAGATTAGAATGCGGATTTAAAAAAATACAAATCTGTCTGTCAACTACATGTTTTGAACACAATGTGCATTTTCTATGCAGGGTTCAGAAGCTGTGATGTCAAGCCAAGTTTCATTCAGATCTGATGCAGATTGCGCATTTGGCAGCAATTTCAATGTTACATGGAAAAGTACATTGAACACGTTTAGACACTTATATCTATGTCAAATATCATCAGATCAGGTTGTAATCTGTGATGCATATGTAGGATCTTATTACAGGTTGCATTCAGAAGAAAATCTGGCTCAAGATTACTTGTTGTAGGGACTCACTGATATGAGAGGTAGTAAATGTCTAAGCCCTGCTGGAGGTCTTCACTTTGCGATTGCTCTTGTTTAGGACAACGTTCTTTATTCACCGCATCCTAAAGATATTGACATTATAGAGCAAAGAACAAAGTACTTTTCAAGATAATAAAGTACTTGTTTCTCCTGTAAAAGTAAGGACTAAAGAGACCGGAAAAAGAAGAAACAACAAGAAAGGCACTCACAGTGCAAACTATCACAACTGTGGACACGTTGTATATAAGGCAAGTCAAGTCAAGTCAGGTTTATTTATACAGCCCTTAATCACCAAAAAGTCTCAAAGGGCTTCACAAGCCCTCAGTTCACAGAAATCGCCAACATTCCCGAGTCCAACCCCTTCCCACCATCCAAGCAAAGAACGCTCAGACAACATATTTTGGAAGAAGGGATCAGCAATGGAGAGATCCCCCATCTGAGAAATCTGAAATCTTCATAATCGCACCAGGGTTTCTCCCAGTCCTTTGTAAGCCAGGCTTTTCTTGCCCCTTTTCCAGGCTAAGCGTCACGGACTGAAAAGGACTGTTTGGACTGAACCGGATCGACATACGTAAAACTGCTCCTGTCTGTGTAACGGCGGAAGTGACCACCTGTGTGGGTAAATAAGTCTTGTCTGTGTTAGTGTTTTGTCATTTGCGAAAGTTTCGTTCAAGAACAATGAATCTTTTCAGTGAACGTGAGTGAACGGATCACTTCCTGAAGTGATTCGTTCTTTTCTCAGTTCATTTGAGCTCAGTCGCGCGCAAGTCGTCAATCTTCGCGAACGACCAATCAGCAGTGAGTGTGGGGGTGGCACTTTACTAAACATAATACCACACGATTGGCGCTCACGAATGATGAACACATCTTTTGAACGATTCTCTCTAATGAACAGATTCTGATTCAGTTCACTTAAAAGAACTGTCATGCCCATCACTCGTCTGTGTACTTCATATAGGACTTGAATCCAAACCAGCATATGAACACAAATAAAAGTGAACTGGCAAATTAAGAAAAAAATGACAAGGCACATGCTGAACGTGCACCGAGAGTGCAGTCAATTGTCCTCAGCTTTGGGCTCCGATTTTTTTGGAGTGCTAGCTGTCCATTTACACAAAGCGGATTTTGCATCAGACAGCTTAGAAATGAGTGTTGCTTTGAAGTGCGTTTAATCCGTCCTCTACCTTCATACAACCTCTCTTGACGCACAGCTGCATCCTGGTGTCGACGAAATGTTCACGCCACCTAACCCCTCGTCCATGTGTGTAAATATATGCGTCAATTGCTCACAACCACAGCACAAAGTAATTGATTAGGTAATTGATTAAATAATTGAGAATAAGCAAAACAAAACATTCCCATGCTCGTTTAATATCCGGCAGTTTCAATATCTTTACTCCACCAAGGCAGCCTTCAAAAACAAAAGGCTGACGTCACCACCTCCGGAATATGACAAACAATTGGACCAAATCCAGTTGGCACTTCTGTTGTTGGTGGGTGGTCTCTCTGTTTGGCTCACAGCTTCAACCAATCACGGGCCAGATGGGGGTCAGTCAAATAGTGCACAACCGTTGGCTTGGCTTGTTTAAGGACTGAAAGCTGAAGAGTAGAAATACAAATTATATCAGAAAATGGCATGCTGGTGTTGGAATTATCATATTTTAACCTCGGTAGGCCGACTCTAAATTGTTGGAAACTTATAAGTGAACCACATCTTAACTTTGAGTATGCATATGTGTGTGTGTGTGTGTGTGTGCGTGTGTACCTCATGAAAGCTGGAAACAGACGGTGAATGTTGGCTGCATCTCTCCTACCTCTCCCGTCTCTTTCTTTGTGCCAGTTCTCCCTCTGAAAGGAATCTCAAGCTTTCAATATGCTTTTTGTGAACTGCTCATCAAAGTTTCCTCAAATGCTGTTGATTTGAACTTAAAATCATCTCTCATCTTCCCTCTACACTCTATGGTACTTTTTTAGCAATTAAAATACACCCGTGAAGTTCCCAATGTAAATTAGGTTATTTGAAAATATGTATTCAAATTGGCCTTTATGGAAAGTCTCACGAGACAGGCTTAGCAAATGCAGTAATTCTAGTTGAGGACAAAAAAAACCCGGAATAATTTACCTTTCACACCAAAATGTGTTAGCTTTATGCACCACATAGCGTGTTTCACAAATCCTTCAGGAAAAGAGCTGATTGGAAAAGGCCAAGCAAAAGAATGCTGAAGTTTTACGGTGGTAAATTGATACTGTGAAATGGAGTCCTTTCTTTTATTTAAACTTTTCCATCTTGTTCAGTTTAGGCTGATGATACGTCGTCAGCTACCTGCCTAAATTCTAAGGCGAGGCCATTGTTGACAAGATTTCTCACTTCCAAACCACATCTGTTCTCGTTGTCTCTGAGCCTCTGAAAGGATCAGGGGTGGACGCCAAGACATTCCCCGAAACATCCCATGCACCCACAAAATATGATCCACGGAAATGCAACAGAGGAATAATCAATATACTTTTGATGTCTTCATATGGAATGTCTGTTGATTAAATAAACAAGACAGCAATCAAATTTCAAGGGTAAACGTAAAACAATGCAGTGATGATGAACAATACAGTTGGGTTATCCGCATGATTGCTTGTAGTAAGAAGACACTTTTCCTTTCACTGAGATGCTGGACACTCCCTTGTCATTGCCCTAATTGGGAAGGATTACATTATAGGGAATGATCCAACTTGCGGACAGGGGCCAATCAGGGTGTTCATTGTACCATAAATGACCGAATTAATTTCCATTAAGTAAAAGCTGGCAAGTACGGAGTGTCTGAACTGGACACAGCAGAGAAGCATCCCGATCTAGCCTGTAACTAACTATGGCGGCTGGTTCTTCTCAGTGTGAAACAGTAAGAACTCGTGTGCCTCCAGATGTGTCAGATCATGACGGATTTAGGCCTCTTGAAGCACTGAGCTCATTCTTTTGGTCTCCACCCAAAACCTGCAATCATAGCTTGATGATGGGTTCAGGAGCAGATTGATTGCTTATTAAGAGCTTTTTTTCTGGCTTGACTTCTTCTTTACCACAACAGTACAGTGCGATGCCTTGTATTTTTTACCGATGCCTGACATTCAGCAGGTATGTTGCTCAACCTCCATATATTACATTGCGGCGGTGTTGGAGCCAAGGCTACGTAACAATGGCCACACTGTCCAGTCAAGCTTGGTTGATCGACTTTAGAAGCTCTGAAGTCTGAATAGAATGGTAATGGTCTTACAGTCTCACTACTTCGCGGTTCGGTTATTCCGGCTTCACTCTGTCAAAGGAGTAGAAAAAATTGGTTGGTTTGGTCAACTCGGTTGTGGTTTCCACAAAGATTTACAAATCTCTAGAGGTAAATGCAATGGTCATTTTTTCAGAGCAATATTCATAACTGTCATAAAGATGGACTTTTTTGACTAACTAATAGGGAACAGAAGTTATTATTATTAGAGATGCTTTTTTTCATTAGAAATGCATGCGGTTGCTGAACCCCTCGCTCATAATAATCCTCAGATATTACGCAAATTGGCCCTCTCATAGTCGCGAGCATTGCTGCAATGACAGCAGACTAATCCAAATGGTTTCTTAATGAGTGACATTATTGCAAGTGGTGCCTTTAATTTGATGTTTTTTGCAGTTTGAAGTTTGAAGAGAGTTTGCACTCCCAAGACAATGTGAATAAATGAATGATTTCTTTTGGCAGCTGTGAATAGTTTTCCCAAAAGAACGTGTTCAGCTCTTTTTTTTTTTCTTAAAGAGCTCAGTATTGTTCATTCGGTAATGTCATCATCATTGCTCTTTTTTTATGTGTATGTGGGTGAGTATGTGTATGTGCGTGCGTGCGTGCGTGCGTGCGTGCGAGTGTGTGTGTGTGTATTCGTTAGTTCACCAAAAACCTACTAAAAAAATCCCATACCGTTCACCTAAACCGAACACCGCCGTCAGGAGACCCGAGGAAGGACCAAAGAAAACAAAGGAAAGTGAAATCCAGCACCGACCAGACACCACCCACCACCCACCGGGTCACCAACCAGAGTCCTTCACCAACCCCAGAAACATCTTAATTCCAAGAAATCAGGGAGACCTCAAGCGACCAGTGTTCAGCTCTTGATTAACGAAGTTCTTCCTTCATGTGATTATCAATACATATTGTAAATACATGTCAGAAGTCGGATTACTTTGATCTGGATAATGACCAAAAGTGAAGCAGTTTGTGATTTGATCTTTCCAAAGTAAAGTATGTACCAAATAATGTCAAAATTAAAACCAATTTCATGAATTATGTAGTTGCAAGCAATACTGTTATCGTAGTGTTACACCAAAAATTTCAAACCTTTGCATGTATCTTTAAACTTCAGAGGTGGGCACATCAATGAGTTTTGATCGTCCGTCATTCGTCAACCGTCAACAGCCAGGACACCATTCCGTCATATAATTCAAGCCGAACAAAATTGTAATTGTCATTCGTCATTACTCAGCGAAATGTGTTTCCGTCAATGTTTCCTTCATTCGTCATTTGTCAGCAAAATGGGTGTTCTGTTAATGACGAAATGCCCGGATCGGTTAGTACAGACCCAGTTATTAATGATTACATTAATAGATAAAAACCCATTTCTGGCAATGCTTCGAAGTTCCGTGTCAATTGTTAATAATCAGCATCCGTCATTGAGCCATCAACACTCAAGTGAATCCTGGCTAATAAAGTATGTCTACGTAGGTTGTATCAATTTTCTCATCTGCTGTAATAGATGAAACGAGAATGATAAGGAAGGAAGTCAAAGTGTCAGGTGAGCAATTAAGCTAAAGCACCCTCTCATCATCCTCCTTTCCTCTCCTTCAGTTCTTCCTTCCTCCGTCTTCTTAAATGCTACTCAGCATTCATTAGTTCTGGTGTACACAAACTCTATTTTATCTTCAAGAAACTTTACAGTGTTGAACTCCTGATCACCCTGATAAAATCACCGGGCTAATTAAACAGAGGCTAATACAATGTGTTCCTGCATTTGTATTGGCATATGTATGTGTGTATGTGTGTGTAATCCGTGGAGTGTGTCTCTTTATCTCGTCTGATGTTCCTCCCACTCTCTCCTTGTCTCTCAGGCTCAGGGAAATGATGCTGAATGCAGAAAATATGGCACACGCTGAAAGCAGCATTTAAATCTTGACAGTGGTTGGGATTAGCTAGGTAACGAGGAGGACAGCTTGGCAAAAACAAGCCACCGAGGTGAACCCGAGGACAGGGAGGCGGGGGAGGACGGTTCTGGATTTTAGTTGCACAGGAAAATGGGACAAATTTCAGCTGAAAGTTTCATAATTATCTCTTTTTTTTTCCAAGTTTCCCTTTGAAGTTTCTTCACTTTTAATGACTGGCAAGCAGTTTCTGTGTCCTCTCACCCAAACCTCAACTCTACTGGGCCCAAGTGTCCTCTTGATGGCCCCTATGTGTGCTGTCGTTATCGGTGTTCCTTAAAGACACCGCCGAGTGACTCGGAAAAATACTTGAACGTAGCTTTTTTTAAATAATCAACCCATGATGTCCCATCTTTTTTAATCAACTCCCATATGATGCGCTCAAAGTGTCACTTTGCCATCCTGCAATAACCCTCAGGCTTGAGTCCACTAAATCCTAATCCTCCCTCTGATGACACTTCAGCATGTGTCAACTTGACAAGCATATGTTGAATTGAATCTGTGGATTTTGGTCCATCGAGAGACGAGAGAAGAGATGGCTGAAATTAAGCTCGTCACTGTGTAGGGCATTCATTCTGACATGAACATTTTTTGAACATGAGAGCATAGACACACACATATAGCATATACAGTATACCCTGTTTGTTGTTCTTGTCAAGAAAAAAAGTAGAAAAATAGAAGGCAGCACCATATGTGCCTGCCTGATTGTGTGTGATGTGCGTATGCAAAGCATGTGTTATGTGTTATGCATGAGCTGTTATGCAATGCAGTCTGTAGAAAGGCTTTGCTGGGTGAATTTCTAAGCTGACGCTATATACATTTCGTTTTCTACTTCACATCCAGACCTTTGCATTGTGGGACCAGAATTTCACAATTAAAAAAACAGGGCACTAGAATTTCAGTGAAAATCAAATATACAATAAATTCTCACCAGGAACTTTTTTATAGCAAATTTTTATCGCTAGTCAATCTTGTGGCTATTACTTTAGCTAATGCTAAATGCTATCTTGGTTGACAGTTTAACAGCGCTAAACAAGGCAATGCACTCACCATTATCCAACCTTTTTTACTTGGTCCGGCAACTATTGGAAGCTGTCTGTGTTGTTTAACTCGCACTTCCACATTATAACATTGGAAACACGCCACAAAAAAAATGCTCAGATAGCGTTTGACCTAACTGCAGCATTAGACTACATTTTCTATGATTCTTAGACACAAAAGCAGGAGGTAGTTCTAGTTCTGGTACGATGAAGACATAGAAAGCCTGCTTGTGAATGTGAAAATGTGAAAGTAAATCGGAAGGAATTTAACAGTTAAATTCCTTTTTAATTGGTATGAATCACTATGACAACTGTGTGATTGGCAAACAATCGCTGCTGACTGGACTAAAAAACAACAACAACAAAAAACAGGATGTCGGGACATAAGGCCAAAAAAAATGGGATTGTCACAGTTAAACCGACCACATTACGTCCATTATCTCACTCCCAACAGAGATATATGGTTAGCCAAAATGTTGTAGAATGGGGTGTTGCAGTGCAAGTTTAGGGAGGGAAAAAACACCGGACTGTTTGCTCTCCATTTTATGGGTGAGCTCAATCTTCATACACTAAAAGTATAATTAATGTATGACTTTGTTGAAACAGTACTACACTGAAAAAACTTTTGATTTATCTTTATTCCATCTGTAAATGGGGGGGAGCGCACTGCTAATGCAATTTCAATGATACTCTGGAGAATTGACTGGCATTTCATACAAAAAGTCAAGCACAAATTACATCATTAGTCGACTTTTTCCCCCCCTTGCTGCAACATTTGTGTCAGTTCCTTCCAAAGTAAGCTTCCAAAAAAGTAATGGAGAGTCCTGTTGCAACACACTTTTCCAGACATCCTGCGGAGATGCTTCGCTAAAAATGTTTTGGAACCAAAATACAATATTTCACCAAACTCTCCAAGCAAAGTAAGCAGTTTAGAGTAAGAATAATCCTAGTGTTATTATTTCCAACATCAACTGGAAAAATTAAGACTCCCTCCAAAATATGTACATTTCTATTAATTACATTGTGATTCATTATGTTGGGCATTAGTAATGGATAAATGGAAGGTTGAAAAGGACATCTGGCATAAAAAAACGAGTCATACATCTATTTTCCCATTCAGTATATTTAAGTGATTGTGAATTGCTAGTTATCCGGCTATTGAACTTTAAATCAACAGGTCAGCTGTATGTTCAATCTCGGCAGTGAATCAAACCTCTGACGTTAGCCTCATTCTCATGGCGTCACACATCTCCTCAGCTAGCTAGCTTATCTTTAGTACGCTGTTGACGCCCGCCAGTGTGTAGGATTTATTTAGTACCACATCAATAGTCACAATAACCGACTTGGATTCGACCCCGGTTAAAGTAAGCCATTTTAAACTGAAAGTCAGACTTTTTGACATTTTAGGAGTTAAAATAGCGGCGCTGGTGACTGCCTGCCGCTATACTTTCTAGTTCAATAGATGACATTTGCAAACAAGTGTATGTGAGGCTTTTTAAAGCTCTTTGGGCACACAGCATACACTTTTTACCATTTAAATCAAATTAGTTTTCTCATCTATTGGACTATGACTTGGTTATTTTTTTCTCCAAAGTGCGAGTGGAGATTTTTGGTGCGAGTCCCAGCTACTAAAGACTGATTTAATTTCTGATCTGAATCCAACACTGATAACTGGCATTGTAGATGTGGGTTGTACTGTGAATAAAAGTCAATAGGGATGTATTCCATTTGATACAACTGATTTGTGACAGGTAAGATTCCTGTAAAGTTTAATAGAAATAATATTTAACTTAATCTTGTACTACTAGAATCAGGGTAATGGTACATGCAAGTCCCTTGACTTTAGAAAAAAAACAAAAGCAAAAAAACCCCTGTACATTCTGTTTTTGAATAAAAAATTGTTTTTGTCTGAGTGTGTGTGTTCATGCTTTGGCCTTGTCACTTCACTGTCTTGTCAGAGGGAAGCCAACAGAGAGCCCACAGACGTCCTCTGAACCCAACACTCCACTGGTTCAAACCCTGACACGTCCAGTGTATATATACACGCACGCACGCACACACACACATGACAGACAGCTAGAGTGCACTGCTGGAATACTGACCAGTAGAGGTACACAAGGTCACTTGAATAGCTCCATTCTGTGTTTCGGGAGCGTCGGCATAAATTTCACCAAATTTTGGAATATTGATGTGACGGCATAAAAAAAAAAAACTGCCTATAAAATGACAACGATCAAGAATTTACCTGCATACACGACACGTACTCGTAGCGCAAGCCACAGCTCAGATTGCATGCCATTATTTTTGCAACTGACAGCAGTGGTGAATGGAGAGATGTACAGTAGATAATTTGACAATGACAAAGCAGGACATGGATGGATGGTGGCTTGTGCGAGGTATGTTGGAGGACAAAAACAGATGTCGGGAGTCTCCGCTGTGAGGCAACAACAACATAATCGACTCTGGAACATTGAACGCTTCCCGGTTGCCGTGTCCTCTTATCCTTGCGGCTCAGCAGCAGCTTTTGTTGCTACTACAATAGAGGTGTTGTGCTGGCATGTCATCCTTTCACGGTCATTGTTTCTCACCTTTAGCTTGGCAGTGAGGGAAGATGTCTCAGGGGAAAGAAACGAAACGGTATTTTTTTTTAATCACTTCCCTTTTTTGCCCGTGTCTCTCATTATATATCTCGGTGTGGGCAGCAGTATTTCAGGCCTTAATGACCTGAGGATCTGAGGATAGCTAGTCGGAAATTGAGACTGGTTCATTCAGCATCACAAAAGTGTCCTTGAGCAAGGTAGGGAGACCCAACTGCTTGGCAAGTTCTGGCAAGTTTATCTATGTAGCACACTTCATGTACAAGACAATTCAGAATGTTTTATAAAGCATTAAGAGCATTATAGAAAGAGAAACTAATTATTAATACATTACAAAAAAAAAATTGAAAAATAATTCAATTAAAATTATTCAAACCAAGCACCAGTCTATAAATATTAAAATATACATAAAGATGACATGAGTTGTGCTCCATAATCCGAGCAAGGCAGCATGTAGATATGAAAAAGATGTGGTCCAACAATGGACCCTTGCGGAACTCCGCATGTGATCACTCAAACACTTAGACAAAGTAGGCTTCTTGCGAGCGGGGATTATTTCAATTTATTGGGTATTTCAGAATATGATAAAATGTTTAAGGTTAGATGCCTCAGACCAGCAAAGACATACAAACGAGGCTAATGTGCCCTTGAGCAAGGCACCAAACTTCCTTCAGGACGGAAAAGTTGCGGTACTCACCACTGAAATATCTACAGTATGTAAATCATCTTGGTCCAATGATCATAGTGAATAATATGTACATTTTTAAAAACATGCTCATTTGTTGACTGCATTTAACCATCCCTGAAAAGCAGTTCTCTACAATATACTGTAGCATTTGGCGAACAACTCCAAATATTGATTCAATGCTTTAGTCAAAGGAGACGGTTGGAATTCAGCCAAATACAGACTCACAGGAAGGCCCCAAAGCGAGATGTGAACTAAACGATTTGACGTGAGGCCATAGTGAAAACCACTTCTACACTCTTCTATTAGAAGCACAAAGGGATGTGTTTAGTGTCTCCACTTTAAATAACAAGTTTAGATGGAAGAGTTTCAGTTTGCGTAATATGTAATATAGTGCCCAAGCATCATCTTTAAATAATCTAGTGCATTTATTGGAACACTTGTGCTTATTGGAGTGCTATGCAATAATACTTTGCAACTTCACAAAATAGTGTATTAAAGAATACTGAAATTTATTGTAATCATGTCCGATGCACCTGCAGAAACATGTTCAGACGCTATAAACAATACGTAACGTATTATTCGTCTAATTACCTGTCCTTTTCTACAAGTTATTTGTTCTCTCCGTGCCTGCGTCCTTTATTATCTCCCATGCTCTCTCCCTCTCACCCACATCCAGCCTCTGGTGCTGCCGATATCTCGGAGTCAGGGGACCAGACATGTTTGAGTTCTCAATAGACCTCTCACACGCTCCCGCATGCACACTCATCACAGAGCAGCAGCTGGAGTCAGAGGCGGTATTAATCCTATTTCTGCTTGTTAATGGGATTATGTATTTTAATTAAAGGCAAGTGGGGAGCAATTATGAGCTGTGAGAAAATGTGGCACAGTTCACTGTCATGTCATCGTGACGGTATTTGAGGTGCAATCTAATGGTATGTCGATAATGATGCTACTTGAGAGGGCGGCTTACGTTTTCACGGTTGATTCTGAACTGAGTCTGACTTTTTGATCAATCAAAAACATGGAGTCCTCTATTTGACATGGATTGTTCTTAGAAAGTAGTGTTAGGGGTGTCAAAATGAGTGCGTTCATTTTGAGTTAGTTTAAAGTTCCTTTAATGCCACAAATTTTTTTAACGCGTAATTAATGACCGCCCCTTACTTGGAAAGCCTGTACTGGGGGAATTCCAGTCACAACGCAGCAGACACGTCCACGTCAAAATTTAGCAGTTATAAATGTAATAATATAATGCATATACCTGTATTTTCCGCACTATAAGGCGCACCTAAAAGCCTTTAATTTTCTCAAAAACTGACAGTGCGCCTTATAATCCGATGTGTCTTATATGTGGATCAATATTGCTTAAGTAAGCTCCATGTAGTGGATGCTTAACGCAACCCCAGCCACTTCAGTAGCGTCTATTCTGTTCACCCAATAATGCGGTGCGGTGCGCCTTATAGTGTGAAAAATAGGGTATTTGTGAGATTGGGGTCAAGTTGTATTTGACAATTTTAAAAATGTGCAGAATTTCACAAGATACTTCATGTTAAAGATTAGATGGCTCTTAATATGAAAAGAAAAATGTACTGAGCTGTCTCCAATGTCATACAAATGCAATTATGCCATCTAGAGGCAGAATAATGACCTCGCACATCAATATCACACCTGTTTTTTACAGTACAGTATATCTTTTAATTTTAATTCAATTTTATGAATTAATATTAAAAAAATTATCAAAGACTAAAAGATACAGCCATATTCCTATTAGGTTACCATTGTTTTTCACTTTATGTTAACAAGATGAAAACTTTTAATATTTTATTGTACATTTAGAACAGATATAAAATTTGTGATTAATCGTGAGTTAACTTTTCAAGTGATGCAATTACAAATTTTGATTGCCTGACATTCCCAGTTTATTCCTAATTGTGCTGTTGGAATATTAAAATATAATATTATACTCTTCTATCTTTGAGATACAGCTAGCATTTGGCTGCAGGCAAAAGACGAGGAAGTGGAAAATAAAGATGAAAAGGAGGGCCCAAAAAAGAAGGCAGTGATGGAAAATACAAAAAAATAAATACATAAATTGCTAATTATAAATGAATGGTGAAAAGCATTGGTCGAAATTTGGTTTGTTTCTTTTAATAATTCCAAATATCAAATTCCAAATGTCACTGTTTTCCTCATTATTGCAGAATTAGCACATATTTCGCATTGCAACATTCAGTGACAAGCATGTAAACTCTTTCACTTTCATTTCAAATTGTGAAACTGGGTGATTGTTGCTTTGTGAGAGAGAAAAGGGAGTTACTTTTGAAATAGCAATGCTTTTTCTCATGAGACACAATCATTAGTTATTTATTTTCTGGATGGAATGTGTTTTCAAACTGAAGTCACGTTGTCATGAAGACATTTTGAGTCATTTCTCAAAAAACAAAAGCACTCCATTGTGTAAGAGGTAAAGATAATTGGAGGTAGCATCAGATGATTAAAGAGAATGCATAACTTGGACATACCATCTTGCCTGTAACATTGTCCAACTCATTTCATTATCTTGTTTTCAAACTAGGGACTTCTAAGTTACTTAGATGTGAGACAACAGGAGACAGTCTGTAGTTTCCTGTCAATCATAATGAGGAATAAAACAGTAATCATGCCGGTGTTATATAACAAGCACAAACAGAGACGTGACAATCAAACACATCCTGCTGCACAACAATCACCGCCTGTGAACTCGAACTCACCTCCATACTTTCTCTCCCTCTTATCTAGCTTGCAAACATTTCCTGCTGCATATTTTAAATAACTCAAATAGTCATGTTTTGTTAATTCCCTAATTTGGTTTGCTGATTTAGTCTACCAAGCAAATTAACAATGTAACAGCATGAACACATGAATGCTAATAAACCTTTTAGATGGTTTTCGTGAGACAATTGCGAGCAATGAACATATTTTTTTATTTTATTTGTAAAGCCTGTGTTCAATAGTGACCTACTTTGTAGTATTTTTCAATATTAACCCTACTAGAAATAAGTCTAACTCACTGTATTATTCTTACAAACCAAAAGTACAAAAGTAAACAATTCCGCTCTAATCAGACACGTTTAATATTTAAGCCAACTATTGTCAAAATAGGCTGTCAACTTTTGATTAAAAAACACCTATTGTGGGGTTGTAGCATAAGAACAATCAGGCAACCATCTCCTTCCATCTTTTTTCCCTCTCTTTTCTAATCACCCTCCAGTGCTTTGTATCTGCCTTTTAAGATTAACCTCCAAGTTCAAGCAAACTCATCTGCTGCCGCCAGCTTGCTTTATCTCTCACACCCACTCCTCTTCCTCAGTCTTAATCTCCTCGCCGAAGTCAATATCATATTTGCTTGCCACAATCCCCCGACAATGACCCTCAGCATGCTGGACCCCCAAACTCATTACCTCTTATTACCTTTGCACACTCCGTTTGTGTGCATTTTCTCTGCACGTGTGCGGAGACAGAAATGTCTGTGTTTGACAGCGTTAGCGGGTGCTGAAGGTGGGCTATTGTCAAACAAATACTGAGGATAAATGTTATGTTTTGTATCTACTTGGGATAGGCGAGTACCCATGCCAGGTATCAGTCAGTATCGAGCCGATACCGATATTGTGCTTGTTACTGCGACTGATATCAGTATCAGCCGGCCTCGTGTGGCTTTTTTATAATCAAGAACTGATCATTTAGAAGAATAGAAAAATACCGTCAATTTTGTGCAATTTTAAGGACAAACGCTATATTGGGAGATATACAGTAGCTCTTTGTTTAAAATGCTGTAATTGTATTTGGGGAAATTTTGTTATGATTGTGTTTTTTGGGTCATGTGGTAATTGTGTTGGTATGATGTTGGTGTATTAGGCCTATGCAGTTATTATGCAGGTTAGGGGGTCATTGCGTTATGGGTGTATTCTGTTTATGCACTTACTATGTCCCTCATGATGACAATGTGATGATTTTAGCAGCATTAGCCACTCTTAGTTTGCCAGGTGTTATGCAGTTACTATGTTCCTTATGGTCATAGGTTGCTATGCAGTTGCTATGCGCCTATCTTAGTTTATCCAGTGACTCCGAGTGTATCATATACGTCTTTATTCTGTCTTTTAGAATTGTGACAGTGAGAAATACGGAATGATACTTTACACGTTGAGGTTTCCTAACGTTTATTTGAACTCGGGTCAGAGTCAAGTCATGTCAGAAGTCAAAGCTGCAAGGCCTACCTATCAGGATGTTTACATTTTACATTTTTTGCTTGACAGTAGCAAAGAGGACAGGAAATACTGAATGACGATTGGATGATGGGGGTTCAGAAGACAATGGGGGCCATTGATGGCTTTAAGTAGTAGAGAACACAAAGGACAACTGTGAGACTTGACAAGAAGCAGAGCTGCAGTCAGTTCATTTGTGCCGTTATGATATTCACAAACATGCATTTCATTTCCAGCATTCGAAAGCAGCATCATTTTCCAAATCATTGTGAATCCTTTTGAAATGTTTGCATTTGCAGGCTGATCTGTTTTCAGTCTGTGTGACCACCTGACACTCCAGGGGGCACACCTACTGGACTGCCTTTAAGGACTTTCTACCACAGGAATGTGAAGCATTCAATAGGTCGGTAAAGGAAATTCTATTTTTAACACACGCCATTCCATTCCATTGTCTGCCTCTCAGTGCAGACTTCACGATGGACCCAAGATCTAATTCCCAGGTTTGAAATAAAAAGGCAGAGTAAGCAGAAACAGTAGAAGAATAGCAAAATCAACTACAGACAGTACATGCAGACCAATCAGTACTGAACTGCAATTAGCAGATTTCCATGATATAGACCACAAAAATGAAGAGAAGATTATGAGGCTTTTCTGCTAACACAATTGACACATTGTGTATTCTAAAAATGTGTTTTTCTGAGATTAGAATTGGAGTCACAGTCTAAAACATGCCCACCCAAATCGTGAGGCTTTATGTGTAGTATCACAGGACAAAAATGTGACAGTTTTCATGCATATGTGGTGACTCACTCATCATCTGTGATTGAATCAAGTCCCCCAAATGAATGAGAAGATGCAATACACATAAGAGCAACTACTAAAGGTTAAATAAGTGCTGAGTTGTGAGGCGAACTTGCCACAAATCACCCGACGAGCCCTGAAATGGAATCCGCAATGTGAAGAGGAAATAGGATCGTTCCAGAAAAGAAGTATGGAGGCACAAATGTCCAAGAGCGGACTCTAGAGCAAACAGCTACAAACAGAATGAAAGGGACGATATTCGTCAATAGCCTTTGGATCCAGGAAGAACAAAGGGCTTAAACCGAGAGAGACAAGTCAAAGTATAGCACCATTCTCACTTAATCAATACGATAAAACTGGAGAGATAAACCTTGAAACAAGATCTGACTTTTGACCCCTCCACTTTCTCCAACTTAAAACTGTCCCATTCACCTGCCTTGGATTTTGTCTTTCACCTTACAACAATGGCACAACTAAATCTAAAATGTGGCATATTAAAACACGGATTTACCTTCAATATGTCTGGCATGACAATTTGGGACAGATTATGACAATGAAACAATAATCCCCAGTGATCTACTGTTGAGCTGCATTGCTTATTTAAAAGAAGACAATAGTAACAAGTTGAAACAGGATTTGGGATGAATCACAATGATGTTAAAGCCTCCCTATCTATCCCTGTTAGTGTGCTAGAATTTCCACTTCAGTTTATTTTTAAATCTTGAACGCATTAGAAAATTCCAGCCTAGTCATGTCGGAATCCCAGATCTAAATATCAATATCAGAAGACGGCCATTTTGCCACTTGCTGTCAAGGGAAAATGACATCCCAGTTGCTCGGGTAACAACCAATCACAGCTCATCTTAAGAAAACAGGTGTGCTGTGATTGGTCGTTCCTTGAGCCCTTGGGTAACTGTGATGTCATCTTCAGCAAGTGGCAAAATGGCCGCGCCTTGACATGCATACAAGTGGCTGGATTTTGCTGCATAACTCATACTCCTCAAAATTAATATGAATCGGAATGTCATGTTTAGACTAGTGAGGTCACATATAAGATATTATTGTCAATAAATGGTTGACTTCCCCTACGAAACCATTTAATTACCTCACCAAGTTAACCCTAAGTTTCACTGGCAAAGAAAAAAGAAAGAGCAAGAAAGAAAACACACAAGAAATACATGTTTACATGGTATATTTACTATCCTTGCACACATACTGTGCTACCTCAAACTGCCCTAACTGTGCTGGCATTCGGCTCTGCCCACACCCCGGTCTGGCAACACGCTTGCCATCAGCCCTGCCATCTGCTGGGCTCTCAGCAGCTTGTTTGGAGGTTAATAGCTTCATGATCTCTCTATCAGTCCTGTCCATCTTCAAATGGTTAAGTCTTTCCACTTTGCCGGTGATTAGCAGGGCCCATAGGCTTCATTGCTGCTTTTTCAGCAAAAGCCGAGCCTTCGCCGGGACAACAATCCCAGGTTGTTACCGGACATGCGATATCAGAATAGATTTTATAAAGTGTGCAGCCACAACACAATGACACATCTGGAGCCAATGGAGATAGATCAATATCCCATTCTCAGAGGCACTGGGGTCTCTAACAGGCCTATCCTTTTTAATAGGCCACAGATCACACGTACAAAGCCGGCATATAATTGCATTTCTGTTGCTGACAGCTTGGTAGTGAGATGGGATTTTATACGACAGGTATGTGAAACATCTTCAGTTGCATGGATTTATTGTATGTTGACAGATCAAAATGCTGTGACTGATCATTTATCCACAGGTTTTGCGTTGTCTCCACTAGTGTTAATTCCGTTAACTTAAAATCTGAAAACTTTTCATCAGAAGCAAATTTTTCTCCACATTAATAACAAATAACTAGGACTAAATTTTCGTGGACTAATGAAGACGAGACGAAAATGTAGTTCACTTATAGCTACTAAATGCAGAAAATGTCATTTTGAATCGCTACTGCCACCTGTGGCCAAAAACTGAAATTGCATTTTCCCTTCTTCACATACACAATGCACAGGTCACTTCACATCCACAGACAGAGGGTGGGAAATTCGAACACGGATCCTGTCTGAAAACTATTAGCCCATTATGAACATCTTAAGAGTTCATCTACTAATTAAAAAATGTAATACATGGTCATATATGGTCAAATAAAAAGATAAAGATATTTTGGGGCAAATTGTTACAAAGTGCAGGTTTAATACAGACTGGGATAAAATCTATGCACATTTTTGTTCACCAGAAAAGACGAGATAAATCTTATATGATTGTTTTTGTTGACTAAAACTAGACAAATAAAATGACCTTTTCTTGTACTAAAATATAGTCTAATTTATAGTTATTCACATAAAAATGGGATGAGGTTGACTAAATAAATGTGATAGACTATAAATAGACTAAAACAGCTACATTTAAAAATGGCTGATACAATGAACACTAGGCTCCACACATGAACACAGCTAAAAAAATGAGTTGAAGGTACATGAACATACTGGAGATACACACACGCCACGTGTGTAATGTCTTCATATGCCACGGATAGAGATACCAAATGTAAATGCTTCAGGTGTGGGTTTTAATGGGTTCCAGGCCGACTAAATGCGCAGAGGTCTTCTTGTGTCAGGACAGCAGGGACCTGTGTGTCCTCTGACGGAGTCTGTCACTTTGACTTCTAATCAACCCGATCCATAACCGACCGATTTTCTTGGAAAATTCTCAAACTGCCTCTTAAATTAAGTTTAAACGTTTTTTTTTCCATATGACTTCCGAATGACCCCCATAAATTTGCATATTACATAGCTGAGAACGGAATATTAAGCGCTTCAGCGAATTACTGTCTCTCAGTTGATATTCCCTATGCAGCTTGAGGTGGGGAGCAAACCAGCGAGCAGGCATTTAAACCCCTTTTGAAGATAATGTGATTTTTTTCCCTCTCTCTTCATTTTGGCCGATAAGGACGTGTCATGGAACGTTTCATTATTTTTGGACACTAAGCATTTTTTTCTTCTCCTTCATAGCTTACAGAGTGGAACAAAAAAAAAAAATTAATCCGGCATCATATTATTGCTGGTTCAGATGAGGAAAGAGGGTGGGTTTATAGAGGGGGGTTATTCACTACGATTGCTGCCAGATCGTCTTCTGGGATCTGCTCTGATTCTGATGATGCTGGCAGACGTCAACACTTGCAGGCTGCAGGCCCAGAGATGACATGCTTTCACACCAGTGCCACCGTGTTTGCTCATCATCCAGAGGACACAACAGGCGCGAACAAGCCAGTGCATATCCCCAAGCCTTTTGGGGTACACGTGAACTTTTTCAGTATCGCTACAGTAGGTGCAATTGGGTATCTGGTTATGATTACTCCAGCACATGCATATACATTATACAAACATGAAAAAGCCTGATAGCTCGAAGGGAAACGAGGATCTCTCAACACGTTCTAATTAGTTATTCCTAACTGCACTCATATGAGGACCAAAAACGGCAAGTGAAAATAAAAACAGATGTAAACAAAATATTATTCAAAATTTAAATACAAAAAAATTATATAAATGGAAATAAAAACAACAAACTATATATATATATATATAAATAAATACACGTTTAAAAAAAAAAAAAGGGATTCCAAAATAAAAAATAAATGTAAAAATAAAGGTATAAACAGAATTAAATATCAATCAATAAGAGCTGGAGCTCTCCATGCAAGCCGACAAGACTTCCTTGTTCGCCAACCCGCTCACTCGACCATTGAAAGGCAGTTTGCACCGACGGAGGCCAACCCAAGACATGCTTAGGACCGCCCCCTCATTTTAATAACATTTCGTCCTGACAGAGCGTCTGCAGCATGAAATAAATATTTGTATTTATATATTGATTGATATTTAATTCTATTTATATATATATATATATATATATTTTTTTTTTTTCAATATTTATTTATTTGATTTTTTGTATCTCGTTTTTTATTTATTTATTTATTTTTACTTTTATTTGGATAGATGGATGGATTTATATTTAGTTTTTATTTCTATTTCTATTTATTTTTTGTATTACATTTTTGGAATATATTTTTAAATCCGCTTTTATTTTCCCTTTTATTTATTTATGTATGTAGTTATTTTTTTAATGTTTTATTTAGTCATTTATTTCTATTTAATTTTGTTAGTTTTGATCCTCTATACACTCAGACCCAAAATGGTTGCTTTCCACATTTTTACGAGATTTTCTGTGGTGCGTTTCCGTCTTTACATAAGAAGTCATGTCACGATGTAAGCTATTGTGAATACATCTGCTCATTTGCACCATGACGATGATGGTTCTCAAGGCTACAGTTGATTAAGGACACACTAAGATTTCCACTAACCCCCGCAACCTCACTTTTTTTTTCCCTTTCTGGATGAAAACCCTGAAATAGATTTATGAGATTTTGCTTCCAATACCTTGGCTGACATCATAGTGCCTTGGCAGAAACTGAGGACAAACATTGGCAGACAGCAGACAGACAAACCCACCGCACACATCTCATACAAGCATGCAAATCAAGCCTGAAGATCAAGAACAAAATAAATCATGTCTTTGTCTTGTCTAGAGAAGGAGCGAGTGCTGGAAGACTTTTGAAGCTGTCAAAATCCCAAATGCTCCATAAGCACTTTGTCTAAAGTGTGTTATTCCTGACTCGCGGCAAAGATGTCAGATTGGTGTTTATGTTTCTGTGCTGTCTCGTCCAGGCAACATTTGGCTTTGGACACATCTACTCCAACTATAGTGGTGATGAAAGCAAGGTTTATGTTTTTACCATTGTTGATGTTGCTTTTCACGAATCACAATTTGTATCACTAAATTGGGATTTCCTCTTGCTGCTCTATTTTTTTTGTCACATGCGGCAACTAAACACAATTTATCATAAAAAGTACAATACAGTCACATAAGTGATTCAGCTGAAATACACAGAATATACAGTAATTACATTAATTAACATATTGTCAAAACAATCATGTCCCCATTAAGCTAATTTGTGACATTAGAGCTCATTAGTTAGTTATTATAATGTATACTATTTTAAATAGCTTATGGGCATAAAAAAAAACTGGTCTGTGTAATACCTGTGTTATTACAGTGTCGTTACAATGAACAATTAAAATAGTTCTTTACTATTAGGATTTGTACACTAAAATTACTCTCTTAAGCAGGGAAAATCTTATTGAATATGAAAAACAACATTTCTGCTAGTAACATGAAGTAAAGTCAACAGCAATAGTTAAAATAATATATATTGTAAGCAAATAATACTTGAATATTCAGTATGTAGTCTATCATGTCCACATTAGCTGGATAGCGGAAATACATTTGACTCTAGTGCATGATGTCAGCGTTAGCCTTTTCACGATCTCTGGTCACTACTGCTACTATTAAATAAAATACACACTTTTAAAGTCAGACCAGCATGTTGTTTGAGATCAGCCGTTATCTTTAAGCTCACCTAAATATTTGGACAGCATGGAATGGGGAATCTCCGCATGAAGAAGTAATACCGAACAAATGTGAGTTTGCAGCTCAGTCAGGCAGTACGCTTATTTAACTGTCCTGGTGAGGCTGAGATCAATGTGATTCTTAGAATCCTGTCCAAACAAGGTGATAGCAGGCAAACCGTGACCCCTCATAGGTTGATCATTCCTACCACATGGAGCATGTTTGTGCAGATCTGCTGGGGTCTCAACACAGGAATGCATGTCCAATTACTCCATATCTTGCCGTTGATTGCACTTTTACTGTTTAGTTGACAATAACACGCTTGATGGATGTACATTAAAGAGATTAAAAAGGATATTGACAACTATTAAACTGTGATGAATTGCATGTGTCTGTTTTTGCTTGATGGCGGCTGAAGTATGATACCACGTCAAGGTTAACCCGGAAAGGTTAAGAAGACAGCTCCAGGCTAAAATAAATGACAGGGACACAGACTGTTGACTTTGCTGACATGGACCAAATTATGATACAAGCAGATTTCAAAAAAGAAAAAGAAGAAAAAAATCAATAGTGTGGACATTGATTACTCGCACTTCTCTGATGAATCCTAAAGCTCGTAAAAAAAAATACATTATTATAGAATGCTTTGTTTATTTGAAACATTCCAGACAAATTGGGACAAATTGGGAGCAAAGAGGCAACAAGTCTTCGGTGGAGTCACTAAGGTCCGTTTCATGGGAAAGCGACCATGTTGAAGTCTTAAGTCACCTTGAAATGTTCAAATGGAGACCTCCTGTTGCATGGTTTCAACGTCTCAGTCCCTTATCCTTGTGGAATGTGTCCGTTTGGGATGGATACGAGGCAATAACACTCTTGGTTAGAGATCTGAAGGAAAGAAGAATATTGTTGCTTTTTCGTACAGTAGCAATTTCATTTGTTTATTGTAGCTCATGAGATTTTCTAATATTCATACTTCAAAAATTGTTAATTGACATATATATATATATATATATATATATATATATGATTACTCCAGCACATGCATATGCATTATACAAACATGAAAAGGCCAGATAGCTCGAAGGGAAACGAGGATCTCTCAACACATTCTAATTAGTTATTCCTAACTGCACTCATATGAGTGCGCTTCCACTTTTTCACCGGCATCTCGGTGGCCATGCTAAATACTTTAGCACTATTGCCATCAACAGTTTTAAACACGGAAATAATTATATATATATATTTATATTAGGGGTGTGTACAAATAGGCGGTGACTCGAATTGAGAGGATTTGCCGTTAAAATTTATTCCACATCAGAATTAAATCAGAATGAATTATGGCATTTTGTGTGTACGAAGATAGATTTCAACTAAAACGGGAAACCTTGCTGGTACGCTGATGCAGCTACATTAGCACATTGGCTACATACAGTCTTGGTACCATCCAATATGTTTAAAAAAAAAAGTGAATATGAGGCTTGCTAAAGCACTTTGGACTATATATAGTGTACATAAACACTGTATAAGTTCAGTCTCACTATATAAGTTCACTCTATTTGCCATTATGATCAAATTGGATTTTTAATTTTTGGGACTATAACATGTTTTTCTGCAAAAGTAGTATTAGTAACACATTCAAATTGATTCTGGATTTTGTGGTTAAATGGTAAATGAATAGTGTTTTGGAGGATATTTGTTTAAAACTTGGAACACTACTGCAATCACGCACAACACTTTAGTGAGAGAACATTTGTTACAATCACCCATTCACAACAGCTCCTTCCTATAGATAAACACTTGTCATAACTTAATGGTGTCTTCTTTCCATAATTGTGTGACTTAACCCTTCTATATATCTACATGTGCTTTCAGATATCTTTCTCAACTTGATCAATAACCCAATCTCACGCGATTTGTGTGTGAGTGCATGTAACTCTAAACCCCAGTCATAATCTACCAATAGGGGAAAACACTGCCGGACCTCCGCATGACTATTCGGGTCCTGTGATTTCTTTTTTTTTCAAGAACCGCTTTTCATGTTTTCACTTGCCGTCATGGATCAAGACTCTGCCTATCACACAGACATCGCCAGTAATAAATGGGCTTGCCCCTCACAAGGTCTATCTTCTGATAACTGTCAATGTATCTGTCATCTTGAGAACGCTGATCGATGGATTGTTTGTGTGTGTGTGTGTGTGTGTGTGTGTGTGTATGAGAGAGAGATTGTGTGTCTTAGATCAGTGGAGCCGCCCTGCTGATTTGGTTGGCTTGTAAGATATAAGAAGGTCAGGTCTGCCTGGACAGAATCAATGACTTTGGGGCCTAACTGTCTGTTCTGTCAAAGATCCAGGCAAGCACACACCTCCCTGTGTATGGCAGATAAAATGAATCCTAATGTTCAGATGCTTAACAGGAAGAGAAAATTGGAAATGACAGGCAATTTCTATCAAATCTGCGAACCTTGAGGGACTGTGGTGAGCATATGCGCAGCTGCGTGACCACTAGTGATCATGCTGAGGTCATACGCCTAATAAGGCTTATGTGCAGATGAACATTATAATCCAAGTGATGATGTGGTGCAGGTCCCCATGCTACCATCCGTTATTTGACATAACACCTGCTACAATCGTGATGAGTTTTTCTGGTCGTGAATAAGACCGATTTAATGAACGCGCCTGATCTAAGTCAGAGGTCGTCGATCTGATCGTTCATGGGCAAAGGACGACAGTAATGTGACCAGTCTACTGTGCTTTATCAGGAAACCTATTGGGACTGTGATTTGTGTGCAAGTGAATGCAGACTAGGATTATAGCTGATTTGGAAAATGTTTGATGAATACATTTGTTGCCTTCCATTCTTTTGTCGTGGTCTCCAGAGAGAATCTTAGTGTCTCGTGTTTCTTTGTGGCTTCACCTCTCTGGAAGTAAGAACCTGATTTGTTCCCTTCTTTGCCAGAACACGACCGAGGACTCAAGTGAAGCCTGTTGACAATTGTTTGAGTCTGAATAACTTGATGAGCAAGATTTGACATTGAACATACAAACTAAGAATAGATCAAGTAATTAATTTATTGGTAAAAAAAAAAGAAGAAAAAATAAGTAATTACAGTATATGCAGCACATCCACAAAACCCCATTATTGGGGCAATAACCAGAAGAAAAGGTTAGTGGAAGTCAACACTAAACATTTCTTGACAATAATATGTTATATGTGACCTTACTAGTCCAAACATGACATCATGATTAATATTACATTTGTGGAATATGAGTTATGAAGCAAAATCCAGCCGTTTTTATCCATTTTAGGATAATTTTGCCACTTGCTGTCGACTGAAGATGACATCACAGTTGCTCAAGGCTCAGGCAACGACCAATTACAGCTCACCTGTTTTTTTAAGCTAAGCTGTGATTGGTTGTTACCTGAGACCTGAGCAACTATGATGTCATCTTCAGCCGAAAGCAAGTGGCAAAATGGCCGCCCCCTGAGATGGATATAAATGGCCGGCCGGGTTTTCCTTCTTGACTCATATTCCACTAACGCAATATTAACCAGAATGCCATATTTAGACTAGTGTGGTTGCATAGAACATATTGTCAAAAAAAATTATAAATAGGGTTGACTTCCCCTTTAAAGAAAGTCACATATAGAACATCCAAGGATTTCAACTTTCTCAAGGATGACACTTTTGCGCTTTTGTGCACTTTCTGATGACCTCATTGACAGCCACAAAAAAAACCCTTTGACTTTCCTTCCTCTTTAATTTGAGTGTTACCAGAAAAAACACACAACTAGTAGCATGCATTTTCTTTAAATAAAAAAGAAGTGAAAATCTATTTGAAGTATTTTTAATGTTTCCATGGGAATGCACTCTCTGCCCACTTTTAACTATGTATGGCATATTTTACTGCTCAGGGGGTTACCATAAGTCAATGAGGATGCTTTCATTTGCCATAGGGACTTATCATTGAGATGTTTTTGTTGCTGCCCGTGTTTCAGTTTTGGTTACCTTGTTCAGCTGCATGAAATGGCTTTGACGGAACTTTTCAACATGATATCACCGGGAAAAAAAAGTTTGTGCTTGGTTATTTAAAAGCCAAAAATATTTATATTTCAATTGCTTCCTAAGGGAAATTTTGTTTGAAATCTGAGCAAATTGGAGGTCGTCCACTTTCCCCGAACGGATTGTGATCCAGTCGACAGGACTTCACTGTTGTTTTTGTACCCAGAGAATCATTCCATTTCTTGACTCTGCTTAGTACACACAATTACAAGAAAGATGAGCTGGACAAAATGCCACACTTTATAAACAAGGTAAATGAAGGCAGCCAAACGGATATACTGGAAACTATGTGTACTTATGTAAATGTGTGCATTTTTTGACAGCTCATAAATAAAACATTCTTTCGTTCTTTTTTTTTTTTTTTTCTGCTGATCACAACATTTTTCTTCTCAACCACTGCGAGTGGAGAATTTCATTAGTGTACTCGCACTGTCACGTTGATCAGTGGGACTTTGCTTATTCCTGGCTTGTGATTACACCACAATGGCCACATGCTCCATTTCCAATGGATTTGTTGGCAAAATTGGTGATGATGCTTGTCATGAAGTTCAATGTGACCTTGGGACTCGTTTAAGTAATGTTAAGAGTTATGGCAGGCTGTACACAATTTTACTTTTTAAAGTTTGGGAATGGGAATGTTTTTTTTTTTTTTTTTGTCTTAATGGAGTAAAAAAAAAAAATCCTCCTGAGGCCTTCACAGGAATTTCAGTGCTATTAGAATGCATCAACTGCCTGCAACTGACTATTAGTTTCAAACTTAATTAGTACACGTTTTGGGTGTGACCTGAAATGACTCATTTTAAAAATGTTCCATTCTCTGCAACTTTTATTAAAATAGTGCAGCCAACAAGTTGAAACAAATAATGTTTTTCTCCAAAGGACTGTCATTATGTCCAAATAAATAACAGAAGAGAAAAGATTCTTCTTTATCTATTCACCGTTACAGTTTCCACTCTTCTATTGAGTGAACAAAAATACTGCTTCTGGAGCATTTGAGGTAGTTTCCAAGCTGACATATGACTGAGTAAATTATATTTTTATTAGGTTATTAAAGTAAAATGAAGCCAGATTGTAGGATTAAACACGGTGCATGAATTGTAGGCTCACCTCCGTTTAGACACATTTGTGATCCTTTCGCCAGTACAAGACTAATTGTCATGATCGTTTAGCCCACCCGCATTTTAGCGGTGTTGTAAACTGGGTGGCTTTGCTCCCGACTATCTGGAGTGATGGATCGTCCCCACCTGTCACCACGACACTTGTAGTGGTCCCTTTCAAGAATGAGAGTGGGAAGGAATAAATGGAGGTAGAGAAACAGAGAAAGACAAATGTTGTCTTTGGTTCTCTGTGTTGTGCTCTTTATATTGGCTAGGGGGGGGGGGGGGGGGTATGCGGGGGCACTGTAGGCATGATTCACTCTGAATTGTGCTCCACAGATGCAAATTGCTACCAACCGTTGTGTGTTTTCCGCCATGAATCTCTTTCGATGCCACGGTATTCCAGCATACACACAGACCTCTATTTAGCTCAACACTTTGATGTGCTTTTTCACTGAAGAGTTTCCATTAACAAATCCATTGATATTTCCGCATTTTATAAATCAATCACCAGTGACGAATCAATGCAAACCATACTGCATTTCCTCATATAGTGGCTGATTGCATAGTGGTAGACTCGCCTGGCTTCTGTGCAGGCAACGTGGGTTTGACTCAAGGACAATGTAAATGTGTTAATGGATGCCTATCTCCACAGTATATGTGCCCTGTGATTGATTGGTGACCAGTCTAGAGTGTAACCTGCATTTTGCCTGAAGAAAACTGTCATAAACTAGATAGTGGCACAGAAGAGAGGGGGAAGCTTTATTTGAACATGCACTGTTTTATAATAACATTCATTAATATTACGGTATATATTCTTCAATCACAGATACATAATGGTTTATTTTAATTGTAATTTGAAAAAGAGATAGAAATTGAGGCAGGTTGGTGTTGGCTGGCCACCCTAAAACCCAAAACTCCAACCCAACCCTAACCACAATCAACGTTCAATCAATAACAATTCCATGAATCCCAATTCATGAAAACCATGTGTATTTTGTGGAATGTCTTTAAGAAAACATACAAAATGCAAATTTCCGTTTTTCGTGTTCGGGCTGCAGATATATATCTTGGCACAGTTTAAAATGTCAGTTCACGGCTCCTCTACTTTAAAATCAGTGTGCTACAGGTGCAGTCCTTGATATGACGGAAGAAGAAACGGATCTGTTTGAGTCCATGCAGGAGGTCGAAGCACGCAAAGTATGTTGAAAAGAAACTGCAGTTGATGTTGAACTCAAAATTGGCCAGAAAGATTACAGATCTGAGAAGTGGACACTCGGAGGCTGCCTTCCACCCCTTGTGCCTATGTGTGACCCCTCTGCCCTCTTATAACTGTGCCATGGCCTAAGGCTGTGATTTCAAAACTATAATAAATATACAAATAATGCATTCAATGAAAATTGATTGCTACAATGATTTAGAGGATTCACTTTCATATTTATGAATGAAATACGATGACATACACCAGACATGTCCGCTGAGCACAGAATCTGTCTGCATGCGGCCCAATCACCAAAAATGCGTTATACTACCTGCGCCAATAGTTAGACGTGGTTCCAGCAGACGTAGTCAACTTTTAGCTACCAGCTTGTCATGTGTGCCAAATGCATATAAAAGGAAACACCGTCCGTATGCCAAAATGCCTACCATGGCACAGACTGGTCTGCCAAATTCAAAGTAGCAAAATATTGTGACACATACATATTGTGATTCCCATCCAAAAGGGCTAGAAATGCATCCATATTATGAGTGGACTGGTAGTCGTAGAGGTAGGTCAACTGCTTCCTGTCAAAGCTGATATACCCCCATATCGCATCTTTCTCAAGGGTATTTTGACAAGAGAGAATATTCATTTTTCCCTGCTGACTAGGACAGGAAATGGTCAAAAACAACTTCTTCGTCCTTGTGAGGAGATGCATTTATGCTTGCGTTAGCCGAAACTCTCTGAATGTGTGAGTGTGTGGACACAATACCTTGCTGAAGGAGACAGCCAGGGGGATATGGGAGTCTGAAGTGGCTAATTGATGACTGTATGTTTAAGCTGCTCTTATAAACACAGCATATATTTTGGCAAGCGGAACAGAAGGACAGAATGTTTCCACCCAGCTGCCAAATGATTCTTGAGTGGACTTCTGAAATATTGCAATATGGTATATTGTATAATGTCTTATCCGTGGAGATATCACGCAGTAGGAAATTCCCTGAGCAAACATAATAGATAAAAAATTCATAGAAAACATTGTGTAGTGCATATTAATCAATAGATGTGATATAAATTAAAATTGTGACAAATTATGTAATTATACTGTCTAGAGTTGACAATGTCCAAACATGTACAGTTAATAATATTTTTACAATGGTGATATGCTGGATCAAATTATTTCGGTTTCATAAAAAAAAAACATCTCAACTGAAAAATAAATCTTTGGGAATTAGAACACATTTGGAGATGATCGATCAATGTCATGGAATGGAATGTACTGTATAATTTAGCGTTCCACTGTTATTGTAATAATTATAATTAGCGTTATGAGGCATAGCAAAACAAATGTGAAAAGCCACAGCTGCAATTGGCAAAAAAATCCTGTCTGACTTTAACTTCACACAGTCACATTTTCAAAATCAAAATGTTAAAAAGGACAATTGGCCAGTTTTCCTTAGTGTGCTTACAGTATATCTGTATTGCATATGTGTGTCTAGACAGGCTTGCAATGTTTCAATGACTAAAGTGTGCCTTGGCTTCTTCTTTGTGTGTGGGTCTGGGAATCTGTTGCCAAACATAAAGCAAAAGGGATTGTCTCAAATCTGGCCCTCACTATGTTTTTTTTCCTGTCCTTAATTTGTGTTTTTGGGTACACAGAGAGATTTACTCAATACAGTGAAGCCCAGTGTCCATGTGCTTACATCCAGATTGCCACCCACCAAACACCCGTGTATGGCATGCTAAATAAATCGCGTTTCAATTATGCAAAAAAAAACTACGCTCATTTGAGTGAGTTCAGCTTTACCCCAATGAACTCTGGAGAAGCAAGACCTCACAGGGTTGCATAACCTGGATTTGGAAAAAATACAAGTAGTCTTTGTTCAAATCTCTATCTTGCAAAATTACAAAATACCTGGCCTTAGCATCAATGAGGATATGGCAAATAAAATAAATCTGTTAGGGAGATGGAGGTTCACTCTTAAAAAATGAGAAAAGTTTTTCGTTTGACCCATAATTGTGTTATGATCCAACAGTTTTTAGTCAGGTCAAAAATAACCAAAAATCTATAATATAAAAAAAATAATTATTATGGGTCCCCCTTTGACACATAATTGGGTTATTTTTTATCCAACTTATTTTTAGAACAGATGGGTCGAAAATTATGGAGGATCAAAATTGCCAAAATTCAAAATAAATAAATGACTAAATAAATAAATAAATGACTAAAATTGAAAATAAAAACAGATATAAACAAATATATAATTTGTTCACTTTTCTGGATAATAAGGGTTGTAATAATACTTTACATATTGGAGCCTTTAGGAACGAAAATACAATTTAAATGGTGGTTATTTTATATTTCATGTAGTTGACTGAAAATCCACACTGTGTGCTCAAACCACATTGCTAATAAAGAGATGATTTATTTTGGAGTTGAGGGCTTTTTACACCAGAAAGGCAATTACCAGACTATTCTGTTGTTGTAGCAAACAAAGATCCTCGTCATTTTCATTTAATGAGCCAAGAGCTTTCTGAGAATGTGAATATCTGTAGGAATCTAATAATGATGAACTCTGGGAAAGAAATTCCAAGGTTTCGCAACCTTGTTGTCACAGTGTTAGGTAGCATTCAAGGATATTAAGCAAAAACAGACCCTGACAGTCTCATTAAAAGATGGCCACGTTGGACTCCCAAAAGACTTAAGTCATTCTCTCAGATGTTCAGAGAATGCATTTGTGGAGTCTTCTGCAAGCATGTGACCTTTCCTTGGCTCTACAGTATATGAACAAGTGTACAGTATATTGTATTCTACTACTCATTAGATGTATCCAAAATACAGTAGTACGTCGTGCTGATGATCGGTCAATTTTTCTGCCTTGCGTTGTAAGCAAAAATTTGAGTGCTAAGTGGTAGCAACAAACTTCACAGCAGCATCAGCAGATGGTGAACAACTCTTCAAAAATGAGGCCAGCAGCTTGCTTCAAGCCTTTTATAGGAATTCCCTGTTAAAAGCCTCATCGAAACAAAGATAATTAATTATAGGTTGCGTATTTAGTCAAACCACATAACTCATGGACGTCAGCTAGCTCAATGCTAACACACAATGGCTAACCATAGGCATGCTAACGAAAGTAGCATCTAGTTTGCCGTAGTCATAACTGAAGTCAGGGCAAATGTTATCACCTATTGCTTAGCCCTCAAAAGTCATGTTGTTTGGGTAACACGCTACAAAAATGAAATCCTTCATTTTGTAAGCTATATTCATCAAATCTAGGTCATGAAAGCTCTTTATCAAACAGATAGAAGTTTTATTGCTAATGTTTGAAAATTATTTACTTAGGGACAGAAAGCATTACGGGCTGACTTTCAGGGAAAATAAGTCCCCCCCCTTAGCATTCAAACTATAGCATTGTGGCACTAATGGGGCATTAGATTGGGGTTAAGCGGATGAATGGGGAATGGTCCGTTACCTCTAGCCTGTGGCTAAACATACAGGGACGCCGCTGTGCATTAGCATAATTGCTGGACACCGGAGCACAGCGCTGTGATTGAGCTCAGAGGACTCGCACTGAACTCGAAGAATGGCTCTTGGATGGGAAAAGAGGATCTGGTAAAATGGTTAGAGGGGATATAAAACAGCACGGATGAAGCAACACTGTTTAGACTGCAGTGAATGATCACTTAGATTATTCGCTGAAGGGGAGCGGTAGTGGAGGACAGAAAAAGAACAGGGCAGCTGCAGAGAAAACTATCATGTGACTGCTTGTAATTAACTGAAAAAAAAAGACTTTTATTCAACAGACAGCACAACAGTGCTTCATGAGATAAATGATCTTAGCAGGCGGCAACTTTGTCGTGTGTTGAAGCATACAAGCCATTCCACTATTAATTTTCTGTCTGTGCTGGCATATCGTTTTTTTCTTTTACTTTTATCAAGGCAATGTTCAAGTTTTGCTCTTATTCGTGTTTTTCAAAACCCGTATATTTGGTCATATAAACACGATCGGGCTACCTCCTTTGAACGGGACTGGTTTGTATTCTGTGCATGCTTCATTCACAAAGAATCTTGGTATTCAGGAACTACTTGTATGTGCGGCGGCCATTTTACCCTGGCACTCTTGAATACATTGATCTCTCCCGGTGATTCCACATTATGAAAACGCCACAATATATGCACATACATGTGTGACGTGTGTATATAAGCACGTGCATCTGGCGCGCAATACACACGCAGAGGTAAACAAAAATGGCGAACACTTTTGGAGCTAGGAGGAAACTGACCACTTTATGGTGAGTGACATGAACATAATGTCTTTTATCAATCGTATAAAGTTGAAAGCGGAAATGATGTCTATTTGCGTAATGACGTCCGTCCATCGCGGTTTAGGTCGGGATACATATACGGGAGTAACTGTGTTTGCTCGTGCATGCATACAGGGTATCCCGACTGTTTCAGAAATCGTGATTTTGACCTTAAACAGGAATATTGACTCCATTAGAACATAGTCAATGTGCAGGAAGCCATGATCCTTTGTTGCATGAATGGCAACGGGTTTGTTGTACCTTCTGCCATCTAATGAAAGAGCATTTGATCGTACATTGCTGGCATAGACAGATGGATGGATAAATTGTCATTTGTTGGCAAATTAAGTAATATTAGATAATTTCCTGTGGTACCCTTGATGGCTTCTCATGGCACTTATTGGTTGAGAACGACTGCAGTTACATTTTGCTTGATGTCTTACTGTCATTCATTGAACATATGTGCTATGTATTAACTGTGTTACTATGAACTGTAGAAGGGAGTTTTGTTGTGGGCGACATTGCTGTTATTATACACAAGAATGAATAAGTCAAGTTAGTTTAATTCCTGCCAAATTTCAAAGGCCAGTGAGTAGGAGTCCATCTTTAGGCTTAGGATGGGTTTAACATCTTTGCAGGGATACTGAGCCACAACCTCAGTGGGGCTTCCAATCAGGACCCATGGCCCTTACATTACGCCTGTGAGGGTTCCCTGAACCCGAACAAGTGTTTCCCCTCCCACCTCGAGCTATTGCTCCGCTCCCCTTGCTTTGGGTTGCTATTCAGCTTGTTTACCATACCAGCAGGCCTATTCAAATCCGCAGCGAGCAGGTCTTAGAGCCTTACAGAGCCACTGAACTCTTCCTAACCCACTAATCAGACCTCTCCTCCCTTTTGAGCCCTAAAACATAAGGCCCTAACTTGACCACCATTTTGTAGGTCAGCCACTGTGGGCATTGTGCAGCCAGTAGCCCCACCAGAGAAAGATCCTCCTCCTATTGATGCATCTTGTGCATCTCACCCAGACACCTCCCTTTGCAGATGGAGGCACCCAAAGACGTGCAGTTTATTAAGCTGTCACCGCGCATCTAAATCTGCCCCCTTTTGCAATGGTACGAGCGTTTGCAGAGAGCAAGGCGCCCATTGTGTGACACCAAGGTATTCACGGAAGTATGTAAGAAAATCCCACACGTTTAAACTAGCACACACACACAGAGGAAAATGAGATGCAAATCCAACGATTTGGTAGGCAGCGTGAGTGTGAGTTTAGTTGTGTGTGTGTGTAGTGTGTAGTGTGTAGTGTGTGTGACATTGTTGAGTGCATATTCACAAAATTCCTGTTTCTCAGTGTGCGGTAGTGGAACAGCACCTGTAGTTGTGCCATTTTTGCAGCGATTGTGTGCTGAAACAAGGAGGAAACTCACAGATAAATGTTACCAGTTAGTCATGACAGCGCTGATGGCAAATGTTCCCCAAATACACCCGCAATGTTGGAGATGAGGTCAGAAAACAAACAGCAGCAGAGTGAGCGTGAAGGGGGAACTGGATTCTGATAGTGAGGACTTCCAGCTTTTTTTCTTTCATTTAGACAAACACTCACAACACTGGTTGTGCTATTACTTTAGCTAATGCTAAATGATCACCAGTATCCGACTTTTTGTGCTCAGTTCAAGCTGCTATTGGAAGCTAACTCTGCCGTATACCTGGCGGCGGTTGGAAATATGCCGGCAGAAAAGCTCGGGTTGCTTGGGTCTCACCGGCAACCGCTGCATTAGGCTAGTAAGACTACATATGATATGATTCTTAGACACGGGCA
Organism: Leptonotus elevatus; assembly: GCF_054856555.1. Taxonomy (NCBI): domain Eukaryota; kingdom Metazoa; phylum Chordata; class Actinopteri; order Syngnathiformes; family Syngnathidae; genus Leptonotus; species Leptonotus elevatus. Next base: position 15,220,930 of record NC_141250.1, on the reverse strand, counting down.
AGGAAGTAGTTCTAGTTTCGGTATGACGAAAACACACCTGCTAGAGATTAGATGTGGATGAGCATGAGAACGCAAATGTGAATGTGAAAGTAAATAGGAAATAATGTAAGAGTTAAATTCCCTTTTAATTGGTTCATTGTATGAACCGCTATGACATCTGTGTGATTGACAGACATGGCGAAAAACCGGGACACCGGGGCGAGACCTGCGTGATAGGACAGGACAATGGCGACTGTCCGGATCAAACAGGACATCTGGTCACTCTACTCCACCCCCATTTTTGTACTTTTGGTATTATTTCCCTTAACTCGGTTGATCCACTGAATCCTGCCTCAAGTATACATGTCTCTTGGCGCATTATGCATTTTAAAAAGTATTCTTATAGTTGTCACTCTTATTTTTTCCTCTTTCTGCCTGGACTTAATGGCTCATTCAAAGTACGGCAAATTACCTTGTCAGACCTTAAACCATAATAAACCTGCCTTTGCTTGCTACCATACTCATGCAGGTGGTTTTCTGCGTGTGAGCGTGTGTGTGTGTGGCTGGTGGAAATTATAGGCTCAAAAAGGTAAATGCGCGCATTAGGAAGTAAAACTAACAGTAAGCCATTCAGTGACACCCTCGGTTGTTGATCCACTGGCCAGGCTCTCCGGTTTTAAAATACACACACTGTGTAAATATATAAACAGATATAAATGACGGACAGGAACATGGTGAGGGAAGAAGCATTATCCATTCAAATGCAACTTTCCCACCAACTATTGCACAAATGTAAGAATATATATGATTCATTTTAAATGAACTTGTTCTGGAGCACGTTTAACTAAATAGCTCTTTTTGGTGCTTAGAGGACTAGGTTACAGTAAAAACATTACAGTCTTGCATGTGTTTCAATATCATTAGGTCAGCCTTGTGTGTGAGATGAAATATGACCCAATTAGCAAGGGCAGCAGTTGTGTTTTCATTTCTCCTTGAATGAATCTGCTGGAAACCGAACTGTAGTGTGGTTTGGAATGGTAGATATTTCCCAAGGTATTGCTTCTGTGAAATGGTTTACATATGTACACTGCCCACTTAGGGCCTGATTTACTAAGATGACAAATAGCGGGCGCTAAATTGCGTGGTCGCTCTAACAGATTGCAGGCACTGTTGGTGGGTGTGTTGCGTGTGATACACTTAGTCATAATTTATTTAAAGATTGTTATTGAGTTGAGAAGAAATGTAATAGATTTTATGGCATGACTCCTTCTTGTGATTGGCTCTAAGTCAGCCCTGAGTTTGTTTAGAAGCTCAAAAATTGCCTTACTGAATTGATGATATCTCACAATATTTTTTGCTGGCATTTTAAAAATCTTTACACACCTTACCCAACAAAAACATTCATGATACTTCTGTTCGACACAATGTTCCATAATTTGCAAGTGGCTTAGGATGCCTAATACAAGTGGTTCTAGGATGCAAAAAAAATAATCACTTAAGTAGTTAATCTATTTAGAGTAAAGCATCATGCACAGTTACATAATACAAAATATTGTTTATGACATGGATAATCGTTATGACGAAAGGGTTTTTCATACTGCACTTAGTAATGAACAGCACACTGTCAACAAACCCCTTTATTGTCCTTGTGCTACAAGGGTGTGAGGACGAAAGTGATGCGCAAGGTGGGTGATTGCCGTGAAGTCAAGCGTTGGAAGGCGCATCCAATAGGAGAGGGGCTGGCGGAGTGATTTTCAAAGTGCTAACAGCAGACCTAGCAGCACAAAAAGCCTCTTTTTTACTTCCTGGTAGGCGACTACGCAAGGACTTCCAAATATGGGCAAGCTTGCACCAGGGTTGCCGTTGTCCGTGCTCGCTCGTCGCTGCCCCGCAGTGCACTCCTAGAAAACCAAGTGCTGTGTGAAAAGGCCTTATCATTACAAGACTGCATTACAAACTGTAATGACCTATTGTTTAGCTTTGGAAATGTGTTTGCTGCCATGGAATGCATATAGATGACTTTTTGAATATTTATTATGTGTAATAGATGTGGAAACGAAATAGTCTAACGGTGCTGAGTTGCAAATAGCAGACACATAAGAACCCTGGAGCACTTCCAGAAGCTCTTTCAATTACACCAAGTGAATTTCACTTTGTTTTCCAGCACAAGATGGATAACTTAGAGAATGGGCTGTCAACATAGTAAACAGCACCGTGGATTTAATCACAATAACACATCTAAGAGCTTAGAGATTGTTGAACAGGGGTACGTCTTAACGGGCAGCTAGACAGGAAATCGATAAGTTGAGCGGAAGGAAGAGCTGTTGTGTGACGGACGAAGCTTGGCGAGGCAAAGGGTGATTGAGATGAAATGACCAGGAAGAGGGAGGAGTTTATTAACTAAAGGGAACTGTCCTTTCAAGAAAGAAAAAAATAGATAATTTAAGTGGTGCATAGATAAGGGGAGAAAAGGAGGAAATAAGTTGAAGAAATACACCTTTTTGTACACAAATAAAAGTTTGTTATTAGTTAGGTCACTGTCGTCTTAGTCATTTTAAACTTGGAGGTCATGCAATCATGCTAATTTGTTGTAGTTGCAGCCATTTAACCCTTTGAATGTGTAAAAGGTACAAACAGTGGATGAGTCTGTAATTATTTTGTATCTAAAAAAAAAACTAAACTTGCTGCTTTTGATGCATGCATCGATATGATAATACTGACAACCATGATCGTTTGATGTCAACTTTTAACCTGAAAGTCAGCTGGGACAGGCTCCAACCCCTAAACAGGATAAGCAGTAGTAAATTGATGGATGAAAACTACAAAGTGCTCAAAGATAAACAGGCTGTACTAAATTAACCCAAACCAAATCCCTCTGAAACAATTTCTAATCAAGTTCAGTTAGCTATGAAGTTGTTACCACCCCATAAAATAAGATCTATTTGGGCAATGCAATGGGAGAATAATGTGGTGATGCAGTTTAGATTAGTTCTGCAATATGAAGATGAACCGACAGTTGAGTTTGTCCTCAATTCAGCTCTTTGTTGCCCGTCTCAAAGTGGGGGAGGTAGACAAAATTCCCACTCTTATCAGTGTGACTCATAACATCCAAGATAAAGGTGTAAACAAAACATGCTGCTCCTGGCTGATAAATCTCGGCCAAATTATCAGAGTGTATCAGAGTGTGTGTATATATATATATATATATTAGAGCTGTCAAACGATTAAATTTTTTAATCAGATCAATCACATTTTAGAATTTGGATTAATCACGATTCATCGCTGAATAAAAAAAAAGCCTTTTTTATAATAAAAATATTCCCGCCAAATTTGAAGAGCAGTGGTTATGTGTTCATTATTTTGACATTTAATGTTATGAAGACGTCTTCAACATGTTTTGATCCACTGCACACGCTCTCGTCCTCTTTTTCTAATCAGTTAATTACTTGCAAAATTTAAAATACCCAATATTTTGACATGAACAAATATTCTAAATGTGATACGCAAACATTTATTAAATGCTTTATTTTAATGCATGTAATTTTGTTTATTGCTAAAACACAACCTGTGCTACCGTAAATGTAGCCATCCGCTGTCACGCTAAAGGATAATCTATGGTCAAAATTAATAGTGCGATTAATATGCGTACATTTTTTGTGGTTAATTACTCAGTTAACACTTTAACTTTGAAAGCACATATATATATATATATATATATATATATATATATATATATATATATATATATATATATATATATACATACACATATACATACTGCGAGCCTGCACACAAAGCCTGGTCCTTACTGGTCTACTGATATAGACACACAGGATTTTTTTCACATGTTGGTGGTTATGTAGGACTGGCAGTAGCACCACCACTTTTAAGAATTGCCCAATTAAATTACATTTAAAAAGCATGAAAACAACACCAATTGGCTGCACCAACAGATGACCTCAACCGCTTTAGATCAGTTTGACGGCTTCCTGATACTCACATTTGCCTGGCACAGTACAAGCAGGAAGTAACATGTTTCTACAATACTCTGCTGAAATAGTCCCTGACATGTTTACTTTTCTTCATTGGATGGTGGTTATGTTGCCCATGTGCCTTCTATTGAGTGGATTAGTTGAAAGGCAGGCTATATGCCTGAACATAGGATTTCTGTTCCTATTATATAACTGAAGACCATAACGCCTTCACCTTCCTGCAACTTTTGGGATGCTTTGAATCAAATCAGGAAATGCTTCAATGGGAAGTGTTGGAAACAGTCATCTGTGTAGAGAATAATAGTTGGTAATCAAGCTTTTTCTGTCTGCTAGCAGCATTTCCCTCACTTTTGTTCTCTCGCCATGCACCAAACAATGAGCCATATACGTCACAGCCAGTGAGCAGCCACATTTGTGAAGAGCTTCTCATTTAGGTCATTTTCAACATTTATGACATTTGATAATAAAGTCTGTGTATTACCAGCTCTACCGAAATCTAGTTTACATCATTCTCGTCATTGCAGAATTTCCTCCTGGATCAATAAAGTGCTCTCCTAACCTAATTCCAGTTACTACTGCTCCCTTTGAATGTGGTGGTGTCCCTGCCAGGACACGCAGCATCCACTCAATGAAAGACCAGTCTGTCAATGCACTCTGAAGTACTTTCTTGCAGACATGTGGTTCTTATTTCGAAGCCGGAGGAGCAGATTAACATAAAAGAGGGTGTGTAACAGTTTTCGTATTCAAAACCAAGCCTGGAGCAAGAGGGGGCCTCGGTGGGATTACCTCATTTAAGATCCCTTAAAACTCTGTTTACCTTGCAAAGTGCACATCTTAAATGAAGTATTGCTGTGGCAGCAAGCATATCAGGGTCATTGCCATTAACTACCTTATTTCACAGAGAACTTAGCATCCATTGACAAGCTAATACAAACGATGATGTTCTCAATCCAACATAAAATTTGTTCATACGATTGAGTCATGGTGCTGAACAAATCAACAAAAAAAGATGGCTGAGTCATGCATGCCGTGATTGTGATTGTGACGTAAAATAGAAAAGCCAAACTACAAGCTATCTTAAGGTTACACTTTTGTCAGATTTAATGAATTGAGGACAACCTTGTTGAGTTTTTTTTATATCATGTGAAAAAAAGGTAGCAAGCTATTTCCACGGCAATGTTGTTACTAGAGAAGCTAAGAAGTTGTTACTAGAGAAGCTAACAGCTAACCTAGCTTTCTACTGCTAGTACACCTACCACTACGACTAGTACAATGGAGTACCGCAAGATATACGTCTCCACATTGAATTAATATTCATGAGTTTAGCGAGGGGGTCAAACCGGCCAGGCATGCTAGACGCATGTAAACAGTCTACTAGTGAGATGTCTACTGCGCTAAATTTACAAATTCTGTCCAAAAGCAAAAAAAAAACAACAACGTTCATGCTGGACTCAGCTCATTCTAGTTCATTTAGATGTAATGCTATATGTTCGAATCCACATCCAACATAGCCCTCTCCATGTCTTTTCTACCAGATCATTTTAAAGATGGTTCCTCCTTCATTACTGCACCCTCTCTATACGAGTTTATTTGTCCCACAAGAGGCCTGGAGAATGGTTAACTGGAAAATACCTGATACGAAGAAATCCACTGTATAAGAGAAAAACTATTTAATTCTGAGCGTTTTGAATAAAACATAATACAGCTGGTAATGGATATCCCCTTTTACTTTTTCATTACTCTGGCCAGTCATGTTATTAAGCTCTAAATATAACCTCATTATATATTCTATTTCTATCAGCTTAAGTGGAAAACCAAATGGTTCTCTGAACGTCAGGTGTGTATTTCACTTTACAATTCATGCACAGACTGGGGCCCTTTCTTTTTTTTCCTCTCTTGCTCTCACGACATCTTTAAGAGTTATCACCAGCATTCACACCCACTGAGACCAGATAAAGGTGGTGGAATTGGAAATAGTTGAGAGAAACAGGTTGAAACTCCTCAATGAAAGGATGAAATTATTTTACTGATTGGTGCCCGGACATCACAATGACACTAATTTATTTAAAGTATCTTTGTGGGGGTAGGGAAGCTGAAATGAATCACCAAGATGTGATCCTTTTGAAAAATACATTTGTGAAAATGCTTTGCACCCGTGTGTGTTTTAAATGTATTGAAACCCATTATCCAATGGGATCGAATCTGTAATTAGAATTAAGATGCTACTTAATGACCTTGACCCTTGGAGGTGGGGCATATGATGTCTGAATCTGAGTCAATGAGCTAATCCATCTCGACAGAGAAGTCAAAGGTCATGGATGAAGCTGCGATAACAGACAGAGCTAATGAATAACAATAGGTGGATTAACTGGATGGCAATCCTAGTTAGCGAGGACGTTTGACCAATGATGCCCAACAAATTTCACATTAGGGACAAAAGTAATTGTATCCAATGCACCTGAAGGTCTTAGTTCAATATATATTTATATATATATAAATATATATATATATATATATATATATATATATATATATATATATATATATATACAGAATATAGCAAGCCTTTGTGACCCAGTCAAGCCCATTTTTCTTAATCGGCATTTTATCAATACCCTTCCTGCTGCCACTCTCCCTGGCAAACCTGCAGTTTGCAGCCAAGTCTTTTCTTCAGAGTCTAAAGCTGCTTGAAGTTGTTGGCCTTTGGGCCGACTGTCAGAAACCCATCCTGTGATTATGTTGTGGCTTTCGATCTGACAGACCTCTTCCTGCTAGTTTCCTCCACTTTACACTGGACCTTTGATGGAAGAGGAAACCATGTTCACTGACTCCTCGGTTTTCTTTGCAGGCCTACACCTGAAGGCTGTTATAGTCCGACTGCCTTCCTGTAGTGGAATAATCTGTTCCAAATTGAACCGTCTGAAGGTTGAAATGTTATCACCAACTGTCTTGGATTCATTTCATTCATTTAGTTGAATTGCAGCCAAGGATCTGGGAGCTATAAACTTTGTTTATATAATGTTTTCCACTTTTCTTTTATCCCTCATGTACAACCAAAGGTTACGACAAAGTTATAGAAACCTCAAATGTAAAAGACTTGACCCTCCCATACTCCCTGAAAAAAATGGGGGAAAACAGGCCATATTAGAAAATATACGGAACAGTAAACCAGTAATTGAATGGCACATTCCCTTGGTTCCCACAGTTGAGAAATACATAAAATATCAAGCTTGCAAAAATAAATAATGTCATATGCAATTATTAATTAAACTGCATTATTATATAAAATCCAATGCATACTTAGTCAATTTATTTATTTTAGAACTTTTTATGGCATTATTTTACAAAACTTTACTTCCTATTAATTCTAAATGAGAGCGCTATTAGCTGAGGTAATTTTCTGTCCTGATGTTCAAGTCATATCATTTAAACCAGGGGTACTCACGTTCAGTCCTCGAGAGCCCCTATTCAGCCTGTTTTCCATATTTCCCTCCTGCAGCACAGCTGAATATAATGATCAGCTAATCAGCAAGCTTTGCAGAAACCTGATAATGATCCTGATCATGAATCAGGTGTGTTAGTGGAGAGAAATATGGAAAACAGGCTGGATAGGGGCTCTTGAGGACCGAATTTGAGCACCCCTGATAAACCTTCCGGATTTATTATATGTTAAAGAACCATATATTTTAAAATATGTATAATGTAAATTGTTCTGTACCAAGCAAAGATCCTTGGGGTTCTCCATGAAAGTCTTAAAGGTCATTGTGGGGGAGGATACCTGCTTCCACCCCCACTTTTTTTTTTTTTGACCCACAGGGTCACTGGAGGCCTGTATGATGGAGATAGCTGAAATGAGTGAAGATAACATGATGGAATAACAATATGTGTTGTGCTTAACAGTACATTTGCACATACATTCAAGCATTAAGTGCACATGTGCTGATGAGGTCTCCAGTCTGTTGGCTTGTTTGTATGGTCAGTGCTGCATTAAATCCTAGCACTTTGCCGCTGGCCACATGCATGAGCCGGAGATAACTGTGTTTGCATCTTGGAGTCCACAGCCCAAATATTACTTTGTATTTTCCCTGTAGATTAAAACTGGTGCTTGGAGATAACAAAGGGGCTTAGAGAGCCTATCGTGTTGTTTACAGCTGCTGCCCATCTTCCACATCATTATAGATAAACTTTTCCTCCCCTCAAAAAGATGAGTTAAATATTTATTTTAAGATTTATATAAAGAGCAGCATTTAATGTCCGAGCTGTAGCACAGTGTAAATGTAGTCAGTTAGTAATTGTAAATTGTATGTAAATACAAAAAATAAATGAACATATTTGAATGTGCTGTTTTCTTTTGTTGCACACTTGATATTTTTTTTTAAAACAAACTTATTTGTGTTGCCTCTTGGGCACAGAGCTGCATATTGACACAAATGCTGGACTAATGTTGGTCTAATTGCAACTGTGGTACTCCTGGACTGTTTTTCAGAAAACCTAATTGTGTGGACAGGCAGAGTGAACTAATTATCTGCATGCTGTTTTCCCAGCCAGTGCTGGTAATTTAACAGCAATTGACCTCCTGCAGTCTGCTTGCAAATGAAAACATGTAGGCCGGTTTGCTAATGAGGGGACCGGAGACCGCAGGGTTCTTCAGGGCCCTGCACTCGACACAGAACCCCTCACTTCATTTTCAATTTAGCTCTGAACCACCTCCAGGGAAGACATCATAGTCCTCATACTGTGTAATGGCTGAGGCTTACAAACATTAGTGAAAGAGATGCCTGTCAGGAAAACAATCAAATCCTTATGAGTGTAGAGACAATATTGACGGAAGACAAGTCCGGGTGGTATCCCACCACTACGATAGGCCACGGTTTACTTGTGACCCTGAAGATTATGCCGTAGATGCCACGGACTTCCGACTTCCGGGTTTTACACATCAGCGCCATTTCGGGCCACTGCTGGCTGCGTTCCAACACTCGCTCCCCCACCCCTGCGTCCCCCAACCGCGCGCTCCCGCTCATCGGCGGGAGGGCGTCTCGGCTAACTGAAATGCTTCGGACACTGGGACAAACACTACACACTCGCAGCCTCGCACCCGTCGACGGGAACGCGTAATTGAGGGGCACAGAGGAGGAAGCGCAAGTACTGGGACGCGGCCCACACGTCGCAAACCGGAAACGGAAACAAAGTTGATGGGTGAAAACCCGAAAGTCCGAAGTCCCGACTCCTCCATGGCATATAGTCCATAAACTGTACAAATTGAGTGAATGTCAAAACAATTGGAACTTCATAATTCAGGTTATTTGATACATTTACTAACTTCAGTTTGTTCACTCTACTTAACTTTTTTTTTCCTGTAACAAGGTAAAAATTACAAGTTATATACTTGTGTCCTTGTCTCATCATTTACCTCATCTCCACAATTGGTGACCCCAACGTGATCATCTATAAATTATTAGTTAGTCTTTTTATTATATATTAAATTATAGTATTGCTTACAACACATGCTAAATGCACAATGGGCGTCAGCGCAGCCATTTTGGCTTCGTCTGCCACTTTGACTAAATGGCAAGCACACTTTAACAATGATTGACAGCTGTTGTGGTCCAGCTGCCACAACGAGAAGAGGCAAAAAAAGGATCAAGCGTTCTCCAGGCTATCAAAAGAGGAACCAATGCGTGGCTAATAGATCACAGCAGCCATAAAAAGAGTGAACAATAAGACAGAGGATTTGGGATCCTCCTCATTGCTTGTGTAGTGATGACTTCATATCAGGTGAGTCAATTACAGAATCAGTTAGTCGTGTAGATGTAGATTGGTTGGATAGTTATTAAATGAAGGCAAAAGACGTATCCGGGGACTTTGTACATGGTGGCTTAATCAGCAGATGCAAGTTACCACACACAAAATATTGGGGAAATAATCAATTTTGTTCGTTTGTGCTGCTACGTTGATAGATATTACCCAGTTTAATTTATTAACTGACCATAAAGGCTTTTTACGGCATAAACGACGGCGGTGGCGGCCGATTTAGCAGATGCTAAGTTGCTAACGTACCTAAACAACACTGCCAAGACTTGCGTGAAAATGCTAACTTTAATGGCATTTTGACCACACATAAAGGGGAAATGAATCCGGTTTGTACATACTTTGTATGATCAGATTTGAAAGCACTCACCGGTGTAAGAGGGGGTAAATTCCGCTTGGCAGTGTCGGCAAGTTGAAAAAAAAAGGACTCCTGACAGTTGACGGATAAACGCTAGTTTTAACCCTCCTTGTCATTTTAGTCCATTAACCACAGGAGGAGTGTTCAGAGAAATAGTCACGTGATATCCGGATCTCTACTGTGTGCATGGGTGGAGTTTTCGTTCTTATGTTATTAGAGACGGGAGCTAGTAGAAACGGGCCTGCCTTAGCTTTGCTCCGAGCCAGTCTAAAGTCTACTTTCAGTCACCAAATTTTCTGCTGCGCTGCGGGCATGTAAATAGGAAAAATCCTTGATCTGTCCAGCGAGGTACAAAATTCCCAAACATGGTTAGCGAGACTTGTGCTAGCACAAAAATGAAGATTCACTAGTTTTTACACCAAGCGCACGTGCGCCTGTCTACAAAATTAGAGCTCTTGAGCTAAATCTTAAGTGCTCTTCATGGCAAGTAACAGCTGAGCAGACCAGCTGACTATTTTGCAACTCCAATCAACAAATGCTTACTGAAACCATTTATAAAGAATACATGTAAAGCATGTTAATAGGAGACACAAAGGATACGCTAGTGTTTCAAAAAGTTTATACCCTTGGAATTTTTGACATTTTTGTGTATGCTCTTTGTATATTTTTACTTCATGCTGTGGCTTCTTAAGCAAACATGACTGCTTTATGAAGACTAAGTAACTTCACCACCATAGTGAGTTTCTGTGTATATGTGTGCGTCGTGATCATTCACCGCAACCAAGATGGCTGGTGGTTGTTATCATGACTGTGTCGGTACCCAGTAATTTGTGATGCCAGTGACTGGCTTAGACAGAAGACAGCTGTCGTCAACATGTCCAGACCCAAAACATGCGTCAACTTGTATGTTTTGTTGAGGCAGCTAGACAAGGACGCTAAAGTTAAGAGTGGGGAATAATACCAGAAGATTAGTCTTTTCTTTTTTTTTCTTTTTTTTTTACCAAATACCAATGTGTCTAAGAGGAGCTCTCCCACACCCATTTCCAGAGTCAAAATAACTTCTGGACTGGAATGTATTAATGGCCCGGGCCAATGCACAATGCAACTTCTCAAGGAAAACCAAAGGGAGTGTGTCAATCTTTTGTGTGGAAAACTCATCCACAGCTAGGATTTATATTTTCCCTTGACATTGTACTCAAATTAACATTACACTAAAGAATAGTGTGTGTGTGTGTGTGTGGGGGGGGGGGGGGGGGGGGCGTATATCAAACGCAACAGCTTTCTGGCGAAGATCGAAATCTGCAGCAAGCACATTCTTTGCTGGCAGTACACTGTAAGCTGTTGATGCTCAGCATGTGCTGATTTTGCAGCAACAATCTGAACTGCTGAATCACTTTCCAGCCTGTGAGCAAGTCCAGTAACTTGTGGAAAGGTGGGCACGAGCCACCATCCATCTACCACCTGTTTTGGACTTTCTTCATAGATGTACCCGCCGTGGATGTGACACCAGATTGATTTAAGGTTTATGCGTGTGGGCTCAAATTGGATTGCTAATGCAAAAACAGATGTGGAATCTGATTTACTAAGTGAACGCACCCAGGATTGCAACTGCCAACCGCACATTCTGGGCGGAATACAGTAAGAAAATTAATTCAGCATGCACGATGTGATTTATCGAACTTGGAAGAAATTGCGATTCAAAATTTTGTCTCTTTGAATATTTGAAATACTTTATGTGCATCAGGGTCATTTCAGCACACTGTGACAAATGGTGCTGGTCTCTCCCAGAGCAGTTTTCTGTGCTTGTTTTTCTTCCACTAACACTTCCAGTTCCATCAATTAAAAGTTCATTTTGCGCTTGTTTTGGTTTACCTAAAGCGCAAACCTCTCTTTTAAATCACATCTAAACCCGTTGCCAACACTTTGTGTATTTGAGCAATTTAGCGCCCACAATTTGAGATCTTAGTCATAAAAATGGCATTCTTAGTAGCTTAGGTCCACTAACAGAATGTGAAATTGTTAGAATGAACATTAGAAGGCCATGAATGATTACAGTTTTAATTTATGCCATCTGGATAATTTTAGTTAAATAGTTTGAACTGTAATTGTTAAACTATGTGAGGTAATTTTGACAAACTCATCGCAGTAAGGATGTTTCCCAGTATAATACTACAAAATTCCCTTTTTTTTTAAAACTTAAATAGGTGCCGCATCTCAATTAATTGCCATCTAGATTAAAAATAAATAAATAAATACAATTCTTAGACATAATAGAACACACAAGCAGCAGTTAGTTTTAATTGTATCCGCCATTTTTAAATTTAGTCTCAGTTTTTTTTCAGTTTTAATCACGCTTGTTAATTTTTATATTAGTCAACCTCATCCTGTTTTTATTTAGTCCATTTTTACTATAAATATAGCATTTTAGTCTTTATTTTAGTCCAAGAAAACATAATTGTATTCATCTAGTTTTAATCAAGAAAAACTGCCAATGTTTTAGTCAGGACAATCATCAAATATATTTTTTGCCAGCAGGTTATGTTGAACATTTCAGATCTAAAACTATTTCACATAAAATGTGTCTTATCTTTTTGATGAAAAACTACTTCCCACACAATTACAGTATATCAACAAATGGCTACTATGGCCCCATGCTACGAGCTAGTAAGTTAGCCAGCATTAGTTAGCGGCCGGATTAACATTATTGTTGGAACGTTATAGCCGTTGGATAAATGTTAATTATAACTATATTTACTCTTCTTTTTTTTTAACCTTTCATCATGAATCCTCCTGTCTGTCCCATGTGCTTGTGGATGTTGCAGTTGCTAGCTGCAGATTTAAAGGGGGGGTCACATGATAGTGTCACAGTGGCAGAAAATCATATAATTTGCGTCTCGTTTTTTGTTCATGAACTAAAATGTTCATAGATTTTAGTCCAGTTTTTATTAAGTGAAGTAGATTCGTCTCATCTTATTTAGTCGACAAAAATGCATTTAGTCCCAATTTTTGTTTATTAATAAGGGTTTTAGTCAAGTCTAGTTTTAGACCGGTGAAAAATGTGCATTGACGGAATTATTTATATTTAGTTTTCGTTGACAAAATTAACACTACATGCAGTAGATATTACAATGATAACCAAAAGAACATTAAAAATAAAATCAGAACGTACAGTAAATATTTCGCAGTTTGATCATGTCATGAGGAAAGTTGCCACAACCAGAACGGAAACATCAATTTGGTCCCCGCAGCCAGAACATCATGTAAATGTTTTCAATGTCAGTAAAACAGTGTTCATCTGTTCCCAATGAAAGTCATTGTTCATCATCCGCTTCTCATAGTAAACATTTACATGACAGACTCAAATAGGGACCATGTATACAGTAGTGTCATAATCAGTTGACAACCAGTTGACATGTGACTTATGTGTGGTCAGCCTTTATTATATTGACCTGCCATTGATTGTTAGCTGTGAATGAATTCATTTGTTCCTCAGTTTAGACATCAGTCATAACTTTTCCTAACTGGACAGCTGCAACGTTCGAGTGTGTTTGTGTTTTTCTTTCACCTCTGCCAGTGGTTTGCTGTAGATCAACATGATTGCAGAAAATCAAACAATTTAAAAAAAAAATGGCGGTAAAATAGAAAGTTGGGAATCTGGGTGGCCTTCCTGGCAGTACATCTGTGCATCTGTGCTTTGCAGACTACGTCATCCAATAAATCATGCTAAATGCACCATGTTAATGAAAAACATCTCATTTGTGTTTGTATGTCTGGACATATGCAATTGATGCCTTCAGCAAGCTTAATCCAAAATGAATCGGACTGGATTCCAGATGAATATTAAGAAGTAGTTGCGTGGATATTACGCAGCATGATAAAAATATGGATTTCATGGATATGATGATGAAAAATGTGGATTTCAAATCGTTTTCAGGTCGCTGTCACCCTGCGCCAATGTCCTTAAATAGCCTCCCCGGCAATCAAACCACCCTATGACAGTTGCTAACAACAGTATCATCCTGCACTGTATGATCAGCTGTGCAATTAATTTCCTCCCTTTTACGACATGAAGGGCAGTTAGGATGCATGACGAAAGAGGGCAACCTTGCGTGAGAGAATGGGGAGTGTGAGGTTGGCAGAAAAGAAGAAAGGGAAAGGGAGTGTGTCAGAGTGAGATGTCTGACTTGCAGCTGAGTTCTTTGACCTGGCAGGGCCTAGAATGGCTCGGGGAGAGAGAGAGAGAGAGAGAGAGAGAGAGAGAGAGAGAGAGAGAGAGAGAGACAGAGAGAGAGACAGAGAGAGAGAGGTCACGTCTGGAGAAAAAAAGGAGGGGCTTCCCAATTTTATTCAAACAGACAAGTGAATGGACTATTTTCGTTCATGTAGTATTTAAGTTATGGTGATATTTTTCTGGGGGGACTCACCTGGGTGTTAAAGGCCCATGTCCACATCAAAAGATATGGGGATTGGAGGGAGGGGTATGGGCGGGGGGGGGGGGGGGGGGGGGGGGGGGGTTGTTCCTCGAGTATTCTGCCAGACAGTGTGGCACCTTTAATCACATCCAGTTAAGGTCCAAGTCACGCTAAACACTAAATCTGCACCAGTCTCGCACCTTCTGTCATATATCCCATACGGTTTATTTTTAACACTCAGCGCCTGCTACACACAACATCACCATCAGTGGCATCACTCACTTTGGAAAAGTGGAACTTATTGTTTACCCACCAGTGCTGTTATGCAGACATTTTTGGTTACTAAACAGTGATGCTACAGTTACTTTGAAAACATTACTTAATTACTTTACTCATTAACTTGATTTGTTATGTATATCTATTGTTGATAATAATGGGGGGAAGTAAGTATGATGTAAATTTTGCAAAAAAAAAGTTGATCAAATCAGTTTCTCTGCCATGGCAAATTCAGCACAACAAGATATCCATATGCCCGCAAATTTTGTACATCCACTGAGCACAAGAACACTAGGCTGTTTTTTTTTATGTGTTAGTTTGCTCGTACATTGTTACCGGCCTTGTTATTGTTTGCTCCTGTTTGTTTATTTTGTAAAGACGGTTATTGCTTAAGAGAATTGTCAGGGTGTCATTTTATTTTACATTTCTATAGCATTTTTAACAATACATATTGTATTTTTAAAACAAACAATAAGTGAATTTATTGGCATGTTCTTATCATCATTTGAATACCAATCCAGAATTTAAACAAAATTCCATGAATGATGAAAGTTTGGTCTGTCAATAACAACAACCTCTCTTAAATATAGTTTATGTGTTCAGCTTGCCTTTATTATTTTTTTTTTACATTGGCAGATTAGCTAAAGTGAGCAAAGAGATAAAGCGTCTTTATGTCTGAGTGCCATTCCTAGTTTGACACTCCACCGACCCGGAATGATCACTTAAGAAGGGCAACAGTACTTTAAGTATTCTTTGCACAGAATCAGGAAAAAGAATCAGAGCGCTTTGCTAAAGTGATGCATCACTCAACAAACACAACTTAAACACATTGGATTCATCACTTAGAACAATTTTCATTACTGACTGATGAAAAATGGTGATGCAGGCGGCCAATGTCTGCTGTAACACTAAAGTCAGGAAGTAAATTTAAAAAATGGTCATTTAGAGGTAAGGGATGACGTGATGCTAAGCGTGTGTGTCAGTGAAATTGTGCCACTGGGCCTGTGTCACAATGCTTTAGAGTTTAGGCTGTCTAACAAGCGTGCGTGTGTATGTTGGTCGGATATACACGCAAGCCAAGCTGCACCCTCAGGCCAATTTCAAACTGAAACATATTGTTTGCATACATAGTTAATGATTATAGAACAATTTCCGTTTCATTCTCCGTTATCATTTTCTGTGTCAACAATGATGTGTAATGTTCCGCTACTAAGTTAACTACAACAACCACTGTATGCCATCTTTCATTTTCATTTTGATCTCCTTGATTACACATGATTTTAAATAATGTTGATGTAATAAATCACACTGCAACTGGTGCACAGCAGAAATAGTCCAATCAATTATTGATTTTAGAGAGGCAGCACTCTAGCTTCACATATGTATATTGACAACTTATGGCCAGCAAATTCCAACGCCTCATTCTGACCTGAACTCTCTGAACTCGACTTTTACTGCTTGATGCCTAGGCAGGCAGCTTAGCAACCACAGAACCGCAACAAAGCCATGCAAAAATATCCCCTAATTGGCCACAGTTGCTGGAATATTGTGTTTGTTTGTGCCTAGCAATTAGCCACATTTCAGCTGCCAGTTGCTCTGTTTTACAGTACACACTTCATAATTTCACTCACAGTCTATTGCGATCGTCTATGTATTAGACTAGATCAAACATCAAACATCTACTCACTGGCAGGTGCTATATATGCAAGGATTTTTATTTTTTATTTTTTAGCTTTCATCTAAAATAAAGCAAATGAACTTAAATACCCCACATAAAGTGCATTCCGTCTAAAGATTGTAGTGAAAATGCTCATATTTCAAAACCTTGATGTCGGAATTATTCTTAATCAACTGGCCATCCACAGTATGTTTGATGAGAGTGATTTCCTCTGTGTTTTCATATACAATGTGCACGTTAGAGATAACAGTAAGCAGCGTAAGAGTCAAGGTGAAGTTCACCTCTGGAATCCCTTTATTACCGAACCACACAAACACATCGCTCTATAGATTCCTTCAGTGATTTAGTTTAAAGATATCTTAGCATTAGAGCTGTTTCCCACGCTTGCTCTAGCAGCAAGACTGTTAGCTAATATGCTAATGAAGACTAATGGAGGTTATCACCCTGTGCACAGGATAATTCCAGCAGCAAAGACAGAGAGAGCATAATAGAAATGTTGATTAAAGAAAGTCACCGGTCTATTGGTGTATTTATTTTTCAACCATGCAACACACATTTCCTACCAACCGACAATACAAAGGCCAAATGGAAACACAAAAGATCACAGCTTGTGATGCTAACTCCCTTTGCTGACGGTTAATCCCTCTCCATTTAATAAGTCTGAAACAAGACAGGAAGAGCATGAGACAGACATTCCTGACATGAAAGATGTGATGACTGAAAGGCTTCTGACTGCTCAGGTTCAATTGAATGTGATGCAAACATGCTTTTAGTTTTCTGGGTCACATTGTGTTTAAAAAATTGTGTGTGTGTGGGGGGGGGGGGGGGCATTTTTGAAAATTAGAGTAAAACTCGACTAACTAAAGATTGTTGGTCAACTCTGTACATCTTATGTTTGTCGTTTATTAACAAGCTGGACAGACAAAATAGATTAGGTGAGTCCCATGTACAATACATTTGTCACGTGAGGAGCGGAATTAGGACCTAAATGCATACAAGACACAAGAGTTTGGAAATTATTTTTTTATATACAAAAAGTAACAGCAAAGAGCAGGGCTGGAGTCAGATGGCCTCGAAGAAAACACAAGCAGGGCTGGATGCAGTACACATAGAAGAAAAATGTTTGTTGGAGAAACATTGATTGATAAAGCAGGGCTGGATACATGGAAGCAATCTCGATCACATGAAAAAGTAGGGATAGGAAGCCTCAATGTGCTGAGAGAAACCTCGGCTAAGGAGCCTCGATTTACTGACAAACGTGTAATTCATTAACTCTAACTAAGGAAATGCACAAGTCTGTATGTCAGAATAAAAACGTATACGACAAAAAAGAGTGACTAGACAAACTAAGAGTGACCAATACAAAACCATAGCAACTGACAGCATTATCATACATACTAACTACATAGCAACTTCAAATTAAGAGTGACTAGACAAATTATTAGTGGCTAATACATCATCTCATAAAGGATAAGGCAACTGCATAGCAACTGACAACATCATCACACATAGTAACCGTATAACATAATGACCCCATGACCCAACCCAAAATACAGTTGTAACAAAATTCATACTTTAATAATAAATCTATTCTCCTCAATTGATCTAAATTTCTTTACCAACTTTACGGTTTCTTTTATCCTTGAAATTAGATCACGTTACTGTGGTTTTCTGTTAGATTCCACAAAATGCTTGTATAAAGGCTCCATTACACTAACAGTTTTGTTGCATGTTAATTGGTAAGCATTTCCAGCCATGTAAGCAACAAAATTCTCTTAGTTTGAGTCGACAGTTTATGTGGTTATTGTGGTTATTTGCAACTGCGTAAACAAAAATCCGCTTCTAAGAAGTATGCATCATTATTTGATTGCTCACATCTTAGCTCCGCTCAGCGCTCTCACCAATTTAATAATTGATTTGTGAGTCCATCACTCAAGTACATTCCGCTTGGCATCCGGCAGGTCAACTGAACTTTATGTATCTATAAATTTAGGAAATTCTCATTTAGCACATTGTAAAAGTGGACCAATGCACTCAAACCTCTCAGTACTTCTAATGAAAATCTAATGAAATCAGTGCTTCATGTTTAATCTTGCAAAAACAAGTCGGACAACAACAAAACTAAACACATTTGCTGATATGAAAAGTGGATCTTAATGATTGCTCAACTTAAAAATCCTTACAAATATTAAACTATAATGGTCAATAAAGACATAATGACATTGCTGTCTAGTAACTTGAAGCTATGTTGTCCCATGGGTTGAAAGCTTCGTCAGGTGATGTTTGACTTCCAAACACTATATTGGAAGACAGTGTTTACCTGTTATTACTGTGGGTTTTTAATTTGCATATTTGCATGCAAGCACTTTGGAAAGTGTTTCCACAAAATACTTTAAATGAACAAGTGACAACGGACACTCAAAGCTAAAATAAATGGTCTTTCCATAGTAATAATATAATTTGTGCTAAATCCTGAAGAAAAAAACCCCCGAAAGATGTTTTAACTTAAATTAATGGACTGATCAAAATTAATGTAATCCATTGCTGCAATAAAAAACTGTTTTTAGCATTCTCCTTTTAGGGCCTGGCAATGATTATATACAGCACATTTTATGTTTTGAACAAATGTTGACCCAGACAGAAAAATTAACAACAAGCTAAAAGTATCTTCCTACTGTGGAATCTCTGAGTTTGAACACAATTCTGGCCGGGTTGCTGCTTGGCCTCTAAATTATACAAGCATTGTACAGTATAATATGTACTATGAACTCTGGCTTTACTTCTGTAGAAACTGACGACATACTACACCTAACCCTATAAGACCGATTTCAGTCATGTTTTTTTTTTGTTTTTTTTAAATAACTTTGCTCTAGTTGTGCTCTATATTGTGTTGTGTGTTTATAGTCTTCCTTGTTGTCTTTACTTTTGTGCCTCTCTTTTAGAATCTATGCACTCAAGCAAGATTTGATCAGATTTAAAACTATTTATTGCACGTTTTCATGTACTTATTATCTTGCCTCCATACATTATATATTACACACATTAAAATATATATATATTATTTTTTTTCCACCAGACCAGACCCTAAATAGGTGTGGCACACCCACCGCCTTGCCTTTTACCAGACATGCCCAACTATTCATAGTTACAAAAGTGAGACCAGTGGGAAAGGTTTACAATTACAACTGAGGAAAAAGTATATTACCATTAAAATGTTTATTTTAGTTTCTGTTCTGTTCCCAAGCCGGTTTCTTAAACAATAGTCAGTATTAGTATATTTGAACATTTTTTCACTTGTTTAACATCATCTGTCTGCGTAACACATTAATCTTAGTGTAGTGTGTTTGCATCATAGTCATACATTTCCCATTCACAAATAAATCAACTCAGTACCTCTTTTGAGAATACTACGTAGGTCCACAGAGCACAATTACTTGAGTAGGTGTTGAAATAATCAAAATGAATATAAGTTGTCGCGCATTTACAATACAGTTTGGCGTCACTTGATGCCTCGGTTGCCTTTTCTTTGCATGACTGCTCGACTGAAAGTTGCTCAGGTAACAGCCATGATTAATGAATAAGGGCCTGCCCATTAATAGCTTTGGCAGAGAGCAGGCAACAAGTGAGTGCTTTTGTACAGAGCGTTTCCTGACTCCAGTGTCGTCCTGTTTATCCCAGAGCTTAACACAAAAGTCCCTATTAATGTGCCACACTTAGTTTGAGAGCAGATTTAAACAGGCTTGTGAATGTGAGCATGCACAAATCGTAGTCTGTCATGCAAAGAAAAATAGTGAAGACAAAAAACTTATGAAAAACTTGAACTTGTGTTCCATGACTTGACAAGTCATTCTGTTTACATTTGAAAATCTATTATTTAATATAGTTTGTCTTCTGGTTTTGAAAGAAAGGTTGTTGCGCAACAATCTGGCAACCACGGCCATAGGCAAGGGCTGACGATGACCCATTGAGCAAGTGTCATAAAAAAATAATACTTTTAAATTTAAGAATGATCATTTTCATGAAACGGGCAAAAATCCTAATGGCAACATGCCAGGATTGAAACTCGAAGATACGAGACATCACATCTAGGGCATTTACTTTCATCTGTCGGACGCAAGGTAAACTAGCTGTGTGAATTTAGAAGCTAATCTAGCTATCTTAGCTCAACAGTTTAGCTCGCCAATAGCTGCTCAAATATGAATAAAACTTGATGTCTGTTATGTATTTAATTGAGAAGACAATAAATCGTTATTCAAGCATAGATATATATACTTGGACTCCATTTTGCGTACTTCACTGGTAGCGAACGTGTCTGCCGTATTTGATGTGGCAAGGCCCAGATGAACTCAACTTCACCGAACTTCATAAAGTGACAACTACAAAGTGAATGCCTCTCATTCATCAATTTACACACACTAATAGTTTTGGAAACCAGATTGGCACCATTAAACATGTGCCATTTTAATCTGATGATATTAAACAGGTTTGCTCCCACATTCTGCATATTTCAGTAGGCTATTTATCATCACAGTGTTATATTCATACAAATGCAAGCATGCATTCATCTAAATAATCTAAGTATTGATTTCATACATAAACATGGCATTTCTTTATTTTATTTTTATTTTTTTTAGAGATAATGGGCTTTTTGTGTTATGATCAATGAGAACATATTTAATCAACATTCCAATATACATATTGTGACTGAGCAAGATTTTTTATTTTTTATTTTTTGCTTTGCTTGAACCAAATAATGCCTTGACTCGACCTGCTTGAAATTTGGTGACAGTAACTTGAGACTTGAAGGTAGACTTACTTGCACATATGTGACTTACTGTCACATGCACACAAAGACACAGTATAGTAGGGCCTACTCTCCATCATCTGTATAATTAAGGTGTTTTTCTCCTGAATATTTTACTTGAAAGTCTCTGCAGCAGTTAAGCAACAGAGCCGCCAGAACCGCAATGAGTGAAAGCCATTTAAACATAACTTGGCATGCAAACAGATCTTATCACACTGACTGATGATCCCTTAATGCCCAGATCATTTGCTGGGTATTTGCTATCAAATGAGTCCATATGTAATTATCCAATAATGTTTAATTTGACTTTGACGGCATGTGCGAGGCTTTGAAGTCAAATTGAATTAGGAGGCAGAAAAGAAGAGAAGCATTTGTGACTGCTTGTTTGATTTTTTTGTGCAACTCCCGTAGACAAAACCAAACCTTAAAAAAGACCATATGGTTTTTTTTTCCCTCCTCTCCAATTAAACATTCTTGTGGTTTACTTTTTTGTTTGGTCACTTTCCACAAAATAAGCGCTCTTACGACTGTTATGTTTGGGGATGTTTCTCAACTTAATGCCTTGCCAATTTATAGATCCCCTCAAGCGATAGCAATTGTGAAAATGTGAAAAAGTTATAGGGGCACATTTTGGTATGTTTGTTCTGAAAATTTTCTAACTGCTCTCTTGGGAAAAAAACTAACAATTGGTGATCTACATAATGCTTTTTTTGGGCAGTGTCCCTGGGGGCCTATGAAATTAAACTGCACACTATAAAATTTTAACCGTTAATCATTAGGAACAATGTTAACTTCTCCCATGTTTAAAAAATAATCCTCAAACAACCAACTTTCACACAACATTACCTTCATATTGTTATTCCCATCACTTCCCACTGCTCCATTTGATTGACATGACGGTAACTGGCTGTAGGAAGTCAGTGAATTGTTTCTCATAGGGCCTGTGCATTGTGGCAGGTTGGTCCTTAAGCAGAATATGCCAAATGAAGCGTAAAACAATTAATCAGTTCTAACCAGAGGGGTTTTTTGTGTCATTTGTGCAAATGACAGTAAATTAAACACACTATTGCAAGATAAGAAAATATGTACCTAAAATGACACAGAAAATTCTTATGCCCAGCGGTAACAGCTTTGTCAGGAAGCAACAATTTCAATAAGGAGCACCAACTTTCATTGCTTTGACACGTCATGGGGAGACCGGGGCTAGTTGTATTGCGGGTAAGTTGTCACATTGTCATTTTCTTCTCCACCAGAGGGCTTAACGAAAAACTGGAATACTAGTTTTCGTCGCATACATGGCCAGGGGTTGTGTACTGTCTGTGAAGAGAATAGCATATTGTGAGCTGAGATGAGAATATTTCAACTTCATATATTTTGAAACAGGTGTCGTACATAGACAAATTCTAGCAGCAAATCATGTGGACTCGTTAGAGGAGAGATTCAGGCATCTTGTCATGCCTCAGTCACGGCTCTGTTTTAAGCTAACTTTAAACTAGAGCAAGTATTAGCCAACATGGTAGTTTGGAGGCAACTTGTCTCAGTCATTTTGGGGTTTGTTGTCACATATGCAAAGAATCGGCCAATAAAAATTGCAACTCTGGCAACTCTGTTTACGCATGCCAGAATTGTTCTTCAGATGATGAGTCTGAAGAGTGAGGAAATTAGTTTACCCGGTTGTGTTTCATTGTTTAAAATGTGATTTTCTAGTTGTTGGAACTACAGTATGCTCACATGTCAGGACTGGTTTAAGTTTCATGCTGATCCATCCATCCTTTAACTGAAAAGCTTTATTTAAAAAAAAAAAAAAATGTAATCTAAAATTTCCAGTTTAAGCAAAACAAAACAGGCATTTGAGGCTGAGAACTATGATTTATAGGCCAGCAGTTCTTCAGGACTTTATTTCTATTTCAAAATATTTTATGTTTGCTCAGTGACCATGGTCAATTTTCAAGATCAATAATAAATAATTTCTCTGGCTATAAAAAAAAAAACTAATAAAAAAATAAATTAAGAAAAACAGGAGACCAAGAATAATTGTGTCCTTGTTTTATTAGTTGCAAAATCAAGTGTGACATCTTACCCCATATATATATATATATATATATATATATATATATATATATATATATATATATATATAGTGTGTGACAACTTACCCATTGGTGGGGCAACATGTCACATGTTCACTCCCTCTATTTGATAGCTTATAACTCTGCACTGTCACAAAGTATGTAAATGACATGAATACAACAAATATACCTAAGACCTTGGTCTTTCATTTTGTATACGTTTTGTTCATAAAATATGTATTGATTCCAATAAATATATAAAAGTATAAAAAGTGATACAACTAGCCCCGGTCTCCCTATAGGGAAATGTTCCTGCTACTATGACAAGCCCAATTTCTGAGGATTCTGATTTTACTGTAGATCCATAATTATGCTAGTATTTTTAAAGATACTGCTAGTAAATATCTGTTTTCACTGAATGGTGAGGTCATCAAAAATTGCAATCCAAATTTCCAGCGGACTTCTGGCAATGTTAAAAACCATGAAAAGCGCCACTCGTGAGATGTTTGGCACATCGGGATCGTGTTCCATGCCAGCAGCCCGCTAGGCTCTCCTCCCTCACTATGCTGGGAGTATGAAGGAATGTGCTGCCCGAGAACCGCAGGGAGGAAGAAGGTACTGACAGCAAGCAGGAAACCCAGCCAGCCAGTCTTTGTTTGTTGGTGTGTTACTGTGTAACAATGTCAGGCCTTGGCAGCTTCATAGACGTTCAAAGCTCTCTACAGCCGCGGCTAGATACTTCGGGATTTACATTGCGGCTCTGAATCAATATTTGCTTGCATTTCATACTGGATTGTTCCACTGGCAGAGGTTCAAGAATGGTCAGTATTTGGGGAGAAAGGGTGGGGAAAATGGATCTTATCGGACCGAAGGAAATGGCAAATCTGTTTGTGTTGTTGACATTTTTCTTGGTGTGAATCTTCTTTTTGCTGAAAGCGTACACAGTAATAGTTGTGCAAGACAATGATGGAAACAGAATTTCATTTAATCATCCATCTTATGCTTCGTATCCTGTTAAGATGTCTTACTATCACAGATTTTTTTTGTAGTCAACTCAAACGTGACAAAAGTCGAGTCAAAGTCGATTACTCGATGATGTCATTGATATTTTTTCAGCAAAGTAGTGTAGTAGCCAACCTTTTTTGCACCACGGACCAGATTCACGCGAGGCCATATTTTGATGGATCAGCATAGAAACAAAAACAAATGATTAAAAATACAACTTTGTCTCATCTTGTGTTCTTTAGCATAGCATGTTGTATCATTGTATCCATGCTTCAAAAAATGTAACATTTCTTTGTTTTACTATCGCTATTTGACTTGTTCCTTTACTGCATTTGAGGAGAATTCATGTACATGACTGTGCTACCAATCAATTTTTTTTGTCAAATATTTCCACACACTTGTAGCATAGTTGCTACAAAGTGTTACTACATAAATGTTGCGATGTTGGTGAGTGCTGTGATATAAAGTTCTTCACCATAAGTCCCATGGTCCCTCTGGTATGAATATTTTAAGACTTGAAAAGTCTGAACAAGATTCAAAACCAAAACTTCTGACTGTAAAGCAGAAGTAGCCTGAATTCACATGCTGCCGCACATCTTCAAGTAATGCTAAAATGACTAATTACCACAAAATATATATTGTTTGAACCAACAATATAAACCTTGTTTGGCATCTCTTATACCAGCATACATTTTGACTCTATTTAAAAATATATATGCAAAATAAATATACAATATATGTATTCATAAAATAAATATTATAGAGTCATCAAATTTCCTTCGGTAGTTAAATTACTCATGACATGACATTGACTTTTTTTTTCTTTACTCTAACAGCTATTTAAAACAATAATGAGCTAATTTGAACAATTTGGTTGGCAACCTTCCATATTATTTTGCATTCTGCCATTCTGCTTGGTTATCTTTTCTTGCAGCAAAATAAAGTGTTTTGTTGTTCTGGAATTGCCTTTCATTTTTGTGCAAATTTCTAATTGAATCCACTGTGATTGTTTCGTAAACAAATACCTGCATTAGAATTGGCTCGGCGGTGGGAGGAGGATTTGGAATAATAGTTCTTCCTGGTGCTCAGTTTATCTATTTTAAACAGGGTTAGGGTTAGGGTTTTTACTAATGCGAGAGCGAGCAGCAGCCTATCCCAGATGACTTTTGGGCGAGTGGTAAGGTACACCCCAAACTGGCCGCTTGACAATCCCCAGATTAAAACAAAGTTATAACTTGAAAAAAAAAGTCTACTTTCAAATCTAACATTAAATCTCAGTCAAAAAGGCTTTGAGCGTGTGTTGCTCTTTTAGACCATCATTTCTAGCTACTCAGCAATCTCCTCCACCTGTTGGAATAGGGTGGGACTTCCTAAAGGAACATATGACAGTCAGTCCAAAACCAATCATCCAAACAAGTAATTATAAAGTAGTGTAACATTCTAATATATTTTAGTCACTATACGCCAACATTCCTTAACATAGTCTACCTTGCATGAACATGGCACGTCTCTTGTCATATTTACTATTTAGTATTTGTTTGCTTAAACAAACAACTTTTTTAGGGCTGTTTCCATTCCTAGTTTGCTGGTTGTACCAGAAAACTCCACATCAACATTCCTGCACCACTGAGGTAAAGGAAACCCCATTTTCTGGTAACCTCATGGATATTAATAAAAGAGGAAAGGTTTGTGCTAAACAGTTGGTTGACGTAGCACTGGTTAGCGAGAGCAAAGTTATTGATCGTATAAAGACTTTCAACAAAGACCAGTGAGCACTGGCTTGGCCTTGCACATGATTTAGCTTAGCACAAGCTTTAGCTTAGCACAAGCTCAACAGGCATGGAGCAACCCCGTGACATGACCCCATGTCAGTCAATTTTAATCCAAAAAACAAATCCCAGTTCGGGTGAGATGGATGAAAGCTAAAGGGCAATTTATTTATTTACTTATGTATTATTATTTTATTTTATTATTTTATTTTGCCATTTAAGAAGAAAATAATAATGATAAGAAATCTGGAAAAATACTGGATTTGAGAAAATCTCACTCACTATTCCAAACTGGATTGAATCAGTTGCCCATCTGTCATAATAATGTGAGTCACAATCAGTCTTGACATGCTGTTGAAAACAGGGATTGAACTGTAAATGCAGCGAAGCCCACTGTTAGCGGAGTCACACCATCAGGAGTGGCAAACCAGGCCCTCCCTGAAATGAAATGAAATGTGAGGAGCCCCTAATAGCATACATATGCATATACAGTACACTCTATATAAAGATTCCAAAAAAAGCTATGAAATTAAACAAGTATTGCATTTATATATCCAGCCCACTCCAGATATTTCCAAAAATGTAGTTGACATAAACATGACATCAGCATAACATCAAAGTGTTGTGAAAATCCACAATCACACTGTTAAACCTGTTTGTATTGATTTCAACCACATTTGTATTAGTTCCCGGCTTTGTAACTTTACGTGAGTTCTGGATGAAGAAATACAGTCATTTAAATGCAGACGTTGTTTCCAAGAATCTGAGCGAGTAGCCGTGTTGTTAGTTGCTGTCTCCTCTAACTTTCCCCATACGTCAAATGCCTTAGCAGCCGTCAACCCCCCACCACAACAGCTGGTGTCTCAGCACGGACCCTGACGTTACACTGTCAGTGCAGGCTTTTGCCGCGGATCAAGTCTAGTGGTGTCAGGGGCCCCTAATGGCCCTCGCAGAAACATGCACACAGTAGGATATAATATCCCTCGATGCCCAAAGATTTGGCCTTCAGTCGTAAATTGGATGTATCCTCTTCAACCAACGGTTTGGTCCGACTCTCCGCATTTTGATTTACAACACATTATAACCATACAAATGTTTAAATATCCATTTCTGTCACTTGTTATGAAATGAACTCGACAACTGGAATCTCCCAAATGACTTGCTATAAAGTGCCGTTTTTTAAACACAAGAACGTTTTTGTTAGGCTGGAGGAAGAATTAAGACAAATCGTACAAAACCGCAACATCCAAAACTTCCTTCAACTTTACTGTGTTATGTTTATTGCTGGAAGTCCAAATCAATTAATTCAAGACCAATGCTTATGTTCCATTTTCTACCCAATCAAGCTTAAATTTTAACATTTGAACTTCAAAAAGAAAACTGTCAAATACATGAGTCTTTATGTACTGTGGACAAGAAGACTGGCATGTTTTCTTTTAGCTTCATATATGCATCGTTAAGCCAATTACCTTTTCTGATTGCTGTTGATCAATTTCTTAACCTTTCTATTGAGTCACATATTCTTTACGTAACTATTATTGTTATTTTTACCTTTAATGGAGATTACATGTTTCTTTTTTCTTTTTTTTAAGCTCTCAGTTTTATTGCCGTCCCGATGTTTGAACCACGAGATGTTTTTGGCTAAGCTTTACCAGGAGTGGGCAAACTCGGTCCTTGAGGGCCGGAGTCCTGCAGGTTTTGGAGGATTCCTTCTTCCAACACAAGCTGATTCCAATCAACAGAATAATTATCAGGCTTATGCAGAGCTTGCTGGTGATCTGATCATATACCAGCTACATGTGTTGGAGAAGGGAAACATCCAAAACATGCAGGACTCCGGCCCTCAAGGACCGAGTTTGCCCACCACTGCTTTACATGATCAGGATTTTTTGGGCTGATCACTGAATTTGGATTCTGCTCATCCAAAATGGCCACCACATTCCACAATGCACCATGGCCCCCTAATCATACACTGCATGCAAAAGCTAAGAGTTTGTATAGTGAATTACTAAAGTGAACATTACATACCTTATTGCTTTTTAATAAAGTGAGTTTTGATTTATTTCATACTGTATTTATTTTTTTAGCTACACATGGAATAAAGTAAATATAACTTTGTTCTGGGGATAGAATGGATTAATTGGAAATGGGAAACAAGATCAGTCCACATACGTTTCGTTTCGTGAGTATTACATTTGTTAACTGAGTCATACACAAGTGGCTGAAACGTCTTGAGTTTTTCATTTGTCTGTTTACAATATATTTTGAAACATGCATTATTAGTTGTCTGTACAGTGTATAACCTTTCAGTCAATGACTTTACAAATGCGATTCAATTGTGCAGTGTGAATTAGAAATAGAAAAACAACACTTGTAAAAATGTAGTGTAAGACACCATGAGTAAATCTAGAGAAAAAGGAATAGCACTGAAGGATATTTAATGTCTTGTATATGTGTTCCTTTGCTTTCACTCTGCGTTTAAATGGTCTCTCTCTCTCCTCCAAAAAGTTTTTTTTCCTTTATCTTCAGAAACTGCCATATTTATCATTTGTAATAAAATTACAAGAATTTTATTTATTACAGCAATTGGTGTCAACCTTAATTTGTAAATCGAACAGATTTGCACATTTTCACGTCACGAAACTCGTGTGACAGTTGCGGACCACTCATCTATAGACTGACCGGTGGAGTTGAGCATAGCTCTCTCTCCCCCCTCCCTTTACTCCCTTTTTATTGCCGACTCTGTAGGACCCAGCGGAAAAAGCGCCTGCACGATCTTGTAGAGTGGGCGAGAGCAGCGCGCATAGTAGAAGCTCTCAGACCAGTCAGTGGCTTCATGGAGTTATGCACCTCTAATGCGCCGCCATGGATTGCAATTCGCGATCACAGCTTTTCATTTTACCTCTTTTACTGTCTGTCGCGCTTCCAGCTTTCAGCGTCGTCTACCCTCCAAATGAAGGTAAGCAAAGTCTGCCTTCTTTTTTGTCTGTCCATGTGCTCTTTAGTGTGCGTTCTTTGGCCGGTGCTTTGCGCTCGAGTCCGACTTGTCCAAATGTGAGTAATTCAAACTAAACACTTCAATGGAAAAGGTGATGTACCGTAGGCTATGTCATAAGAGAGTTAGTATAGCCTACATATGTATCCATCGCTGAACATTGTGACAATAGACACAACACGCCAGACAGAGTTCCGTAATTTCGGATTATCGCTCCAATAAGGATTAAGTGCTTGAATGGGGGAGAATGTACGGATTGCCGACCAGACATGTCGCCAAGACATCGCAGAGTTACACCAGGGTGGGAAAGAAGATCAAAATAAACAACAGGTTTCGCCGATCTGTTCTGTTCAATAAAGCCACGTAAATCCAGATTGCAAATCTATTTTTGAAGCAGCAGTAAACGATGTAGGAGACGCACGTGCGTAAATACGCGCACATTGTTCTTTATGTTTTCACACGCTTCGCCAAAACAGCTCGTTTATGGTTGGGGTTTTTGGAACGCGCGTCGAAGTATTCCGATATTATAATGTAACTCAACACACGAAAACAAGTAACGGTACATATGACTGGCGCGGGAATATGAAATGAGTCACCTCTATTTTTGCCCGATCTTTGTCACTATTACAGTGTATGGGGGGGGGGGGGGGCTTGGGGGCTTTGTGAAAGGCGACAGAAGGAGAAGCGCAGTCCACTGGACGTGGATCGAGTCACCTGTTTAAACAGTTGATAATGCCCCGCAAACAAGTGAAAGTCGCACATGTCCTGTAGGTCTACAGCAACTGCAAAAAAGTTGTTGTGCTTCATAGTTAACGCCAGATATTGGTTGGTACAGTTGAGAGATCAAAATAACAAGCAGACGAGTACGCGCGTGCTGGATGACTGTGGCACTATCGGCCAGGGTCGAAGTGCATAAATTAACATGTAGCCTATTCCATATTGTCTATTATAGCCTACCGTGATTAGAGTAGCTATCCTACATGTATTTACTTTCAGCAACCAATGTCACTTTCTTTCCGTTTATCCATTTTTCTGAATGTATTTGACCCCTTTTGGTTAGGCTATCAATACATGTTTTGTGGCAGATATTGACAGATGAGCCCGTCAATGTAATCTCTGAATGTGGTTTCTAACACCGCTAAACGCTTCTTTAATTATTTTTTTTTTTTAAGTCGGCAATAATAACATTTTCAATCAGAAGGCTATGACTTGCTTGGAGTTTGAAAAAGTTAGACATACAATGATGTCACATATTCACATGGGACAGCAACAGTCAGAACGGAAAAGGTGACATAGACGTTGTATGATGAGTTTGGATTGTTCTGTCATCCCGAGAAATGTCACTTTATAATTTGTATTTTATTGCCAGCATGCAAAATAAGAGAAACAATTAAACACTAAAACATTTGTGAAGGCGTAGTTAAACTATTTCAAAAGTATTGTTATTATTATTATTATTATTATTTGGCCTGAATTGTTTTTCTTTCGTTTTTATAATTTAACTTCTGACCTATATGTGATCTTCCCTATAATTAAAAAAAAGTTGTAATAAATAAATAACTACATCTGCAAATATATTGAACTCTCAATATGATGTTTTACAGATATACTTTTTTTTTTTTACTCTAAGATCAAGCTGAGCTAATAGTCACACCAAGAACGAAGTCTAAAAGTATATTCTATTATATTGGAGTAGGCCTATGGTCTTGAATACCGTGTATATAGCAGTGTGTATGTGTGTGCTTTCAAATGAACTGGAAAAAAATAATCATTGGACAAATAGAAAATAGAGTAGCCTGTGGGATATTCGCATTTTTTTTCCTGTAGCACTCACTGAAAAAGTTCTTTAATATTTTGTGTGTGTGTTTGTGTGTATGGCAACCAAGTTGAGAATAAAGTTATAGTGACGTTTAAGAATTGCAACAGTTTAATTTATATGTATTTTTCTCTTTCTGGTTAATGAAATAATAGTATCATAATGAAAAGTGATAAAGACAATGTGTAGTTGCAATTTAATGACCTCTTAATATAATCTTTAATGCGTGGGACTATTTTACTTTTTTAAATTGAGGTCATCGATTATTTTTTGACATCACCTCTTAATTACAATTAGATAATTCCTATCTAATTTACTCTTAAAATACGTATTTACTTAGATGTGGTCAATTTTATCAGATTAGCCCAAAATTTTTGAAAACACAATTCATAATGTTCCTCTTTGTTTTATTCTTTATTACATTGTCTTGTGAATTGAGGGTAATTTAGAGGACATCTCTGTGTTTTGCCTTCATATGAAGCAGATACGATTTTATTTTATTTATTATTATTATTATTGTTTTAGTTCTTGTATTGTCAAGTACAGTAACGTGTTGTGAATTTGGCCCTTGTTGCTGCGCGTCGCGAGGCCTCGGACCCGCTATTTTTGGGCGGCGGTTGGGGAGCTCTGGCCCCGCGAGCCCCGCAGAGGATCCCCGCTGAGAAGTTCAACGTTTATGAGCGATGGCACCTTTTTTGAAAGCTGCTGAAATCAGGCTAAAACAGATTCCTTTAAAAACATCCAAAAACACGCAACGTCACGTGACGTGACGTTTGACAACCAATCACTGAGCTGGAGTGACGTTGACAAGAAACAGTGTTATAAAAGACAGGTTATTTTCCGGGAAACCACAAGTTCATGTTTTCATTTTTTTTTCACTATTGTGAACGTAAAGGTGTGTGATAAATAGCCTATACACTATAAACGAAAAGAGAAAGAAAGAAGAATGGGGCCAGAGGGGTTGGGCACGCAGAGCAACATCAGACAGAGCGACTCTGCGTTTGAATTATTCATAATGGGAGGTGAACACTTCATCCTTTAACACAGACACAAGTCGCCATGCTTTGCCTGCAGTGCAGCCTGCCAACCTTCACATGCTCACAGCCATATCAAGACAAAGCCCTTTGACTTATAGCGCATATACCATCTGCCTATTCTATTCTATTCTATTCTATTCGTCATGTGATTTTATCTGAGACCGTCAATAGTTCTCATTATTTTGTTAGGCATATCAAAAATGCTGATATCATTAATTTAACATACACACTAAAAAGTGAACATGTATTACAAATATTTCCCTCAACAAGTGGTGTCCATAAAAAAAAAAAAAGATTGATAATTGTAAAAAAAAAAAAAAAAAGGATATTTTGATTGCCTATAGCAGTTTGACCTTTACTTGAGGTCATTTTATGATCACAGCCAACCTATCTGTTATATGAAGATTTACCTTTACATTTCGCATAGTCTGACTCAGTTGTCTAAAAATACTATACCGTTTCCCGGTTAGTGGCACTCCCTCGCACCGGTAGGGGCTAGCAACGTCATGCTAGCATGCTAAGTGCGAGTACACGAACGAGGGGGCTGCCTCCGCTCGTGTGCACGCCTCGGTCTTAGTTTGTGTCTTTTCAGTTGTTTTGTATGTTTCAGGTTCAACATATGCATATAATATAAACGAACATGTTTTCAAGTGTGCGCACTTTGATGAGGACTTTGGTGTGAATGTGTGTATTTTTCCGGAAAACTGTGCTCCAGTTGAGTGTTTATATGCGTGTGCTGAATTCTCGTCCGAGAGCAGCTGGATGGAGCATCCCCCCCCCCCCCCCGCATGCGATATAAGAGCTGTTTAATTTTCTGCTCTCAAATTCCCCCGCTCGGCTCAATTTGAGTGGTGGGCTCGCCTCATTGAGAAATGTAAATTGGAAGCAATGGCCCTGGATGCTGAGCTGCTATTATCTGACATGAACAGATAGCTTCATTAGACTCTAATAGGAATGTGTCTGCTGCCACTCAAACGTGCTGATTGGCTAAGGAGGCGAGAGTTCAGGTGGATCCAAATTCAGTTTTGTATAAATGTAGATCGACGCAGCTTTTTTTTCCAGTGTGAAACTACAAGATGTGCTCAGAGAGCAGAGGGTTGGCTTTGATAATGCTGCTTGTGCAGGGGAAGTCTTGTTTGACAAACTAGGCAGTGGAATGTGACTAAACGGTACCATCTTCAGCAAATGTATACTCCACAATGGCATACAGAAGTTTTATATTGTCTGGTTCTGGCGTCACTTCTCTATAATCTAGTATGTGTTTTTGTACATGCATGCAAATAAATAGCTACCATTTGTTTGTGTGGGATGAGATAAGATGAGATCTCATTATAATGCAATAGGAAACTCACTGTTATGTCCAAATTGGACACTTTTCTTGTAACTCGAGTAACTTGTTAATGCGCCAATGTGTGGTCCATGAATATAGGCAGAAACCCACAACAAGACACCCCCACAAAATCGTCGAGTTTGGCAGCAGCACATTTCACCAACACGGCAGACATTCTGTGCTGAACGCATATCTTGGAGCAAAAAATGTCATATTTTGCCATATTTTTCAAAAGGGTCGCAGTTAGGGAATTATGGTTTGAATATATTCATGAGAAAATGGTCAGTATATATTAAAATCTCATCAGGGGCATTTTCACTTTTGTGTTTGGACTCACTGAGGGAATAATAATGTTTTTCTTCATTTCACTTTCTCATACATTATTTCCTTACTATGTTTTTCCACATTGTTATTGATTATTTTATTGTGAACAGAAAAAACTAGTTCAATGTGTTCAATAGTCACGTAACTTTTTTTTTTCTGAATAGAACAAAATAACATAATTGTACCTAAAACTCAGGTGTCCAAACCACAGGCCGGGGGCAATTTGCGCTCTGCCATCCATTTTTCAGCGACTCGCGGCATATACTAAAAATGTCCTTTGGCGCGGCCAAGTACTAATACGTTTTTTTTTTAAAGTAAGCTTTTCAAAATTCCCAAAGATACAAATAAACTATTTACGACAAACACAATTACAGTATTCTTCAAAAGACTGTGGCAAATAAGTACATTTCAATTTTAGAAGCTTACCACAGCAGTTTTTGCTTGTTTCGGTTCGAAATACTGTGTTGGGTTTCGGCTGCTGTTTGGAGCAGGGCCGGATTTATTCTAGTGCGATGCAGGGCTGTGGGACACCCCAAAATAAAATAAAATAAATAAATCCCAAACGATTTGCCTTATCACCTTTAACAGAAAGCTGTTAATCAAGTTGATCAAATTCACCAGAAAATATTAACAATTTATGTTTGAAATATTAAAGTCAAAGAATTTAAAGATGGTCCTTGCTTCCTTCCTCAAACCAAAAAGTTTGAACACCCCTGACCTCAAAGGTTCCAGTCCAACGAAATAGCGATTTGTGGCTATCCCTACGATGTGTGTGTGTGGCTACTACTGCTTCGCCCTGCTTTTTCCTCGCATCTCAGCAATACTGTAATGAAAATTACATGGCATACTACGCTGACAGCTTGTGTATAGGACCCGTGTCAGGTTTGTCGGGTTGACGCTCACCAACGCATTTTAAAATGCAAACCCCTGAATCGGCATTTAGATCAGATTATCTCCTTTATTCAAATCATGTTTGAGAAACTTGTGAAAACACTGACACTGAGTCGATGCAAATTTCTTTCCTTGGCTCACTTGAACATTTTTCCATTTGTGTAAATACAAATTAGAAATAAAATGCTCGCTACATAATCACTGCAAATGAAAATTGGTCTGCAGTCAAGTTTGATCCCCCCCACTTTGCCAATAGCGCTGACAGGACTGAATGTTTTCCAGCCAAGAAACTGCTCGTCACATCTCACCGTCAACCTGGGATGAATAATCAGAACCAAACTTCTGGAACTGTAACTCACCCACAATAGTTTTCTCACATATGTTTTGTCAAGTAGAGTGTCCTTCTGGGGAAAAGAATACTGAATGCCAGCTTATCCTCTTTGGAAGAATGTGTTTATAATCATAAAATGTTCAATATTTGTTTTGAGGCAAGACCTGTTCATTATTTATTGCAAATTTTATGCCTTTTTTTTCTCCACTCTTTTCTAAATGTTGTGGGTGGAACTTTCCGTATATTTTGCATCACAACATAAATTAAGTTACTCTTTATCTGTCATCTCAGTCCGGATACTTTACTAGCAAAAGGCCCGAACTGCGCTTCGATTTGTTTTATCTTTTGTTGTATGGCACTTTTCCGAAACTAGCAGTTGCGCCGCTCCCCTCAAAACGAACAACACGATGTTGGTCTGACAACTTGCAAAACGGGTCAGAACCTCACATCGGGAAAAATGACCTTTTTTTTCATTGCCGCGTGTTTTCTTTTCTGGTATCTGTGCCTAGCAACTTCTGCTTGTATGCTTGCGTGTCACTCGCAACTCTGCCTTTACTGTTGCCAAGCACAGAATATGTGTATTGTGTGGCAGCTGAGTAAACAGTGACATGATCAGCACAAGAGCGCTTGAGGTCGGGGATCTCTCCTGTGGGATTAGATAAGGGGCTAATTGGGGCTAACAAGGACTAGACACTCATATGTTCTTTGTTTTCTTCCCGCCCCCCCACCCCCCCCACACACAGTGAACCTGTTAGATTCTAAAGCAAGCCAAGGAGAGTTAGGATGGATTTCCTACCCGTCACATGGGGTGAGTATCCTCTGTCTTGAGTTAACTTAGACGTGTGATGCTACTGACATTGAGGAGCTACTGTTATTTCCACTGTGACGGTATTTTATGTGGGTTTTGATTGTTTTCACAATTTCTCTCTCTCTCGCAATGTAATGTCAGACAAATAAGCCAAGTGTAGATTAACCCATTTCTTTAGACATTTTGGTCCATTTTCCAACTCACAGGTTAAAGGTTAAACGTCTAGCACCCGCCATATGGTCGAGATGCTTAAGAGAAAATGTTTGTATTGGTGTTAACTGTATTTGTGTGTGTTAAAAGAAAGATTATGGTATTAAGGGATTTTGGGTTGTTTGGACAAAAGCATCCTTGCCGGAATGTTCAATAGGCTTAACCTCTTTCTGGCACGATACGCATTCAAAAAATTTTTCCAATGCTCAGTTAAATTAATATTGTCATAATACCATCTATTCAAAAAAATCTCAGCTATTTATGTTCAAAAGCAAAATAAAGTTCTTGGAGAACAAAAGTGCAGTTGAAATAACTTAATACAAATTAAAGTAGCGCTGTTTGACCCATTTCCTTTGTTTAAAAAAATATTTCATAGCGTGCCACATTTGACTTAATTTTACTAAACCTACAAAAGGTTCACAGAATCTCTCAGATTTTACAGAACAAAACTAAATCCTGCCTGCATACCAGTGATATAGCTTTTCTGGGATACTAAACAATAACGATTGCATGCATCCACAGAAATCTTTTTTTATTTTTAAACCACAACAATTTGCATTATGTAAATTTCACACTTGAGTGTGCTTTTTGAAATGAACTTGCACCATACTTTTGGGATAAAAAGGAAAAAAAATCTGCAGACTCATCTGTCAGCCTTTCTCCACTACAAAGTGTCTGCAGTGGGTTCTCGCTCAGAGTTTATTTGTCTAACTGGTTAGACTACTGTGCCTCAGGGCTGACCGGCGCACTCACATATGCACACGCACACCCACGCACACACACATTCACATAAGCGCATTTTCTTATTTTTTTCCCTGATTAAGTGTTACTTTTTGGCTGTGACTTAAAATAATTTTCATTTGCTCAGAAGAGCTGCCAGAAGTTTTTTCCTCAATCGCACCATATGACTGGCACTACATGAAGTTTTAACTTTACATATAAAGTTAATATTAAAAATATACTTAATGTGAAGACAGTTACAATTTCCTGAATCATTTGTTAAATACATTGAAAGGCGTCAGACAAATAAGGTATGTAAACTTTGCCTTAAATGAGCAAAGTAATAATACAGTGGAAGCTAGAAAGATGTGTATCCATGGAGAAAAAAATATATCATACAAAATGACTAAAAATGCAAAATCCAACATTAAAAAAAAAGTCTTAAAATAGAATCGAATAGAGATCAAATTGTGACATGCGTGATGTCAACAATTCTTGTGAGACCTCAATTCACTAAGCAGAAAATGTGTGGTGGTCAGGGGGGTGGCCCGATAGCCACCACTGGCCACCACATAGCTCCGCCTTTGAATGATCGGAGTAAAAACCAATTGAAGTTAGCAATAAACGCAGGTCCCACCCATGTCCAAAAACATTTTATTTTATTTTTTGCAGATTTTATTTTGTAGTAATGAGCAACAGAAATAGATGGTTAGGGAAAATATATGTGAGTAAAAGTATACATTTTATTGAGGAGTTGTAGTGGAGTAAAAGTTACCAGAAATGTAAAGAATATAGTAAAGTGCAATATGTGAAAATTATATTAAAATACAATAATGACATTATAAAATAGAAAATAAATAACCCGTGCTGTCACAGTCCTGTCATTTCCCCCTATTTTGTTCTTTGTATTCATATAGTGATTAAAACAAGGTGGATTGATGTTGTACTATGTTACCGGTTCGGTCATTGTTGTCCAAATTAAGAACAGCTTTTTTTTTCTTAAATGTCTTATTTTGATTAAACACAGAAGATAATCAGTCTTCTTTCATGAAGGACTACAGAAATCAGTCAACAATTACTGTTGATATGCTAAAATCAGAATCCAATAAAAAAAAAAGGCTCCAAAGTTGTTGATTAATTTGATAATCAATTACTTCTCGATTAATCGATTACTTTTGACAGCTCTATAAATAAGAAGGGCAGAGGTACCAATGCTGCAATGTCCTTACTGAATGTGAGATCAAAAAGACAGGGATTGATCGATATGACGGACGTAAAGAAAAGAGAAGAGAAAAGCAGGATGAGAGACAGAATGTGAGTGAAAGAATGCTGATGATGAAGTCCTCAAGGTGAATCATCTGTAATTACTCACGTCATCTAGTGACTTGCTCCGATAAGCAGCCTGCCCTGGGACAGTGCTGCGCACAAATGATTTCTCATAATGTGGCAGCGAGCCCTGACACGCACACGCACGCACGCCCCTTCACATTGACGGGAGAGGCAGTGGCTATTGGTCCGCTGAGACACAACACGCTCCGGTCAGGGCAAATTAAAGAGTTCAGCCTCCCAGGATGTTCGCAGTGCAGACAAGCTGAAATGATGAGTGTCTGTGTGTTAGTATATGCCAATGTGTGTGATCCAGATAGACTCTTATCTGTTTGGGAGGCAGGCTGATGGCTGAGCAGTGTCCTGGGAGCTTAGCCGTCCACAAGACTAAAGAGAGTTACAGATTACATTCTTGAGTGCTCTGAAAGCATTCTTCAGCAACAAACCAACACCCCAGACGCTCCCTGGACATGCAAATAGAATTAATGGGTACACATGGTTAAGTCTATTTTGCGTGGAAGCCAGTGGAGAATACAACTACATTGCGGCAGTGGCCAACAACTTTGCATATCCCGAGATCATAAACTTGAGCAAAAGTTTATGAATGAAGTTGAAATAAAACTCGAAAAAAGTTCGAATTTTAGGTCGTGGACAATGTATTGGTACACATGGCTGACTTGTGCAGCAAGTGTGAGATTGATTCCCACACAGTGAGTGAATTTTGTTTATCTTGATGTGTGATTGACCAGCAAACAATCCTCACATACTCTGCATTAAGTCCACAGTCAGCTGTGATAAGCTTGAGCTTCCCCGTGACCCAAAGCAGGATAAGCGGTAGACATGAACGGATTATAACAACAATAAAAAAAAATACCTTCAAAAATAACATGAAAAAACGTATACGAAGAAAAGCTATGTAACTTATACAGTATATATTTTTATTTGCGGTAAATTGCTTTGCCTCCCAAAAATTTGAAATGTTTTCACTTAATTGTAGTGTTTATTTTTATTTTTATGATGTTGTACGGTGACCTTGAGTGTCTTGAAAGGCACTTATAAATTAAATTTATTATTATTATTATTATGTTCTATCATTTGCACCACCACTATTTCGAATATTCTCCATGTTTTTTTTGTTTTTTTTTACAGTATACTTACTGTACCCTTAAGTTGTATGTGGGAAAGGAGAACCGCAATCCCCAAAGCACTTTTCAGTCATCCATGAAAGGGCAAAAGAACAATAAAACATATTGGAAGACAGTGAGCACTTTCATGCCACAGCTCAGGCCCAGACACTCACACACAGACTCAGTTCATGCACCACCTCATTGGGTACTGCCTCTTAAAGGCACATGCATGTACACAGAGGCTTGCAGTTTTTAATTTTTATGCTCAATTGTGTTTTTTTTAATGTGTTGGAGGGACACAACTATTAAATCAAATGGATAAAGACCTTTTTTTTTCAGGGTCGATACTGATTATTAGTCGCCAACGTGACCGATAACTGATATGTGAAGCCGATATTCATTTTCACAAAAATGGAAAATATTGGCATAAAAAAATATTATTATTATTATTTATTTGTATTTTTTTATTTAACTCTCTCTAACTGTTTAAAGCATACGTTTATTTATTATTATTATTTATTTATGAACTACTTTTTTTTTTAATGTCAATAGACATACTTGTTTTATAATTCTAACTAAAAGTTTAGTGACCTCCCCGGGTCATTAGCATGTGTTAAAAAGTTAAATAAAAAAATAGTAAATACAAAAAACTAAATTGCTCCATATTGTGTCCTACAGTAAATAACATTTTCCACTTAAAAAAAAAATAAATAAATTTTAAGTTGCTGCAGAGAATTCCCGGCGTGAGCAGCATCTCTTCTAAAGTTTAAATAAATACGCACTGATAGTTCCTTAAAGTTAACATAGTTTCAAATTGATCTGTTAAGATTCTTCAAAAAGGCAGATGCCGATATTGTTAAAATGCTGAATATTGGCGCCAATAATCAGCCAAACGTTTCATTCCATCCCTGAAAAACATGTTTTTTAATGGTCTCGCTACATCACAGATTTTCATGCAGGAAAAGCATTATCATTTTTTTCATCAAAGTTTTCCTCAATATTTCTCCCTGCAACACATTTGTTATGTTGGCATCAGTATAAAGGAGCATTGAGTCAATGTGACTGCTAAATAAAAAGACATCCTTGTAATTGTCTATAGCGCCCCAAGACTGCCAAAAAGTGACTTTTCCCATCACATCATAGAAGTTGCATATGGTAATAATTGCAACTTGTACACAATCTTGCCTGGATTGACGCTGGCATGGTTTTATTTACACCAGTTCATCTGTGTTGTGAACATTAAACACATTCACATTTTGTTTAAAAATCAGCCAATTTTCTTGAAGATTGGCAGCAAAGCCAAGCAGAGGAAGCATGCAACGTGTGCTCTTTTTGGATAACGGAGGCTGACCAAATGCCCTTTGACTGATATGCAGCAGTTGTCGCGTCTGTGACCCCCGGTGACCCCTACAGAGGCCAGAGTGTAAGATGGCTCCAACTTACTGTGGGCAGTGATCAAACCATTAACTACTCCGCTATCGTCATTAGTCCCCTCTATGTTTTATAGAAACGTGATTTTTGTTTATATATGTTGAGTTTTAAAGTATAGACTATTGAGACTCACTGCAAAGTTTCATCAACCATTATTGCTGAATTCATTCAGGATGCTTACCTTCTGTCTTGTTTCCTAAAGTCTTGTTCTAAAAGCATTGTTACCCTATACTGGCCTCTACACTGGCCCGTTAACTCTCATTGACCTTCCTTTGAAGCGGGTGAACTGGTGAACTGCTGAGACGTGCCTGTTGCCATAGTTGTCATTTCTTGAACAGCTCATGTTACCGCACTCTCATTTTACTGTCCCTTAAGTTGCTTCACCTACAGCAAAGATCAGAGCAACCTGGGACAGCATCACACCAAACAGTGGCCCAGCTGTGACCATGGGGGGCAGGGGGCAGAGGTCACAAGGTCCGATGTAGGGTCCTAGTGTTGTTATATGTCAATTAGGATCCAACGGGAGGGGAGTTTCACCCACTTGGTGATAAACAAAAGACTTGTCCGCTTGTTGCTTTTAATTA
This sequence comes from Leptonotus elevatus, assembly GCF_054856555.1. Lineage (NCBI taxonomy): Eukaryota > Metazoa > Chordata > Actinopteri > Syngnathiformes > Syngnathidae > Leptonotus > Leptonotus elevatus. The sequence goes on along the minus strand of NC_141250.1, from coordinate 15,179,850 downwards.
TTGAGACATGTTTGGGAAGCAAGCGTCTCCATATCCACAGTTGGGTTTCCTCATCTGTTGGATGAGCTTCGCTAATAGTTACAAATTGTATGTTTCAAAAAAAGTATTCTTAATAGCTTCCCATGTTTCTAATTAATAAACTAAACACAGAAAAGCCAGCAATTTAGTTGTTTTAATTGTACAATGGCGATAAAGGCACAAGTCCTACAAACTTTGCTTCGCTTCAGCAGGTCATTTATGTATAAATCCATTTTATAGACATGGAATTGTCGCAATGAGAGGAATGTCTTAATGTGAAAGATGGGACATATGTCTTGTATGCAAGCAGAACCACGCAAAGGGAAAATTATTTTCTCGCAGAATAACAAAGGCAGTGGTTGACAGCATAAACAACAATGATCCAACTCCACTGAACTACAAATGAGGCACTAAGTAGACTCAAATGAGTTACCACACAGAAAACGCACCTCTGGGTAGAACACAGTGAAAGGCTGATTGCTGATTGGCTAAAAAGAGAAGAAGCAGGGCGGGACTGATGAGGCAGTGAAATTAATAACACTGACACTTGGAGGAAAAACATTCATCCATCCATTTTCTATACTGTTTATCTTCAATGGGGTCAAATGAAAAATCAAAAAAGACAACTGATTTAATTAATTAATGAATTAATAATAATAATAATAATAATAATATATATTTTTAATTACATGAACAAACTCTAGTAGTCCATCCATTTACTATGGCATATCATAATCAGGGTCACAGGTACTGTCACATTTTTTTTTACTCACGACTGCCACCTCTGGCCCAAAGCGTAACTGCAGCATCCCAACTGTAGAAAGTTAGCAGCTAATGTATGCAGTGTCGTACGCTAGCAAACACCACAGGCTAATGCTAGCACTACGCCACATGCCCGCTACTCCACTCAACCCCTCCCCTCCCCAAAGAAACTGTGCAGGGTCCGCAAACTCTATAAAGGGAAGATAAAAGCTGATAGGTGCAGTCAGAGTAAAACAGTTAGGGCTCTTTGTACTCATCTGGGCATTGGTGGAGCATGCATGGTGTAGAAAAAGCTGTAATATTACCTTTTTAAATGACACAATGCACCTTTAAGAGCAGGAATAAATACAATACTCCCTAAAAAAAAAAAGCATTGAAATGTTCACTTTATTTAGCCACGGCACTCAAGTATGTCTTCCTTTGCCTGTTTTTGTTGGACCTATTAGGCTACACTGTTGAATGAGGCGACGCTGTGAAACTAATACAGTGGTGGATAAACACCAATGGGATTTCAAGGGCCATTTTTTTTGTAGCTTATGGTGTTCTCTCCTTCCTCCATCACTCCGCTCTGCTCTTTGGCGCTATCGCTACTTGAGCTAGCGTCGCCTCGCCAGCTCTCCAGGCTTTCACTTGAGGTCTTTACTAAGAGATGAAAAGCAAGTGGCAATCCTTAAGCCTGAGAGGTCCTTGAACACTCAAAAGATATGATTTGCACACACACAATCACAACAAAATTAGTAATAGAGAGCAGGAGCGTTCAAACCTTGTCATGCTGTGTTCACACTTTAAAAACACCTGCTGTGTGTCTACAGTGGGCATTCCACACGAACTATATATGAATGCGCATACAGTATTGTTCCGGAAGGTTTTAAGTTTCAAGTAACACTTGTCAAAAAGTGCTGATAATTTTGTTTCCACGTATCAAGACAGTCTCTTTGTCACTCAAAAGTGCTGCCCATCATTTCTGTTTCATTTTACCAGAAGAGAACAAAGCATTCCTTTAGACTCAGTGCTTCTTAACCTTGTTGAAGGTACTGAACCCCGCCAGGTTCCTATTACTGGTGAACAAAATGAACAAGGAGAATAGCCTTTTCATCAAATCTGGCTCACTTACCTTGAATTCAGAAAGTGTTGTATTCCTCTATTCACTATCTCCATGCAGTTTAACTAATTATTCCTTTAGTTTTTCTAGATAGCTAGAATTAATCAACTTGGCATTGCAAATCATGCAGTTAGGACGCTGACTCCTATCACTCCAATCAACTCCATATTTATAGAGCACTTTAAAACAACCACTGCTGATTTCTTAGGAAGGAACCCAAAAAACAGCAAAAGCCCCAGAATTCAACCCTGTGGAACACCATATGTTATACATGTGAATTCATATTGCACATATTCCTCCGACCATTGTCCTTTTTTGCTGGCCAAGTGGGGAATATCATAACGAAACATTAGAGTCAGGTGTGTGTCTTGACCTCCGGCAAACACCTCAGACTGACTCACCGAACCCCTGGAGTTCGATCGAACCCAGGTTAAGAACCGCTGCTTTCGACCCAATCATTCTAATGTCTGTCAATTTAACCACAATGAACCCAGTGTTTCAGGTATTTTCCCATTCATCATCTCTCTGATTCACTGTTTATTTTCCTGAACTGCGAAGCCAAAGCGCATGATAAATGAGTCTTCCCACTGTGTTGAATTCAAAAGGAATGACCCCGCTTTCTTGTCTCCTTTCCTCTCTCATCGCTTTCTTCCAGTGGAGGGAAAATGTAAGATAGCCATGAACGTTCCTGGTATACACTGAAATCTCTCCATACTTTCTAGCTTCTTTATTTTCGTAGTAGTTACCGCACGTTTCTATTAGTAGCATTACTATGACGTAGATAGCCAACGACTGCAGTCCTCACTTGTAGATCAACAGTTAGTAAAAGGGGTGGAAAAAACTCTACAAGATTTTTTTTTAAAGAACAGCCTGCAAAATGTACTGATTTTAAAAATATATTTTGTATTTGTTTCATTTCTAGAAGATTTGATCAATTTGGTGTTCTATAATAGATCTGGTAGTGGAATTTTTCACCCTTAAGTGTTTAGATTTCAGCATGGATGTGTCTGAATCTAAATAACTTGACTGTAAATCTTGCAGAATGGTAATAACTTTCTTTTTTGTCTCTATTATCCTTCCCTATTTTTCCTTATTTCTGCTTCTCTGATGCTTTCCTTTCCTCTTCTGTTCACCCAAAATTGCTCCCGACTATCTCTATTTCCTCATCTTTTACTTCTTTGGTTTCTATCTTTTATTACTTCCTTACTTTTTCTGCCTTTTCTGTCCTGCATTTACCTCTGCGGCTTTCCTATCTTTTGCCTCTATTCGTCTTTCCCTACTCCTGTCCTTTGTCCCTTTCCATCAAATTTTTTTCAGTGGGAGGAGATCAGTGGGGTGGATGAGCATTATACCCCCATCAGGACTTTCCAGGTGTGCAATGTAATGGAGTACAGCCAGAACAACTGGCTTCGCACCAACTGGATCCCTCGCCAGTCAGCCCAGAAGATCTACGTGGAACTGAAGTTCACACTGAGGGACTGCAACTCCATCCCGTTAGTGCTGGGCACATGCAAGGAGACCTTCAACCTTCTCTATTTGGAGACTGACGACGACCAAGGCAGTCACTTCCGAGAACACCAGTTCTCCAAGATCGACACCATAGCCGCGGATGAAAGTTTCACTCAAATGGACCTCGGCGACCGTATTCTCAAACTCAACACTGAAGTGCGTGAAGTGGGACCCATGACCAAGAAGGGTTTCTACCTGGCATTCCAGGACGTGGGTGCCTGCGTAGCGTTAGTCTCCGTGAGGGTTTACTTTAAAAAGTGCCCAAAGACAGTGAAGAATCTGGCATCCTTTCCTGACACGGTGCCAGTGGACTCCCAGTCACTGGTCGAGGTGAAAGGTTTATGTGTCAATAACTCGAAAGAGGAGGAGCCGCCGCGAATGTACTGCAGCACGGAGGGCGAGTGGCTTGTGCCTATTGGAAAGTGTCTGTGCAACCCAGGCTATGAAGAAAGAAGCAACACCTGTCAAAGTAAGACAGTATTTTATTCTTGCATGCATTATTGCGTCTGTCACCTTCCCATGTACCATTTATTTTCTTTTACACATTCTTGAATCCGCTTCCCTGAATCACACACTTGCCTTTGAAATGTTGGATGCCTTATAACGCACATTTAACAAATATGTGTTTGATGTGAATACTTTCACACCCCATATCTGTCAGCCCAGAATTTTTATAACATAAAATGTCCAATCTTTATTTTTAAGTTGATGCATGTGTGTCCTGCGTGAGTACAAATAACCCAAGAAAATCATAGTGGGGGTGGATGAATCAGCAGTCACACATTTATTTTTCCATTCATGCATGATTTGTTATCCAGGTCTTGGGCTGTAGTGTTCAGCACACGGTAGTTTGATAGTAAGCCGCTCTGTGTCACATCATTAACTTTGGGGAGATCTGAACAAGAGCACCAAGAATGGAAGTGATAACACACAAGAGGGTTGGAGGCTGAACGGTAAAATACGAAATAACTGTGGTGGTGGTTGTGGGTGTTGGAGGAGACATGAGTGAGTCGGCGTAAAATCAAGTCTGGAGATACTCAGTTTCACCCTGGAAGTGTATTGATACCCTGGAGGTGGTTTCCAGCTATCCTGCTGCCTAATTTTGGTCTGCTTACGTCATTATTATGCGTAAGACTGATGTGAGTTGTTGACAGTTGGTTGCTGGAGCAAAAGTATGCAATGAGCGGATGGGCTGTTTTATTAGTACTTACCAACGCTTTTGAAAGTATACTCAGTATTTCTATTTTTTTGTTTTTATTGTTCTTGTATATTATTTCATGTCATTTTCAAATATATTGTTTAATATATTCATTTTAATTATCCAACTGTTTTTGTGGCGTGGCTCCGTGATAGAGTGCTCGTCTCCCATACGTGAAGTTGAAAGCTAAGAAAGCGCTATATAAATAGCAGTCCATTCCATTTGATAAACACTTGTCCTCATTGCTCTTTACTATGAAGGGGATATGTTAATCACTATTCCATTAATTTATTTGTTTTGTATGCACAATAGGACATTGTCTATGGTTTTTGACTGTGATATTCCCATTGAGTGGCTTCACAGGATCACTGCCATAATGATGATGATGATCGTATCTCAGTAGCCACACTACACAACTTCAACTTTTAATATTTGAATTGTCTCTTGTTTCACTTTGAAAAACATAATTCACTTGTTCACAGTGTTCACAGTAGCTCGCATAATGCTTTATGCTAGCTACTGTGAATAGCTAGCATAAAGCATTATACTAGCTACTGTGAACACTGCGAACATCTCTTATTATTCAGAGACAAATACGTAATTCAAAAATCTGACACAGGATATCGTGACATCCTGAAACACAATTAGAACATCATAGCAATTGATGTCATTTTCCAGAGCTACCACACAGTTTGAACAGAACTCAAACATCATTGCGCCCATTCATCCCTCTTGCCTCTTTTGTATCTATATAAAAAGACCATCACATGGCCACCTCTGCTTTTTCAAAAATTGTTTTGGAAACTTTGAGATTACACATATCGGTGGTTTCTGGCAACTTCCTGTTTAATTCATGCTCCTCTGGTTTATGCATGTGTTTACATTTTTTGAAATTAAAGCCAAAAGTGCTTGCAGACACAGCATGTGCTGTAAAACCCCAAGCTGTCTTCAATGTGGCTGGCAGCGGTGGTTTATGTCATTCTATATGTTCTCCTCCAGAATATTAATGTGTTTGAGGCAGACATTTCTGCACTAGCTTCTCCACAATGGCTGTAATGTTCTTCTTGTATGGGAGAGAATATCTGCATCTCTTTTATCATATCTGGTTGCAAATACTGCCATGTTGATGCACGTTCTGCTTTCCAGAGCCAGGCTCGTTGTTAATTAAAGATCAAAGAGAGTGTCACGGGTTAAACCCCTGCTGCTGGGGCCAAGGGAACTTCTTTTCTGGGATGGTGGACTTCTGGCAGACTGACTGTCCTCATGCTTTGTTATCACTATCATGCGGGTATCCTGTGCTAACAAAATGTCAAAAGATAGAGAGGAAAGAAATGTATACTCGTTCTGCTCTGATAAATAAGGATTATCGTGAGTTGTTGCTGTTCTGATAATGCTTAGAAACAGTCTACCTCTGACCTGGGTTATGACCTGTGACTGCTTAAATATGATAAGAGTAGTTCTAAAAGCATGGCTGCTGTAATGGCGTACATACTGCAGATGCAATATCAAATGTTCATTGTGCGAGACAATGCCAACCACTTGAGCCAATCAGCCTTCTTTCACATCCTAACTCCATGTGAATTGTGTGAATGTTTGGATGTACTGGACAATCTCTTATTGAATTCAGAGTGCTCTAATGGACTCTAATAAGGTCTTATGTTACTCTGGAGTGGGACAGCTGCATCAACAGGCCCCTGCATCCCCCACGTGCAGCCACCATGGGCCCCTGAGTACAGCTCACTGCCCAGACCCTCTGTGTTAACAGACAGATGAGTGTATGGAGTTAGGTCACCTTACAGACCGATAGCAAGGAAGCTGAATGCATATCAATGTTGCAGTAGACAGCTCAAGGTGATAAATACAGGCATGTGTAAGACATATATTAGCCGCACACAATATCAGTGGCAGTATCAAAAACGAAGGCAAGAACACCCGAAAACAAGCAGCAACAGAGGGTCTGATTGTAGAGCATCTGCAGGGAAGAAACTTGATGATGTCCGTGGCCTTTATTAGCCAAGTATTGATAATTAGGTGATATTTAAAATTGTGTCACTTTTACAAGTTTGACAGCGATATTTTGGCTCGCTGTAAAAACGGGCACATCTTCATTATCATGGCGGGGCAAGTCTAGTGTACTAGTTTTGGAATTTGGCAGACTTGCATTATAATGGCCACAATGTGCCTAACAATTTGGTGACATAAAGTAGACTAAACTTCAGACCAGGTGAGACCAGGTGGTTTAATGCGATTTTAGTGTATTTGATCCAGGCGCAGGCTGGTCTGATTCTGAGACCTGCAGACGTGTGTAGTGGATGTCGCCGGTTGTCACACACAGACGCAGAATTATAAGTGCAATGCAGTCTCCAAGTGCCACAGACACTTTTAAACATACTCTACACATGCTAATCTCCTGCATGGACTCCAGTGAGTCCGTTATGCTTCCATTATGTAGACCAGGTGTCTCTCCTGAGCTGAATTTAAAGGGAATGATGGGAGCCTCGGTTGGTCGGGAATCAAGTTGGCTGTGTTCACTCCAACAACGGCGCAAATACCGACTTTTAACTGCACTATTCTACGACAATACCAAAAGAAAGAAAATTCCACCTATGCACAGTTAAACTTATTCACTCCCAGCCTTTTTTGCTGAAGCAACCTGGCTGTTATACTGGATTTTGACTGATTTTGCAAGGCTTACGGAATATTGTGTGTCGTTAAAGTTAATCTAATTTCACAAATCTGTTTTAAAACAGTGGGGGAAAGAGCTTTTTGCAACATGGCCCTGGTTGATCTCCTACACTCTGCTGCGGCTACATCAAAGCCTTCTGTATGCTCTTGCATAACAAAACATACAAAACGTAAAAAAATACATTTTTGAGAGCATGGTAGGTTAAAATGGTTAAAATAGAGCGTATTTATACGTTTTTGGGAGCAAATGAGTTCAACTGCATTCATTTGACATAAAATGGAATTTCTAACTAGTAAATGGCACATTTTTGTGGACCATCTTAAAATCAAAGCTAAAATTCCACATGATTTACATCTTGACTACAGTACTTTATTTCAAATGTATTGTGGTGTTGTATAAAGGTACGATTCTGAATAAAAAAAACACATCCCATTTCAAATATTTATATATCTAACTATAGTCTCTTTATTTACAGGTACACGCCCAAACAAAAGTTCATCTAAAATCACAACTGAGTAATCAGGTCACTATTGAATTAAAGAGAATGTTGACATGGAATGCGATGCGAGAGTTGTTGATATTGAATGTTTTTGCGCCTCAGTGATTCAAACTGCTCTTTGTTGAATATTTCATGTTTTGTTTTTCATCACGGCTGTAGCATTAATGCAGGATCTCCCATTAACTGACACCTCTGGCGTGATGAGAGAGGGGCCGAGAGAGAACATTAGAGCGGTTTTCTGTTTATACAGACACAGTGTGTTTAAAGGGCCTCTATAGAGTACACTTGCATTATAATCTCGTATGTGTGTGTCTAGAGTTCCGTTCATGATGTGAACTGTTTATGGAAACAAATGAGGTTTTTTTTTTTCCAAGGTGCCGTCAAAAGCATGTACCCGTATTTGTTATTAAATGGAAAGCATGGACAATAGAATGATCAGAATGTGCATTTAAGCCTTATTTGTGTATGTGACCAGTGGCACAGAATGGATATTCCATCATCTGCATCCCAGCGGCCAATGTGTTGGGGTCTTAGCATGTGAGTGGTTATGACGGCGGTGGCCAGATTACTGTATGTTTTGAGAGTAGCCTTTCCGCAGAGAATGTGGGGCCAGATCTAATCTATACTAAGTCAGTCTTTCATCTGTCAATAGAACAAACTGCAGCAGGTGAAGCGACTCCTGTCTGCCATCAGTGTGAAATTCCTGCGACCTTAATTTGATCCTAAAACAGCAAACGGATGTCTGTAAGGAGAGTGTGGATGTGTGTGTATAAATGTGTTTGTGTGTGTGTGTGTGTGTGCCGCTATATATGCATTTTGCAAATGCAAGCAGCTGTCCGGTTGCATGTTGATGAGAGGAGTTTACGTTCTCACTTGATGTATGAAGTCACACAATAGCTTAACCAGACAGCCACATTGTTAATGCTTTAAACATTAATGCATTCATACGCTGAACGTGACTCAATGTTCTCCTCACATCTGATTTACTAGAGTAAAGGGATTGTTTGTTGGTAAATATTATGGCACTGTATATAAAATGGCCAAGATATGACTATCATGTCAATGAATGTGTTTTTTTTCCACTAGGTAATTTTAAGGAAAACCAATAAATCTCAATCTTCAAATTTTGCTGTTTTGTTATAGATCAGTGGAGTTAATCAAGTTCAGTGGCATTGGGGAACCTGCTCCATTTATAATTTATAGTAATACTGGTGTCTTTGTGAATTATCTTCTGAATAATTGTTGAACTGGACCTGAGCAAGGATGCAATAAAATTGAGTATAGGCTATACAAGTACAGTTAAATTGCCAAATATCTCTCTCAGAGAAAAAAAAAAAGCCAAATAAGATGAATATTTTCTCTCTGTGGGCTAAAGTAGTAGTGACATTAGACATAAAGGGCACAAAATTGTTTAAGTAAGGGCCAAAATTGAGGATTATACAGTAAATTTTGTGTTCACTCATTGAAATAGATCACATTGCACTGCTGGTAACACTGAAAGCGATATACAGTTTGTTATATAAATGAAATAATATGCCACGACAATTTTAGTTTCTAGCATTGAAATAATGTGAATATTTAAAAAACATTTTCTCATTCATTACTTCTTATTTTTTCCTGTGCCGCCTCTTCATAGCTCTGCACAGCAGTGCTCTTAGCATCTGGCTTTTAGAGGTAGTATTTAAACACCAAATCAACCATCACAAGCGGTCACAGATTTGATTAATCACTCCGTGCGTGCTAAATTATTCCATTTGCAATAGTCTTCCCAAAATGCGCAACATGAAATGTGAGGCATTTTAGCACATTTGGCAGACGCAATTCTGGGTCGGCTCGGTTAACGATTCAGCTTCTACGTCTGCCGGCCATCTTTGCTTTAGTAAATCAGGCCCCCGCAGAAATTGCTATGACCTGGTTTGGTCTGACTTGATTTTGTTTGTCACAACATTGTCTCTGATTGCCTCTCTCTCTCATTTTAAAGTGGAAACTCCAGATAAAAAAAAACACCAAAAAAACACACACACAATTCTACTACTACTACAAATAATAATAATAATAATAATAATAATAATAATAATAATAATAATAATAATAATAATAATAATAATAAAAACATTACCTAGTTTTTTTTTTTTTTTTTTTTTTCAAACAAGCTTCCTAGCCAGATATTTGTCCGGGTTCCATAAAATCACATTTATTTGGCTCCCCTAGAAAGTCTGCCTTTGTTTGTGTTGACCGTTATATAACCGCTCGCCTCTCGAGAGCATGTCATCTCTGCTCACACATGAGCGTGCATCTGTATAGTATATGTCTGTGTGCTGTAGCTTTTATATTTTCTTCCCAGCGTAAACGGAACAATTGTTCTCCGTTCCAGAAGCACTCAGCTACACATGATACTTTTACTGTAGATAATGTCTTTTACTATTTGCTGACCAGATTCGGGCTGCATCGCTTTTTGTGGTTGAGTGTAGGGTTATTTAATATTGCACAGAGACATCCAGCAAAATGCACACATATTTTCAACATAGACGTTTGTATCAAATCATTAAATTTCGCGGTCCGATGTATGAATGCAGTGCATTTTTTGTTTTTGTTTCGGTAAATGAAGTGTTATACTGTCGATGGCTGTGTTCTAGGCTAGTGTTCCATTGCATCCGTCCTCTCCTCCCCTGTCACTTTAGTTTAGCGTGAAGGCTTTCTTCGCTGCAGCCTTTTGGCCGGGTGCTCACTGGAATGTAGCCATTTTGGAGCGAAGAAAGAAATAGAGGAGAAGAGGCGAAAAGAATGGACACGGTTTGGATTGAGTGCTCCAGTATCATGGTCTTATTACCATATTGTGAAATGGTAAAAAAACAAAAAACAAAACGTCAGTCCAGTGAGAAGTTGCTTTGTAATAGATTTTTCATAAAAATCAGGCAATGTAAATTCTTACTAGTCTTCACTCCAAGTCTTGACTTTTTGGGGGCTCCTCCATAGCCTTGATGTATACACAAAGCTAATTAAAAAGCTTGGTGAGGGGCCTGCAGTAATCATACCACTCCACTACACAGCAGCCTGGAGGAACATCTGACTGGGGAGGGGGAGCAAAAAAAAGAAAGAAAAAAAAGAAGGGAGTGTGGAAAAAGTGAAAAGAGAAAAGCAAGAGGATGAGTGTGTAGTTAATTAGAGACACCATTAATTCAAAGACTGGAATTGACTTAGCAAAGCAACTCAGCAATAATTTTGACCGCTGGAGCATGTACTGATCCCTTTGCCCGCGCATGTGTGTGCGTGTGTACCCGTGTGTTTGTGTGTGGTGGAGAAGGAGAGGGCCAGAAAGTTAAATAAAACACACACTCATATGCTCACCCTTGTGGTTATAAGTGTGCTTTTAATATATGTATGGACCCATCCAATGTACGGCATGCTGCTGCTATATTGCGGTTCATTGCTAGCACCCACGCTAACATATATCATGTTAATAGCCATTTTTTTTCCACAGAGCAAAGAGAATATGTGCCTATGAGTAATGTTGTGTGCACTTCATATGTGTTGCTAGCTAACGTTGTTTGAACGTTATAATTACTGCAACATCTATACTCATTTCCGTTGTTTCTGTCTCATTTCTGTTTGTAGCATTTCATGCTGTATGTTAACATAAAGCTAGCGGACTTCGGTTAGATGACATTTTACAGTTTGATTGAACATTTTGGTGTTTTAATATATAACGTTTGATTCTGTTGTGTTTAATATGCCAGTTTTACAGTAGACTTCAACTGGAAGGGACAAATAAACAGTTTGGACTGAGCAGACTTTAGAGAACTGTGGGAGCAAGAGAGGGCGAACAGGCGCTAATGAATACTTTGAAAATTGTGTTTTAATAAGTTTAGGCGTGTTTTAATACAATTTATTGTCTTTAAAGTGTGTGTGATGGGATAAAAATCCCAAATATATATTTAGACACCTAGCAAAAATTGTCTCAAAAGATAGTGACAAACTGAATTTGTAGCTGTTAGCATTTGTAGGCGGCAAATTAGCAGGTTGTAGCTAAGGATGCGATGTTGTTGTTTTCTTGTTCATTTGTGGCATCATTTCCTGTTGCGCTCCTCTTTATGGGCCTTCCACTGCAAGCTGGGGATGGCGGGTAAACCTGCCACCCTTGGGTCCTTGTAATGTCGGGACTTCAAAGCTGCTGGTAACCACAGGCTCAGGAATTCAACTTAACACACAGAAACAAACACACACACACATCCATTGAAAGGATAGATAGGGTGTTTATTTGTTGAAGAGGCCTGGCCAGTTGACAGCACCACTTCCCAGTGGTCAGTCTTTGTGTGTGAGCGTGTGCGCATAAGGACTCGATGTGTGTGGTTTTGTGTCTTTCCACAGTAAAGAAAATGTAAAAATACAGAGTAACATTTTATATAGGCCCTATGTATGTTTGCATGCAAACCACATACGCAATTGATGGGTGTTGAAGTTTTCCTGACATAGATTTTTGTGTGTGCGTGAAGTGTGTTTTGTGTGTGCATGTGTGTGTACACTCGTTTGCTAGTGTGGCCTTACAGTGACAGCAGGATGGACATGGTGGGAAATGCTGCACTGACACTGTGGATGTTTGGAAACATGCAATGTAACAGGGAAGTCAATCCATCACTGCTTGATAGGCAAGTAAAGGCGAATTGAATAAGAATAAGGAAGTAGGAGGGGGAGGTTGTCACAGAAAGAGAAAGCTGTCAATGGTTTAAAGACTTCTCCAGAAACTGTCAAAAGATTTCTGCTGTTAGATCAGCAGATAGTGACTTGCAGCATTTTTTTTTTGTCATCCATGTTCCTCCACTCTCTGTGTTTACTTTCGATGTTGCGTAATAAAATGTATCTATATATTTTATTTTGACAATATTGGTGTACCTCTGGTTTGTTTAGTTGCTTTGTAGGTCTTAGAAAATAAATGAATAAATGAATCAATTAATTAATTAATTTAAAAAATACTATATATATATTTTTTTTTACTGATCTTATCCCACAATTCTGATCAGCAGAAAATATACGACCAGGCCCGTGATCGAGATCGGGACATACCTAATGTATACAGCTTTGTATTATCATATAAATATGATGGTTTTGTCTAATACTTTTCTGAATGCGATAAAGCCCATATCCCGCCCGCTGAAGGGGCAAATGATTGTTTGCAAAAGTAGCGAATGTTGATTTTACATCAGGGTTCGTATGAGACTTTCGCTAAGCGTAGATTTAAAACATTTGGCGAACGTTTAGCGAACATCACCACCTTGAACAAACCCTGACGAGAAATCAACATTTGCTACCTTCGCAAACATTCGCCCTCTCAGTAGATACGGGCTTAAGATGTTTCTAATACTTTGCACTATTCAGTTAAATATTTTTCACCAGTGTATTAGAAACATTCTGTACGGTGTGGTTTGCAACCACAATATTACCTACTTGTCAATTAACTCATTCACTGCCATTGACGGCTATAGACGTCAAAAATTATTTTGAACTTTTTTTTATTAGTTTAAAATGTTTTCCCTCTTTTCTTAACAAGAGTATGAAAACCTAGATGTTTTTTTTATTGTATTAAAAAGGATGTATAATTTGTAATTAATCGTGAGTTAACTAGTGAAGTCATGTGATTAATTATGATTAAAAATTGTAATCGCCTGGCGCCCCTAATTTTTTATTTTCTTTAAAAAAAAAAGAAAAGATTATTTAAAATTAAACAAAACATTTTTATTTTTTCAAAAAAAGAAAGAAAAGATTATTCAAAATTAGGGGCATCAGGCAATTACAATTTGTGATCGTAATTAATCGCATGACTTCACTAGTTAACTCACGATTAATCACAAATATTACATCTGTTCTAAATGTACACAAAAAAATCTAGGTTTTCATACTCTTGTTAACAAAAATGAAAAAAAAAAGTTAAACTAATAGAAATAGTTCAAATTATTTCAAATTAAGTCTATACCTGTCAATGGCAGTGAATGAGTTAATACCAATCTGTCTTTGTCAAACCTGAGCACATTTTTCATACTAGATCTCATTAAATCGTAGGTGCGGCGTCTACTGTGCAGAAAAGGCTTATTACTAAAAACCCATCATGTGTGAAGCATGCTTGTCCCTCAGACTCATCTGGGCGCCGCATCTGTCAAGTGTCTCACTTATCTAAACAGCTCCTGTAGGCATATATGGCAACATTTTGAGTAGTTGTCAGGAGCATCATGTCACCGTACAGCTGCAATTCTGCGAAGGGAGCTTCCAGCCACATAAATGTCTGTCTTGCAGCAGCCGTCTAATCTCACTGCACTGCTTTGTCACAGACGCAAGCGTGACAAGAATTTCCACAAACTCTTCAATGACAGCGAAGCAACATCTGTTTTCACTGGAAATAATTGCTATTGCTCAGCTCCGTCTCTTTCTCTTTTTTCCCCATATTAGAGAGAAGGAATGACAACGGTTCTACTCATCTCTCCAGATGAAAATGTTCTGCTAGACGAATCACACAAACTGTTTTAATGCATTTCTTTATGATGTCACACTTTTTAACACGCCCTTTTGCTATCACGCTGTCACAGCGTGTCACTTGTCTGGCCCAAGTTGAAGGCTTTCATTCTTCATTATGGTTTACGGTTTTTTGACACGTGTTCAGTTCACGGAATACTCCAGATTATGTTTTTGTGTGATGTGAGTGTGAATGGCTGTTTGTCTATATGTGATGCGTAGATGGATGATCTGTACAGAACCAAAGCTGTCTTTAAGCATTGTGCCCAAACTATGGCTCGGGGGCCATTTGCGGCCTTCCATCAATTTTTTTAGTGGCCCGTGGCATAAACTAAAAATGACATTTCGACACAGCATGGCTTGTTAAAAAAAAAAAAAAAAACATAGGTCAGATGCGTTTAAAAAAATGATCAGCGTACTACAATTTGCCCTTTTTTTCTGTTCTGAATGTGGAGATGGAATTTAGTTACCGTCAAGTGTGACACGGGGCTTTTGACCACCCCAAAAATCTTGAAAATCCTAAACCTTTAACAAAAAGCTGTTTTGTGGTAGTTTGACAAAATATAGAAAGTATAAACAATATATAATTGCTTGCTTGCTTGATTTCAGTTTTTAATACATTAAATAATTTAACGCGGCCTTCAAATGAAAATGTTTGGACACCCCTGAGGTTTTAGGTTTTAATTGCTATTTCTCACTGATTTCACTGAAGCAGTTTTGAAGTAAGGTAATCAAACAATATTGTGATGTGTAATATATTTTATTGGTACTTTGTAACAAAGCTCAAACAGATCCTTGGACGAATGTTGCAACGGGTAAAGCGTTGATGTGGGAAAATGCAAAAAAAACGAGCATGTGTACCTAATTTTATGGTCTGTGACAAAGACTTTTACTGTGTGCCCGGAAGAATTTCTTCTCAGTAACCATAACAGAACTCAATTTAACATCAATAAGACATTTTGACCATTTTTATCTTACTTACTTTTGCTGCTCTTTGTGTCAGCACAGTCTTCATTTAAGGTCTAAAACGATCATTTTGATCTTTCAAGTTGCTGATCTTTATTTCTCTCTCTCTCTCATTCTCTCTCTCTCTCTCTCTCTCTCTCTCTCTCTCTCTCTCTCTCTCTCTCGATGATCAGTCTGCGAGATTGAAGTAACATCCAAAGATTGAAGATTCACCCTAAAAATGAGCCCGCACAATATCAGAAATCTTAGCTTGGCATATTGTTAAAAAGCATATCGTGCTTCGGCACAGTTATTCCTAAACTGGACAGGATGATTTGTTCTATTTCATGTTTGCTTTTTTTTTTTTTTTTTTGAAAAGACAATGGGAACTATGCTGCTAGAACTGCTAGAAGCAAAATGTTCCACCACTTATGTGCGTGTGAGAGCCAAGGAAAGAGAGAGAGAGAGAGGAAATAAATGCACAATTTAAGCGAAAGAGACACATCTGTCAATATACTGCATACAAGTCATTAGTAAAGTAGCGGTGGTGAGGACAAGAAGACGATGTGCTTACCACTGCACAAAGGCATCCTCAACACCCACATACACGGACACTCGCACACATCCTGTGGTTGTGCGCTGTTCGGGGCTGTAACAAGTTAGGGTGTTGCGCACACGCCGCCCTTCCAATTGATCATATTTGTTGGTTATTGATTAAAAACGTGCGAAATTGTACGTGCAGGTTTTAACGGGTGTGAAAGTTCGTTTTGAAGGTTGGGATTGATGCTGGTTCATTTGTGCCACTTGTTCAGGAAAAGTTATAGTTGAAACTGACACTATGGAGATGAGTCACCATCAGTTCTCTTTATAGGCTATGCTTTCTGAGTGAGGGGAATACCTTGGGTTGAACAAAAAAAGTAATTGCATCATTACCCTCTCAAACATGAGCTGTACCGTGTCGAATGGAATCATAATCTCAATGAATCGTTCCATTTTATAAAAATTGAACCATTCTTGAATTGTATCGCACCGTGAATATCGAGATGCATATCGAATTTTCTTTTATTGAAGTGAAGAATAACTGAAACGGTTGTTTGCTTTATAATGTTGCTGCTCGATTATGAAGAAAATATTAATCACAATTATTTTGGTAATAATCAAAATATTTATATATTTTTTATGCAAAACAAGAAAATGTTTAAACATCAAAATTATTAAGACAAATAAAATTCCTTGAAACACTATAATTGTGCACGTTGCTTGGATGAAACAAAAAGTATTACATTTGTTCTTTTAAAATGTAAAAAAGGTGCAAATGTATAAAAATGTAAACAACTCAAAATTTGTATTCATCATTTTGTAATTGTGGAGTGTAATAATTAAAATTGCACAGCCCTACTTCATATACTGTTTGTCTGGAACTTAACCTTCTGTAATGGAGGCAGGGTGGGCGTACACACGGAGTTCAAGTTCTACTCGAGCCGAAAAATGTCTAAACGATCCCTACGCTCAGTTTCCATGCATCAATGAGCTGCTACCATTCTTGATAGAGATAAAGGACAAGCTCACTGCACACTCATTTATTGCACAGTCCACACTTCTCCGTCCACTTGTAAGAGGCAGAACGGTGACATTTACCCTCAGCCGTAGCGCTTGACTTGGAAATGGTGTCAGATGGAATGACGTGCCCTCGAGTGTGTGAGCGTTTGCGTGCGCAACTGTGGTAGTGGGTCATTTGCGTGCGAGCTGCACAGTGCTCTGTATGCATATAAGTGCACGTGAGTTTGTGTGTGCTGATTAAAAGCGGTCAGGCCTCAGCGATCAGGCCTTTAACTGCCCTGCACTCTGAATGCCAAACACAACTGAGCATGCTCAGTGCAGCCAAGCAGCGCCACTGGAACGCGGGCGACCTTAAAGGCCTGCAGCTGTGTGGATGTTTGGGTGTGTGTCTTTCCTCATCCCTGGCTTGGCCTTTAGCCTCTACTTTGACCGTGCACCGCAGTCTCGAGCTTCATGCTTTCTTAGATATGTGCGCTGCATGCAAAACCTGTCAACGGTTTTTATGGAACGTACAGTACTCACGTGCAAAAGACCTCATGAACAGAACATATCTATAATATTAGGGCCAGACCGATTGCAATTTTTTTTTTTAGGCCAAAAATTGACGATTACGATTAATCGGACAAATATAATACATAAAATAACAATTGCACCCAATGCATTTTAAGGGGCATCTATTATATGCAATCTTGAATATAAATGTTATTATTATTATTTATAATAAATCGATTTTTAAAAACAATAACTCTACTTTTTGGGTCCCAGAATGCATTGCAATGCATTTAATTAATTACCTTATAAGGAAATTATATGTGTATATGTGAATGTGTATCATATTTAAACACATAGTTTTATTTATTTATTTATTTATTTAGTTAGTTAGTTAGTTAACTAGTTAGTTAGTTAGTTGGTAACAAACCATGACTTTAGGTTGTGTGTAAAATAAAGACACTAAGGTCAATTACTTGCACAACTTGCATTGCTCACCTAAGTATTGCTTGTAGAGAGATCAATATAATTACCTTATCAACAAATTATTAGATATGTATGCATTCAAGGACAAACGTTTTTGTATAAATGTATGTGTAATAAATAAGGAGACCAGTGTTTCTTGTGTACAACTGTTGTAAATGGTGAGAATACATAAAGATAAAAAACAACATTTGGGCTATAATCGGCCTGGTCTTAATTATATATATATATATATATATATATATATATATATATATATATATATATATATATATATATATATATATATTAGGGCCCGGTTTGAATCTTGAACATCAAAGAAACAATTAAGTCCAGTTGTGAATTAGTACTCATTTTCATTTGTAATATTATCCCTTTTTGTTTTCACTTCATTGTTGTCTGTGCAAATGAACTCTTCACAAGTAGGTCATTTTTCCAAGTTGGCCTCGATCACTTGCAAATACCGCTGTTGCGTACACAGCCAAGAATGTCTGATTTAAGCTACAAACATGGTTCTTTATTCTTCTGAATTGCTCTTCCTGTTGGGATATTAATCTGTTATTTATACCAGGACAAAAGATCTAACCTTTAAAGGTTCTGGGCCACAGTGCAGATGAGCACTGACCTTTCTTCCTAATTACACACACTCATGCACATATTTTCTCTCCCTCCCACACACACAAAGCAGCATAGGAGCAGTCTGGAGAAGAAAGGAAAAAAAGAGGCAGACAGTAGTGTCCAAGAAAATTACTTTACTCATCATCCACAGATTTCCCACCTCCGATTCATTTCCCCTCATCTCCGCCTGTTCAGAAACATGGCAGCAGGTATTTGTCACGGTGAAGGTAGCATGACCTACGCCTGCGATACACGCCACCAGTTTTCCATTCCTTCCACTCGACTAGTCTTTCTCCGTTAAATGTCCAATTTCAACACAGGAAGGTGATGCTGAAGAGAAAATCCTAACAGGATTTAGGAGGAACGTCTTTGATTAATAAATGAAAAAAAAAAAATCCATAACAACTCTTTTTTTTTCACCTTTCATAGTCAACACTGGGAATCTTCATTTTATCACTTGTGCTGTTTTTTTTTGTAGCTTTGTAAATTGCCAGTCAATTTCCATTTGGATTAAAGCATTTTGCAGTCATTTACTCAAACGATGATGATCATCATGAGTTCCAAATCTGTGATGTAACCGATGTGTGTTATTGATGAGATCCCGACTCTAATGAGCTTTGGACAATGAATCCATTGATTTACATTTAAATGGATCCTGAAAGGTTACCATGACTGCCATCTGCATGCACTTACCATGCTAATGCCACATGTAGTGACACGTACACACGCGCGCGCGCACACACATACGTGATTTGGAGGGTGATAGACGAGGTGCATGTGAGATGAAGGTAGCCATGGCTGCTTAGTGCCTCGTAAATTGCAATGCATCCAATTATCAGCAAAAGAAGGTGTTAATTATGACGCCAACCTACTAATTGAGGGTGTGCACACCTTTTGATTATCAGGTGAGCATCTTTGCATCTGGTGCGTCAATCACACGTGCAGTGCGCAATGCATCCACCCAAAATTTAGGGGGCCCTATTTTCAAAAAAAAATGGACGCGTCTTCATTTTCATGCTGGGGCAAGTTTACACTCTTAAAACTACTGGGTCAAAAACAACCCAATTTTGAATCTAAAATTGCGTCGACTCGCCAACTTGGGTTCATTTGACCCAATTTTCGGCTTGTTTTGTGCAAAACAAGATTGACCCAGGTTAAAATGACCCAAGTTAGTAGGTCGGTCCAATTTTTGATCTGGCAGCTTTAAGGGTATAATTTCCCGTGACTGCATTGCGCCTCTTTGATCGTTCTGGCAAACCGATATATCCTGCACCTGACAGTTCAGCGGACGCATGTTTGTTTCTGGGGCAAGTCTGGTTTGTGAATTCGATAGACCTCGCAATGCCTCTGTAGGCATTCCAGCGTTTAGCACGTCCCCGAACGCCTGTAGATGGTGATAAAATGTGCACTTTGCAAGCAGTGATCTCCCGCATGGAGTACTTCTGCACTTTTTTCGGCCTCCCTGTGCTGAATTTAACTGGATTCATGAGTGGAGCCTCTTCGATTGGCAGGGAGTCGGCTGCATTCTCTCCCCACAGCAATCTCTTCCATCGGCGCTAGTCCAGCAAAATACCAAAAGAAAGAAAACTCTAAGCAGAAAAATAGGGCCCACAGTTTCTAAAGGATCTGGTTGCAATCATCTATTCCTACTGGGCAACAGAACGTGGACTCTGTAAACTGTTTTTTTTCACACTAGGAAAATGCAACATTACTGGATTCTGCTATTGGCCTGTTAAATTACCGTGTTAATTACTAACATGCTTTAGTTTGCAAAATTGTCCCCAGGTGGGCAAAAAATAGGTTTCATCACACTTTAGTGTGAGTCGGCTAATTCTTTGTGTGTGCCACTTGAGAGTCATAAATGTGACGTATTGATACGTTTTTGTGTTCATCTTTCATAGGCCCAAACATTTCAAGCCGTGTTTCCATCCTTATTTTGTTTTGCTCGCGCACGAGTGTGCGAAAACGTTCAACTTGTACAATCGCCAAAGGTTTCCGCTACACGAGATGTGCCACTCGATAATAACGCCATCAATCACGGCCTCCGTGTCTTCATTCCGCTCCATGTCTGTGGCCTCGTTCATTTAGCTTACCATTTATGAGCCTATGAAAACAGTGGGGAAGAAAGAAAAAAAAAAAGACGATGAAGACGGCACAGCGGACGCTCGCAGTGCATTAGAATGATGAGGCCTGTGAAGTTCCATGCAGCATACCACATCACTTTCAATTAATTGCACTCGACTCTTAACATCTGGTTAACATTGGAATATGTTTTCATATACGCCGTATGTTTCTGGACATATCACAGCTCGTCTGTTCAGCAATTAAGATCATAGGGAGAAATTAAGTCGAGTCATGCTTACTGGCAATTAGGAATGAAGGAGACTAAATCTGTTTGTCTTCTCAAATATAGAATGATTCAAACGTATTCACACTGTAGGAGGCAATGTCTTACCTCCAATCTTCTAGTTATTTAAATGTGAATCTATAATATAATATAATAATATAATATATGTCTTGTATATTACCATACTGCTAAACTACATTAATTTAATTAACAAGATCAGTAAGATGTGTACACAAAGACCATTTGTGAAAATGTTAAAAAGAAATGACATTCCACAAGTCCTGCAAATTGCCAATATAATAATTTTCACAAAAAAGATTGGGTTAAGTTTTGGGGGGAAAAATCCCGGTTTGGCTTGAAATGTTTGTTATCTTGGTTTCTAAAACACACTGTCAACTTGGAAAAGTGAAAACCTGTGGTTGCACACAGGAAATTCTGTATTGCTAAATGTCTCCCGCTGCAGTCCTTCAAAACAGTTTTGACCCATTTAATATCTTTTGTGGGAAAGACCACTGCTTTTGTTGCTCACCCAGTCTTGCTTTACATAAACACAACTTAGGTATTTGTATGATAGTGTATATGATAATGGAGACAATGGGAACGCAATAACATAAAAAAGACGCATTGGGATGCGGGACCGATTCTTGAATAAATAAATAAAGCATTTCAAACAGTGATATAAGCATATACAGTACTGTATGTCAATCGCAGCAATCTGCCTGCCAGCGGGGTAATGCAATGTGATGCAAATCAGACGCGCTGACACGATATTACGTTGTGGTTGCCTTTGCTCTCAGGGTGCGAAGTGTGATTGCGGTTTTACTAAAAAAAAAATTTTTTTTTTAAAGAAATCTGAGTGTGTAACAGCCATGAGCATTTTTACTTTGATCTTGCTTTGAGTTCTAATACTGCAATACTGCAGAATACTGTGTTTCTTATTACATCAGACTCTCTGCTGTAAAGGTGTTGATTAATCGTTAAACTGTTGCGGAAGCCAGAATGGAATATGCAACTCACACTATTGGATCGTCTTCATGAGGCTGTAACGCTTTTTGCCTCCCTGTGTGGCTTAAAATGGAGGCTGCGTGGAGTTTGGAGTGGTACTCAAGTGCACTGGGGGCTGCGACTGCCTGCGTGTGTTTGAGCGCCTTGAGATGATCCTTTTTGCAGGTGGAAATGGCATGCGGATATTCACGCAGCATAAGCATTGGTGAGTTTTAGAATTGGGCTTTCTTAAAAACATCCATCAAATTCATTTGGTGTCTTTAAATTGGCAGCTGGAATTGCGGAGTGATAACCTATAAGTCAGAGGGGCCCCAAGTCCAGTCCTCGAGATCCCCTATTCAGCCTGTTTTCCATGTCTCCCTCCTCCAACGCAGCTGAAACCAATGATCAGCTCATCAGCAAGCTTTGCAGAAGCCTGATAACCATCGTGATCATGAATCAGGTGTGTTGGTGGAGAGAAACATGGAAAACAGACTGGATAGGGGCTCTCGAGGACCCCCGCTCTAAGTACTTTGATCTTAGCAGTAGGGGTAGGCCGATTAGTCCGGGCCCATGATTAGCATTTTTCGACAATTATTGGTATTGGCCTTTTTTTCTCCTTTTTTTTAATGTACGATTCTGAAAGCCCATAAAGCTGCTCTCTCACAAGTGGCAAATACTTGCAAACTTAGCAAATTTGTTTTTTTGTGCAGATTAGCAGTTAAGAGACAGTTTTACTTATTGCAAACAGTTCTTCTTGCAAATAATAATAATAATTATCTTTTACATATTCAGAGTTTTTTACTTCCTGCTAACATCTTTGGAAACCTTTTACGAACCCTGACGAAAACCCAAGAAGTTAGAATTTTAAAACAGAGATGTCTCTTCTCAATATGTTTAAAATGACCTTTTAACTCATTCACGCCCAGCCATTTTTGCTCCCAGCTGTTTTACTAGATTTTGACTGATTTTGCAAGGCCTAAAGAATATTGTGTTCTATTGCTATAAAAACATACCAAAAGAAAGATTAAAGTCTCTTCTTTCATCTGGAAAAACATTTAAAAAAAAGTATATTTCTATCTATTTCCGTTTTGCATCAATTAGCATTAGAATATAGCTAAGTTTCTT
This sequence comes from Leptonotus elevatus, assembly GCF_054856555.1. Taxonomy (NCBI): domain Eukaryota; kingdom Metazoa; phylum Chordata; class Actinopteri; order Syngnathiformes; family Syngnathidae; genus Leptonotus; species Leptonotus elevatus. The sequence goes on along the minus strand of NC_141250.1, from coordinate 15,157,021 downwards.
CATTATTCACAAATCTATTCAAAACTCTTGGTTAAATCAGCTTGTTTGCAACATGGCCCTGGTTGATCTCTTATACTCGGCTGCCACCTGCTGGCCGTTTTTGTAAAAAAACTACCATTGCTTTAACCTTTCTCGGCTGCATCAAAGCCATCTGTATGCTCTAGCATAAAAACAACAACATTTCATTTCGTGGTTTTTTTTTAATTCAAAGTTTTCTGTTAAGCTGCAAATAAATATCAGCTCCAATTATCGGTTATTGGCCTCCTTGACAACTTACTTAGCAGTACAGTTTGTTTCAGGTGCAGTTACAATGATTATGTTTTTATTGTATAAAGCCATAAAGGGACTCAAAATTAAAGATTTAACACATACAGAAGACAAAACTCATGTACTCGGATGTCTCTATTGTTTTTGTTTCATTTCTTGGTGCTATGATGTCACACTACTTCCTGAATAGGGGTTTAAACCGTCACATGGAGAGTTTTGCTGAACTGCAGCGCTCACTGGAAATGTGGCTAAAGATCATAAACTCCAGCATCTCCTGTGTTTGCCAACATGATGTATTTGTCTGCTATCAAAACTCTTTGCCAGATTTGTTTTTAATGACAGACTGTTCTGGGTGGAGGTTATCACCCTTTGCGCAAAGCGAAATAGCATGTGTGCGCCCAGCAGGGGGACATTCCTGCGAGCCCCATGATTTCCTCTGGTCATTCATGCGGTCTTCATCCCCCCCGACTGTAACGGTATTGTCTTGGGGCTCAGCCGCCCTGACAGGCCCCCCCGCACGTCAGTCTTTGGCCACCCTGACAGCACTGCCCTTCCGCTTGGTGTCAACCACGTTGACATTGCGATGGGACGGTGAGGGATGACAAAGATGAGCCCTTTGTTGGGGATAATCCGATGACTCGCTGGCAAAAAAAGAGAGATCATTTTACTGGTTGGAATTGTTTTTACATCGCAGGATAAGGGATAATAAGGTTTCCATGAAATGTTGACACAAACAAACAAAAAAAATAGAAAAAATATATTCCGCTTACTGAACTAAATTAGAGTCCTACCCTGTTTCTCTATTGGTCATTGCTAAAGAAACGTGAGAATGTGTGTGTGTGAACCAAGCAAGGGAACACAATGCTTTCTATTAAAGTCACGCCAACAAAATAGATGTAAGCAATGAAAGCAGAAAGCATCTGCCTCTACTTATGAAGCCCACAAAGGCCATTCAGGTTTTCTTTCTTGGACCTTCACTCTTTCCTTTCCTCGCTCTTACTTCATTCTGCGAGTGTAAAAGGCGGTTGCACGTCATCATATAAGGAGGAAGCTGATTAAAGGTGATTAAGGCCTGCCCATCTATCACTCCCGCTTTTCAGCCTGTCAGAGGCCCCCAAATTAAGGAGGACGGTATTGTGTTTATGTTTATGTGTGTGTTCAATAGAGAAAGAACAGCTATGTAGTCAAAAATAGCACTCTTACTCTAATTGACTGTCATTTTTTTTAATAAACAGAATGCCACATAAACTAAAGCTGCATAACATTATCATTATACGCAAGGGTATTGGAATGACCGAAATGGGCCGTAGGAACAGTTGCAATATTCTAACGTTTTGCAAATCAAATGATTGATGTTCACATTCTGCCAGTGAAAGACTTTTTTTCCCCTTGCCATGCTTTTCATTAGAATTATTTTATTGAGCGAGGAACCATATTTGGTTACTGACCATGAGAACCAACAGATTTGTCCCACTTTTTAGAAAAATAAACTCATTTTAATAAGGGTTATGATGCAGAAATGGTCATATGAAAATAAACAACCAAAAAAACGAACTTTTATTATGATTAAATAAAAAAAAATATGGGCTTAGAATGACCTAAATAATCGTTCAATGCAAGACTAATTGTACCCGTATAATATTGTGGTTATAAATTAATCATGTCAACAGAAAAAAGAACACATGTGATGATTTTCCTGACAACTTTCCAGTAGCGGTGTTCTTCCCGCAGCATTTAAACTATCACAAGCTGCTTAAACACATGGATGAATTTCATTGCAGGTTTTGCACTGTGTTGAGTTACATCTCACTAACTTGGGTGTGCAGAGGAAACTGCGTATGACAGACCGGCTCCTGTCTGATTTCAATTAACAAACCCAAACCAGCTCCATAACATGAGTCAGATTTGTTTTCGCAGCCCAAAGACAGTTAAGTGGTTTGGGACCGTGTCAATGCATGCGTAAGTTGTGTATGATTATGGTTTAGTACAAAAAGTACAAAAACAACCTTCTGCTTAGAAAGTTCATAGTAATACGAGTGTAAGATAGTACTTATAGCGGTTCTGGTAAAGCTGCTTAGGCATTACAACAAATTCGTTTTGGGCTCCTTGCTACTGGTGGCACTTCAGGGTGCTATAGTGGGAAAAACTTTCTGCTGAACATGCTCTTCTCCGAGCGTCTCAACCCCGCTGCCACAAACCACTCGCTGCACCACACCCTTAGGACACAGACTTACAAAGATAAAAGTTTGGGAATTAATAACGATGCAAATGTAATTCATGAATGTGATTAACTAAGGGTTGTCTCCTAAAGTGGAACTATGTGGAATGTGGTCAATGAAAAAAAAGTACCCGCATTAGGTGAAATCCATGAAGTAGTCAGCTTTTTTTGTTTTTTACATATATGTTTGGCTTAAAACCCCTCACCACACACGTTATACACTTTTCTTAGACAGGCATAAACGTGTCCGCACATTTCTCTCTTTTTTCTCAATTGTCAAAAAAAAAATCAGCAAAAGGTAAACTGTGTTATAGCGAGGAGCCACTGTAGTAAAAACACAGATGCCTTTTTGCTCTCATTAATGTGCATTGTCCTAAAAAATAAAATAAAAAATGTGCTGGTGGGTACTAGTTAGCCCCAATGACAACATGAGAAGCCCACACGGGTTTGTTCTAAAAGAAAAATAGCTCACCAGTGAAGGCACACTGTGATTTACTAAGAATAGTTCAAACAGAAGAAGTATGTTAACGTATTTACAGTATTTATGTAAATTTAACAGGATACACCTTTATTCCGTAATAAATATTCTATATTTTGTTTAACAATAAAATTGTGTTCAATGGGGAAAAAATACTTTTATTTAGTCATATATAGAGAGAAGTTATTGTAGCGCTGTAATTTTAATACCGTGATACCAAAATATTTTTGCTCACGGTCATAATACCAATAAAATCTCACAGTACTAATTACTAGGGATCAAGTATCATTAACTGTAATCCAACAGTAGTAACCTCTGAACTTTCTGGAAAACATCACACTTCGTATAGGCACACTCAAAATATTTTGTATAGTAGCTATAAATTGGGAACCTCTATGTGTCATTTTTTTACATGGAGGATATTTTCATTGCGTCCACTGTATGCTCGCTTTATGAGACTTGAAAGTGTCTTGGAACCAAGGTTAAAAAGTCCAACACTCAATGGCAAAGCGGGCCATAGACATATGATATCTACATCGTATGGACCCTGAATGTTGCAACCATACCTTCCGTCCAGTCAAATTACTCTTTCGGGAGGCTGCAATCTCAAATGACATTGCGCAAGAGGCGGGGCACCTCCGGACAGGTCATCAATAAATCACATGGCTGTCATTGTACAGATAGACAATCCACACACACTCACACTCACGCCTACAAGGAATTTGAAGTAACTGTCGGACGATCTTCTCTTAATGTGTTTGTTTTATGAGAGGAAACAAGAGCACCTGGAGGAAACTCATGCCAGCAAAGGCAAAAAGCCACAAAAAAGGAACCAGCAATATTTTATGTCTCGCTTTCTTTCATCTGTATATTATGCTCGGGAGTGTCCATCATGGTGGAGAAGTCTTTGGATCTTAATTGGACCCTAGAGAGTTGTTCCACTGAGCGCTTATGAATCACCACAGGATTCTTTGACAGTGTGATTTGTGTTTGTGTGCCATCCAAGTTTAGTCCAGGGATAGTGTTTGGAGAAGAACCCTGCAAATGCCGACCATTCTTATGTCCATCAGCATTGGCGAGATTGCGGGCCCTGTGTTTGCACGTGTGTTTGATTTACTTGTAGCAGGTGTGCATTTTTGCGAGCGTATGCGCAAAAACAACTTAAAGTCGGCGTGAAACTCAAATTTGTTCTGTAATATAAAACACTCAAATGACAAAGACTTCATGGTTTTTATCAACTTTGGTGTGTGTGCATGTGTAGATGATGATGTTTGGGTGCATGAAGCGTATAGAGGTGCAGGCGATGAATCACAGAGTGTCCTGGTGGAATGGACCTGGCAGGGATAAGGTGAGAGTCTTGATGTGTGTACGGATTATGCCAAGATGACACTCACCTGCTCTGGTCTGTCACTCTCACACAGTACGAGTGTATCGCATCCACAATAATTTTGACCCTAAAAATGAGTATCACAATACAGTGATTGTGCGATCGCACATCGCAATATCGGTGGAGAGACCTTCATTCAACCATCTTCGTAGGCAGCCAAAAGGCGACCGTCTGATTTTAAATCAAATAAAAATAATGAACACAATAATCATGGAATAATATAAATATTAACATGTGTGTTTAATACGCAGTGAGAAAACAAACAACTAAATCAAAAACACACATTTCCATTGTAACCTTTATAAGAGTGTGCTCCCTGTATACTCATTTCTCATGAGAAAGGTATAACAGACAAATAAAGGGGTAGTATTATACAAGGGGCTTAATAAGAAACATAAATTGTTCACATTGTTTAGATAATAATAATAATAATAATAATAATAACAATACATTTTATTGGTAATACATGTTATAATCCAACACGTTTAAAGTGCTACAGAGTAAAAAAGTAAAAAGCCTTGCTAAAGGGTTTTGTAAAAATAAAAGTTTTTAGAGCCTGTTTACCATTACCTTGCCTAGTGGTCTCAAATATATGGCCCGTGGGCCAGAACCGGCCTGTCCCTGACATATATATATATATAAGATTATAAAAAGTACCAGAAAACCTGGTGAATTTATTTATTATACAAAAAGTCGCTTTTCAAGGCGAATTTTTGGATGTAATACAAACGGGTGTGTGTTCACTGGATTTTACGGTCGTTTTGCTCTCTGTCAAAAAGTAGCACTAAATAATAAGCCAAAATTATCATAGCTAGAATTTGCTGTATATTATTTGTCCCCCTAACAAGGCAAGGGTTTCTTCACCCCCCCCCCCCCCACTTTGTCATCTACAATACAGTCTTTCATTTTATGCGCTGCAAAATGCGAGTCTTGTTATAGAATGGAGGAATTCCTTTGAATGTGTGTATAGTTATTAAAAACATTGATATATGAAGATATTTTATTGATAGAGCATCACAAGGGGTGAATGCATTAACCATTCCTTAGTAAAGACTGAGTCCACATGTACTGAAAAAACACATTCAAGGGCACAATGTGTTAGTCACTGTCTGTCTTTTTGTCTCTCTCGCTCTCTATCTCTCTCTCACATACACACACAGTGTGTGAGACCCGCTCGGATCACAAGTTGCTGATTTATAGAAAGGTTTATCCTTCTCTCCGTGACCCAGTAACCGCTGCCCCTGGGTCTCTCTCTCGCTGTCTGTGTGCACCAACACATGTCCGAGCACCCTGTGGTGAGGTGTGTCAGTTGAGGAGTGATTTAGCGTTGCTCTGCCCCAACCAGCTGACACACCTGCCTCAATGCATTCCAAGTGGACACACACGCACGCACACATATTACACGGATACCCGTACTTCAGTTTTAAAGTGTGAAAAGGATACACGCTTAGGATAAATTAGACGACCCCACTACATGTAAACCCATCAAGTATTATGGATGTTGGCTCTGTGTCCATAACTCACATTTCATTAGAATTCCTAAAAGTGGGCAGCATGCTCTGAATTTTGTGACGCCATATGCAACTTTGAAGAACTCTACAGACAATAAATGTTAACTTTTTTTTTTTGCGAGTTTCCTAAAGCCATGTGATAAAATAAAGCTTAAATTCAGATCGTACCCCGATATGTACGTAACATGTGAAATCCTTTCTGATACAGTTCATGCGTTCCATTCAACAGATGCGCCTTACGGTAGTTAAATGACTAGTTACAGCTAGTAAAGAATTTCATCAAATATAATGAGTAAGTGCTGTACAGAGCTCGGACCTTGACATATTATGATATCACTATCCGGTGTATGCTCCTGTTTCAATTCAATTGTCTTCTTTGTTTGTGTTATATTTTGACAGGAACACTAGCAGGGGCAGAGCCACAAAATCGACATGGAGCTATCGATATCATTATTTTATTGAAAATAACAAAACTGAAATTTTACATCCATGTGAGATTTTTTTTTTTAAATATCATTTGCCGCTCGAAATTAAAGACACAAAGAAAAAATGGCTGTTGGAAGCTCTATATTAGAGCAAATGAAATATATATTCATGCAGTAGCTGCGCTGTGATGTAGAGAATCCTTATAACCGTAATACTCTCTTGCACACAACACGGTATTTACTGCATATTGAAAACCTTGTAAAACATCTCCAGTGAATGTAATTATGTTGAGGAGACAAACAACATCAAATGGGGGAAATGAAACCTGGATAAAATTAATATGGAGGGAATGGCTGTATTTTAGTTTTTGTTATTTCCAAATAACAAATGCAAACCAGATGGTGAAATATTAGACTTGTAGCATTGTGGCTTTTAAAACATAAAAACATCTAGCCAACAGTACATTCAGGATAATAGGGGATCAAGCAAAACATTTTTTGTTTTTAACAGTCTTAACTACAATATAATGATGTTTATATACATGATGGTTAATTTCCTTGGTTCAATCAAACACCAGGGGTGGTCAGTCTCAGGGGTCAACTAGATCGAGTAAAAAAACAAACAAATTAGTCAAATGAATATGAGTAATATAAATTTACATGTATCACGGAACGTATGGTATTCCGCAGGGTTCAATTCTGGTGCCTCTGTTGTTTTCATTGGGTTCCATTTTAAGAAAACAACGGTGTTTGTGACTAACAGCTTCGTTTTTTTCATTACTCCTGACATCCATTCTTAAGACTGGTTTGTGCAGAGTACCACTGTGGGGAATACGCTCATGCTGTCTGAAGTACGGTGAGACCAGGGGCTCTTTAGCGGATGGCATTGCCCCCTTACTGAGTGTGTGCAGACGTCTGTCAGTGTGTCTTTGTGCATATGTGTGAGTATGTGCGTCCTTCACTCGTCCTCAGGTGCTCCCAAAGTGAAAGTAGTATTCCCTGTTGGAATTTTCTGAAGTTGTGTAGGCAGAGGAGCTTCTCCCTCTCTGGGACTCAATGTCAGCAGTATCAGAAGGCAGCCATTTTGCCACTTACTCTAAACTAAAGATGACATTTCAGTTGCTCAGGGCTCAGGTAACAACCAATCACAGCACAGCTTCAGAAAACAGGTGAGCTGTGATTGGTCATTGCCTGAGCCCTGAGCAACTGTGATGTTATCTTCAGTCGACAGCAAGTGGCAAAATGTCCATCCCCCTGAGATGGATAAAAAGGCCTGGATTTTATATTCCACAAATATAATATTAATCAGAATGTCATGTTTAGACTAGTGAGATCACATATAACATATTATGGTCAATAAATGGTTAAGGTTGACTTCAACTTTAAGTACATTGGTAAATTGTATTCTTGTGTGAAATAACTTACTTGAAACTACTTGAATCATGTTGATTATTCATAAGCAACTTTGCTCCTACTTCTTACCCCCGGTTCTTTATAGGCCTGGCGGGCCGACAGTCTTTTCTTGCCCTCCCCCGCCAGGCTAAGCATCAGTAGTAATCACAAACCGCCCTCGACCAGCAACGAATAGTAATTGCTGGATGTCGTTCCCCTTCCTCCCGTTGACGAATATTTTCCTGGGCCGAATTACGTTCGCAGTCCATCCCTGACCACCAGGCTTAGCGAGATTTCTTGGGGAAAACCTGAGATCCTGTAGCTGGCATTGACACAGAGGGAAGTTTAAATCTTATATTTGACTGGAAATTGTGATGCGGTTGCTATTGGATAGTATTGTGACGCTAGTACAAAAGGGTGTGTCGCCCTGAATCACCGAAACGATGGCAGCTAGTGTGTTTGTGTGAGTTTGGTGTACAAGGGTGCTGGATCGGTGTTCAAAGCAGCACAATAGTTGTGTAAAGGATGAATGAAGGCGAATGGCTTTAAATGTTTAGTTGGGAAATGTCCGTTTCCAGGGAATGGACCGTGGAATGCGTGAGTGTCTTTATGGGCAAGTGTGAGGGCGTTAAAGGGTCAGTGTCACGCTACACAATTCACACGTACCCTCGCTGATACACAATGTATGTGTTTTTGGGTGTGGGTTTACAAGCGTCGACTTGCTCCTGTGTGCTGGTTGTCCTGGATTTCCTCACTGACCCGGTTAATCTCTGGAGTGTGGACTGCGTATGAAACGGTTATTGCGTCCTTGATGGATACAGCGGGGAGTTGATCCATGCCTGACTGTGTGTGTGGTTTATAGGACTTGCTGCCTTGTTTTGGCCCACTTTATTGCCCTACAAACAACAGTAGCTTTACACAAGCACACACTACAATTTAGAAGATTTAATACATGAGCATTAAAGGTGTTCTGATTGATCGGCAGTCGATTATGATTGGCCGAGATTCGTGAAAAAGTGCATGATCGCCGATCCAAGCCATTAATGAAGACACAACAGCAATGCAGTATCGTGGCAAACAGCAAAAGTGGCATGGCTCAGGGGGTAGAGTAGCTGTCTGAAAGCTGAAGGTCATGAGTTCATTCCTCAACACTTGAGTAACTTTCTTTTTTTTTAATAAACTGGTAAAATGTACTCAAATCTCTTTATAAAATTGACTTACACTTTTTGAGTGAAAAAAACTAGGCTTTTTCAAGTAAATATTATTGTACTCTTTTTTTCTTTTTCTTTTAAGTGAAGACACACAGACAGACAATGTTATTGTGATCTGTGTAAAAAGTCAATCAGTGACCATGGTTCATTATTTTTATTCAGTGACATGAATTTTTTATTGTGAAATTTACAAAATACCATGCTTTCGTAACAATAGATTACGTTTACATCAAATATTAATTGATGTATTTGTCATGATAAAAGCAAAATAAAGAGACATGATGACCGGATAAGGTAGACTGGTGGACGAAGGGATTAGTAGCTAGAGGAAGTCATGCCTTTTTCCTTTCTTTCTGTAGACTGAATGATAAATGAGCCGATGGTGATATACAAATAGGAAATCAATAGTTGAGTTGTCGCATTGCTCCGCTGCTGTTTGTCGCCAGACTGGACTCTGATGTTTGAGTCAAGATTATCAATGATGAATTGGAATGCAGATTCTATTTAGGCCAGTGGGTCAAGGGTAGAGAAACTTTCCTATTTCCCTACCGCGATAAAAATCAATGTAAAAGTAAAGCTAGAGGTTGGTGGTGAACATAACATACAGTTATTAAGTATGAGAGATCAGTCATAATGAAGTCCAACAAAAAAATACAACAAACTAAACTTTGATTGAAACACTTAACACACTAGGGCCACTTGATTCAGGACAGTTTTTCAAACTTCTTGTCAATAACCGACTTCAACTGACCACCATCCAAAGACCTTGTTAATTATTGATGAGGGTGACCCATGACCTAGCCTATTGATTGGGCAAATTGCAACCTTAGTTATTCATACAACCGACATATCACATGGCAGCTGCCGTTGTATGCGTGCGCTTGTGTGTCTGTGACGGTCTTCACAAGTGAATGATGGGATTGTGTTTCAGGCGACATTTTGTCGAGAGCGGCGAGGCACTGTGATATACCCTTGTGAGGGTGGTTTCACTGTGAAAACATGCTGGTATTGATTTGATGATTCATCTGTTGTATGTAACGTTTTATACGTAGCAGACGTTCAAGACTTTTACAAGAAATGCTCTTAAATACTGCTCTGAATGTAAAGACAATCAAGCTGTGTCTACTATGACGAGTTGGTGAAGACTTCATGACTAGTCATGCACTCATCGATCTTTTGGCTTTGTGGTCATTCTGGTGGTCGGCATAATAGCGGAGTGAAAATTCCCCTCCTCTTTCAGAGTTGGTACATCCCATTTCGAATGGCTTCTGTCATCTGAAAAGAGGTGCTGGGTTTCTGTCTCACTGCACATATGCTATCACACTCTCTGTGCACGCCCCTGCACACACTGCTGGTGAATGTCAGTGGAACACATGTTGGTTCTATCCTCAATGAGGAGTTAGCTCCTTTGAGTGGAATCTGATTTTGCCATTGCCCTGTTTCAGAAGCCACCCCCTTCTCTTTCCTGGCAGACCCACTAAAAAACAGAACTTTTATTATCTAATTCCAGCTGTTAGGAAAATATTTCTACAGTTGTGGTTAAAAAAAAACACAACAAATCACCACTGTCATATGAAAGCTTCGTGTGTGTATGTGGGGACATTAATTTTCACACTAAGAAATGTTATGAGAGCCTCACTGTGCTGTATAGTTTTCATGGTAATACTTTTGTGATAAAAAGTTGTGGATTAGGAAGGTTGACAGTCTTGATATGTATTTATTTTATTTTATTTTTATTTATTAAATACATCTCAATTACAATAACAGTACCATAACAATATGTTACAATAATATACATCGACGCCTAAGTCATTTTTTCAGATTTTTCCGGAAACACAAAAAAATGGAACCATTTGAATTGATGATTTGAGCAAAAATAATAATTTTTGCACACACAAAAAAAGACGTAGGCAATTATTTTAAGAGCGTGACGATATACCATTCTTGCGCAATCAGCTACAATAAATTTACGTGTCAACCTGTTGCCACTTTCACAACAGGATAATTTATGGCTTCCAGCGACTATAACATCTTTGTGTTTAATCAAACAGGCCCAGATTTCACACTGAGTAAGGTCATTTGTTTGGAAATGAGGACGAGATCATCGTTATTGCAGTATTTTTGTTTGGTGGATCAAAATGAGGTGTCATGGCTCAACGCTTGTATGATGGTTTTGATGGCTTGGGTTTGAAGATACAGTACGTACACTACCCTGTGTTTCTAATCCCCACTGATCGTGTTATACTACAAGTTTGTACGTCCAGTAATGGCAGCTGATCCGATTGGACCCAAGCCAAGTGTTCAGCTGCCCAATGAATGTCATAAAAAAGTCTTCCCTTAGTATCGAGAGGTTAAGCGTTTGGAGCGCAGGTCCTCCGTCAAAGGTCAATTTATTGATAACAGGATCAGACAAAGGGTCAGTTTGGCACTAAAATCAGATGAATTAATTTTACCTGTTGTCTACATTTCTGGTTTGTGTTCCCTGCAGGTTTCTGCTGAGCCAGCGATTATCCTTTTGCTTCTCTTGTGTGAATGGTTGGGGGTTCTGCCTGTCACGTCTAATTTCCTGGCATATCATCCTGGAGGGGATAGGGAGGGTCTGTTTTCTGGGTGTGTCAGCAAGAATTGTGGTTGTCATTCTAGTAGTAGGATCATATTTGGACATTTAACCCTGCATTCAACACACGGACCTATACACACACATACACACACACACACACAGACCTGATTGGATGTAGTGGAGTATTTACTGCAGCACTGGGACCTTGGTGTGCCAATGTCAGTGATGGATAAGGTAGTAGTGGTATGGGCAGTGTCATTGGCTTTTGCAGGGGTGTGTTCTGCTGAGCCAACATATTCTCCTATACCTGCCCTGCAGTTGCTATTACTGTTGCATTTCTAACAGGAGGGTGGTACATGTGCAATAGTGTCAGTTTCAATCTCTTTTTATTTGATTTAATATTGTTTGTGGGTCTTACTTTTTCTTTTCTTTTTTGGCATTTATTAGCATATCACATTGGCAGCACTTGAAAGTGCACTTTTAACTTGATGTGTTATTTGTATGTATACGTAGCATACATATAGCTTAAAACGTACTAAAACGAGGCTCAAAATAAGCGGTTTCTCATCGCAGTTTGCGTGTCAAAATTAGTAATTTGCGCCTCATTAACACACGTAATATTTTAATAGTTTATAATGAGATTCAATTTTTTTTAAATGGCTCCGTAACACCTATATACATTTTAAACAAAGCGGCTCCGGTGGAGGCATGAAACAGCCCAAGATAAAAATAAATACATAAATATATTTTTAAAAAGTCCCTTGGAGCCTTAAACCTAACAGGAAGTCCATCGTTTTGGATTTAGTTTCAAATTTTACCCCATGTTTGCTTTTTTAAAGGGGTTACATTTTAAAGAACTCCTCCCACCAATTTTATCCAATTGACTTGAATCTGTAGGTATTTTATCTAAACATGTTAAAACCTTTTATTTTGCCAAACGCTGTTGCCGTGGTGATCTGCTGTTTGTTTGCCTTAGTTTGTTGTTTGCACATTTTTTTAGCTCTACATACAGCAAATAAGTAATCATTTTGAACACATTTTATTTTCTAAAATTATATTACAAAAAATCGATTTAGCTTTTCTTCTGCACAAGAAAATAAAGTACGCAGATATACTCAATGTAAATTTAAGAAATACAAACTTTTCATGACCTTGAATAAAGGAAAAAATGCACTAAAAAAAGAAAAATCAAAAACAATTGTTCATTCATTATATTGTCATATTTTCATTGTTTAATAAAACCGTGGTTCACATTTACATGCATACACAGCAGAGTTAGAAAGTTACTCCTCCAATGAAGTCATTAATTCGCAAAATGGCTGTGCAACGAAAACAAAAATCCATCCTTGTCTTTATTAATCACACCATCACAAAGACCCAAAAAATTAGGTAACAGTAAGAACTTGAAACATTGGTATCGAAGTTGCTTTATCACATACAACATTTGTGATGAACTTTACACAACACAAGAGAATTCAGTGAATTATTTCTTTTGAGATAATGGTTTATTCCTACATTCATTTTTGTGCATTAATGGCCACGCTCCTATGTGCATATGTGTGTGCATGTATGTGTTTTAGAGACCACCCTGGCTTCATTTCTTACACTTCAGGTGCTATCTCTTAAGTTGCTGCTGATCTGCTCCTTCTGCATGACACTAATGTGTCTCTGTCTTTATCTTGTCCCCAGTGTGCAGGTCTGGCTTTTACAAGTCCACGCTCGGAAATGTGGAGTGTGCCAAGTGTCCGCCTCATAGTTATGCTCATCATGAAGGCTCATTACATTGCGGATGTGAGAAAAACTTCTTCCGTGCTGAGGGAGACCCAGCCTCCATGGCCTGTACACGTAAGTGGGCATGTTAACACGTCATTGTGATGGGAATGAAGGTTCTGATCATCTTATCAACTGGTGCCTCCCGATGTCTCACAGGAAGAAAACTATGATAAGGGTGGGAGGATTTCTCATTTAGTAGTAACACATACAATAAAATGTCTTCACCCTGCTTTGAAGAGTTAATAATCCCCTATTAGTTTGACTGTCAATGCACTTTAGTGTTCCATGATACTCTAAATGCTTCCAGATGTTTCTCACTCTGAGTTATAACGCATAATCCTTCAACATCAAACGGAGAATGAAGGTAATTGTGGTGTAATATGTGAAAACAAAAGATTTAAGATTATCAGTTAAGACCATTTCTACAATGTTGTCTTATTTAATTTGACAAAGATGTTAGTGGCTGAACACATTGACCGTGATTTGCCATGTTAACTTCAATTTACTGCCCAATGTTGACTATAAAGTTTGGCTTGACAGCTTCTGACTCTACATATGCGTTCACAAAAATTCTAATATAGAGTCGTAATGACTTCTTTTTTGTTTCCAGTTTTGGGGGAATTTTGTTTTTATTCATCCTGTCAGTGTTTGAATTCTCTAGTGAGAACACCCTTGGCAAATATTAACCTATCATGAAAAAGAAAATCCATGTTGATTGATTAAAAGCTGTTGACGGGAAACCACATCAAGTAAACCTCTCTGGCAGTGGTAATTAATTCACGGATCATTCAAGTTACAAATGTTTATTGGTTTGATCCACTCTTTCTCCTGCCGACATGATTCTGTTTGTCCTCCTCTGATGCAAATTGATTACAGATTCATCTTACAAGCTTTCCAAAAGCCATTCCCCCATGAAACTATAAATCAGCCCATTCCCCGATGTCTGATTACGTATTAATTTATTAGCAATGGTCTAAGAGAGAAAAGTAATTAATCATGTTTCACCAATTGCAGGAGAACAGTAGAACATGCAAATGGATGCCCTCACTAATGGGCAGAATTCTAATTAGAGGAACTGTCATCACGGGCTGTTATGACCTAAACACCATCTGGTCAGCTGGCCAGATTTTCTCTCTTTTGGAGCAGACAGAGGGGTACAAGGGTTGCAACTACAGAATATAAATTATTTATAGAAGTGTGGATCTTTAGAGTTGGCATTTAAAATACTTAAAAAAGTCAAGATTTGTCATGGTTCAGGATTAACATGGACCCAACATTACAATTAACTACAAAAAAAATAAAATAAATGCTAGCAAGGGTCTTGGGGAGCAATCTAAATACAAAATCAACAAAGTCCTTTAAAAAATGTATCTCAAAGAAACACCAGGAATCAAAAGACTCAACAATAATGGCAAGGGTGCAACTTTTGAATCTAAATATGTTGCCTTAAAAATTATCTATAGTAATATAAAGTTAAAACAAATACTAATCTGAATAAACAATAGACCTTCCCTTGTTATATATAACTCTTAAAACAGGTAACACAAAACATTGGAGCTCCTTTGAATCCCCTTCATACAGGCCAATTTTTTTTGAAAAAGACCCATTGGCTACTCATGTTGTCCTGTTGGCTCCAACCCCCCCCCCCCCTATTTAAATAAAATATATAATTATACTAATTATTTAATATGGAGGCAATTACTGTGCCTTCAAAGAGGCGGATGGTTAAAGCAACTCTGAAAAACTTGGTGAGACCTCTCTACAAAATAATAATAATAATAATAATACAAGTAAAGAGCCAGTATTAGCGGTTATTGGTGGATGACTAAATGACACTTAAACTGACATTAAATTATTAAATGTTTTCACGCTATGTGCTGACATACCCCTGGTTGGGAAACGCTGCTGTACAGTATACCACACAATTGTTCTTAGTAATTATAAACGTGAATGGAATAGTTGGTGTGGAATGCTGAAATACAAAATGTGATACTTGCAAAATATCAGTTAGAATAATAATTTGATACAAAACACTGCTGCACCAAAACCATGGTCGACTCTTACACCAGGAATAAAGATTAAAGATTATGACCTTTTCTGTTGTTGCCAACACAAACTGTAAAAATCCAGGCCTTGTAAAAGCAGAATTCAAAACTGCTGAGCTGATGTATTGGCTTACATCGTACTCATAAAATGGCGGTGAGTGGGTTTGCCATTTGCCATTAACTACCATTTTCTTTTCTCTGCTCCCCTTTTTTTCCCATCATCTCATGACTTCACTTTCCTTCTACTTTTTGCTTCCTTTTCTCATCCTGTGTATCCATTGACCTCTTGGTCTTCTCACCTCCTCCACATGCCCTCTTTTCTGACCACCAGGCCCTCCCTCAGCTCCTCGTAACGTTATCTCCTCCATCAACGAGACCTCCGTTATCCTAGACTGGAGCTGGCCAGAGGACACAGGTGGCCGCAGGGACCTCACCTTTACTGTCCTCTGCAAACGATGCCGGGCTGGAGCCGCAAACGGAAGTAACGGCGGCAGCCCGCGATGTGAGCCCTGCAGGAGCAACGTGCGCTTTCTTCCAAGAGCCACAGGCCTCCAAAACACCACCGTGACAGTAGGAGACCTACTGGCTCACACCAACTACACTTTTGAGATCGAGGCACAGAATGGAGTCTCGTCACTGGAGCCCAAGACGAGGCAGTATGCCGCTGTCACCATCACCACCAATCAAGCCGGTGAGATGTTACAACAGATGGTAGATAATACCAGTCAAATATTCTGTTGCCAACGTGTGCTGGGGTGCATTTCACAGGCATGCCAAATGTGTTTCTCGGCTCCTCTTTAAAACACATTCAAAAGCATTCTTGTTTGTCCAAAACACATTAGAAAGCCTTATTGGTTTTCAAAACATAATGCAACTCTCTCTCCCCCCCAAAAAAAATACATAATGCAACATAGGACTGCTTACTCTAACTTTCAAGTGTTTTTCTACCAACGTTCGAATACGCACTTGACTGTTGACAAATTATTTAGCTTATATAGGAATGTTTGATATGGTTTTTTTCCAGTATGAGTATTCAATTCAGTAGTCACTGATACCGATATCAAATACCGATAATGATAATGAAAAACAACAACAAAACCTATGACACATACATTTAAAGAAGTACTTCTATATCCCAATAAAGCATTTTTCCTTAAAATGTAATGAAATTAATGGCAATTTTCTATTCTTCTAATTAGGGATGTTCGATACCATTTTCCACCCAGACAGATACCAGTACGAGTACTCATTTCTTGAGTAGTCACCAATACTGACACCAAATACTGACACCACTAGCACATACAATTCTTCCAAAAAACAATGACAGATAATTTTAAAGAAAGACCTATATATCCCAATATACATTCTAAAAACAATTGGGTCAAAAGTAACCTAATCAAAAATGGACTGATTCACTTTATGGGTCAATTTGACCCAAATTTCTGGGTTGTTTTATACAAAATGACCCAATTTTTTGAGTAAAAGGATCTGACCAATATTTAAGAGTTGTTTTACACTAAAAGACCAATTTCTTGACTCAAAGTCGGGTCAAATTGACCCAAGTAGAGGATCGGTCCATTATTGACCCAACAGTTTTTAGAGTGTAGAATTTTTCCTTAAAGTTGCATGAAATTAATGGTAATTTTCTATTCTTCTAATTTCTAATTACTAGTTCATGATTGTAAAATTGCCACAAGAGGATGGCTGATACCAGTATCGGCCACTGTCGCGAGTACTGATATCTTGAAATGATTCTCGTATCGCTGCTGGCAAGGATACTTGGTATCGGTACTCACCCATCCCTAAAACTGATACATTCACCCCTACCTCAAAAAACCTAAATAAAGAAATACTTTTTTTTAATCCCAATATAGCAATGTTCCTTAAAATTTCATGAAATTAATGGCATTATCTGTTGTTCTAATTCCTAATCAGTATTTCATGATCATAAAATTGTCACAAAACAGTGGCCGACACTGGTATCGGCTGACGTCATGAGTACCAATACCTTGAAATAAGCCCCGTCCAACGACACAAAATCACCTATGCTAACAAAGTATAAATAAGTCTAGAAAAAGATGAAAGACCTTTCTACCAAAATAAAAGCAAGGCAGAAAACTTTTGTTCTAAAGAAACCAATCCACTGTAAACACTAGAATCACAATCTTAAAGAATATCAACGAAATAAATAACAAAAATAATCTTTTCCCAAAAACAGTACATAACCAGACATTAAAACCATGTATTCACAAATTTACTCAATCTGGCAATTACTTTTGAAGTCTTGCCTAGGATGAAAGGTTGGGTCGAGAGGAGCTGCGTTTCGCCAAAACAATTGTGCTTTAACTAACTCATTGGGAGTATCAACGTTTTGCTCAGTACAAAAGACAATCAAATGTCTGTATTTCAACTACACCCAGCCAAAATCCTCAATCAGGGATGTAACTGTGTATCCCCTCAATGCAACTAAAACACCCACATGTAGCATCAGCGTCGTCGTTGCAGGTGTGTGTGTCTTTCTGGATGTCACGTAAAAGCAGTAGGTCATCTGAGAACATGAGTGTTAAATGATTTGGGAGGAAATGGGTGCAACCCTCCCATTAATGCACACCGGATCTCCCCATTAGAAACAATAGCTGCCTGCTGCCCAATAGATACAATACAACCATTAACCACTCTATCTGAGTAACAATGCATTCAAGTTATTTTGGGTGGAATCGTGTTCTCAAAGAAGGAATAGCAATAACAGACCTGCTGTGTTTGGTGGGGGCATGTGGACCACACATTGTGTTTTAATATTTGTATTTGTGGCTGCAACTGCTGTGGAGATGATGTTGTTTAAACATTACAGGCCTAGTTTAATTTCTTTTGCAAGATATTATTTGTTTTGTTTTGTTATTGCAGACATGAAATGGTGTCCGTAGCTTTTATTTATTTATTGTTGGTATTGTTATTTTTTTTATTGATTCAATTCTGAGACCAAACAGCCCAAGGGGCTCCAGGATGTCCTGTCTAAACTACTACTGTATTGTATATTTACAGCTGCGTGGCATGCCTCTTATAAATATCACAAAAAGTATTTGCACTACCTTTCTCTCATCCCCCAGCAGTTGTCTCCTACTTTGTGATGACACACTAGGATAGATATCTGGGTCACAGGCAGCAGGACAGAGAAGGGAGACGGCAAGGAGTCACGAGACACAAAGAGGAGCCTTAACAAACTGCACGCTATCTGAATAGCGTGAGGAACGAACACTGTCTCGACTCAACCCTTCTGGATACAGCATGACCTGGATGACATTTGAAGTGATAACTTGTGGCAGAGGCACAAAGAGAAATGCTTAAGCATATCACCATCATTACGCCTACACGAGATTGTATTTCTTTTATTTTTCCATTTAAAGCTTTAGCCTTCAATTTAACGTTCATGCCCAAATATACTTACACTAATCATAAATGCTTGGTATTTAGAAGTCAAGATCATGGTACAGCATAATCGTGTTCAATGACTGGAGCCTGACATCTCAGAAATGAAAATGTCATCCGTTTTACAGGCAACCTTAGAATAACAATGGGCTCCTAAAAATGCCATCCTTTTTTAAAAAGATATCTAACTAAAGATCTACAGCAGCTCTCAGAAGAACAAAGAAGCAAACAGAAGTGGGACTTCCATATTGCAGGTGTATAGTGCACAAAAGTCAAACAAAGAACCTCAATTTTATGATTCATCCACAGAGTTTGTCCTTGGTTTGGTCAGGATTGATGATCACAATAAGGTTCCGTTGAAATTAATTGACAATGACGGAAGGGTGTCCCGACTGTTGACGATTGGCAGACGCTCAAATTTCATTGATGAGCCCACCTCTGCTATTGTGTCATTCTAGTAGTATCAAAAGATATATTTTCCTGTGCACTCTATATAGGCAAAAGTATTAAGACACTTAGCCTTTACACTTAAAATACAGATAGAAAGAGATATAGAGTCGGGTTTCTGCCTGTCACGTCTGATTTCCTGGCAAATAGCTTCTACGTTCAACCCAAGATTTCAAGTGGCAATGTTTGTCCATTTATCTATGGCAACACTTGAGTGGTCAGAGGTCACCGGTGTGGAAACGGAGAGCCTGGTTCACAATCTCTGTTCTAGTTCACCCAAAATGTGTTTTGCGGGAGTTGAGGTTAGGGCTCTCGAGTTTTTCCGCACCAAAGTCATTCAGCCGATCGTAGACAAGAGGTTGGGAACACCCTTGAGTGATCACCACACTCAGAGGGCACAAAAGAACGATTTCAGGTCTTAATTTTGACCTAACATGCTGTTTTTGGCAAGTGTATGAATAATCAATATTTAATTAACTATTCAACTCACATGAGGCAAACACATGGGATGATTACGGATTGCGTGTGGGAGCAGTCAAATTGTGTGAACTCATAAAGTTACAAAGCATTTGCATGAATGTTTGCTATAGTGTAATTATATTGCATGATCCCAGCTGCGTTATATTATAGTTGATAAGAACCAGACCTATTTAAAATGACATGACAGGGATTAGCGGCACATAGAGATATTCTGCTTTTGTTTGTTTGCTCATTAATGTGTGACTTTGCAACAACACATTTTTTTTGACTATGTGGTTGAGCAGGGCTTTATTATTATGGTAAATATAATCTGCCTGGATAGTCGAGGATTTTTTTCTGAATATATATTTGACTTGAAGTGTGCTTGTCAATGCTAAGGGCTATGTGTGCGCTGAATACTAACAACTATCTTTGAGTGATCGTCAGAAGGGACGGAGCTTTATACATTGTTGATCATCGCACAAAGATACAGGCAGAGACACACGCTTTGAAGCTGACTACACACTCCACCTGACAACACCCCCCACATACTGTATGTGCACGTCTCAGTCTAAAGAATATCTCCGCCTGCAGCTGTACACCCTCCGTCCGGCCCTGGGAGTTTACAAGGATTAAGTATGTCGGTGTGCCAGCCCTACCTGATCTACTCACACATAGAGATGCCAAAGCAGTTAAAAGATGGATTAAGTGTTTCCCTGGGTAGAAGCAGTGTGTCCGGGCAGTGTTGTCAGATAGATTTCCTCCCTCTCATCTCTTCGTCCTCGAACTCATGGTCATCGTGATGTCGACTAAGTCTGTGATCTACATTTAAAGCAGTTTACTCCAGTTGTAACCCTTTGAACTGCTCCTTAGGCTGATGGAGGGAGACCGTGCTGGCACATAGCGGCCACTCGCTATTTTTACCCATTTAACCTGGACATAATATGTACAAGTAGCCACTTACAATCATAATTTTGGTTGATTCAAGTGGTGTAGTGCAGGGTATATGCGGCATACCCACGTCTACTCACTTTTCATTGCACAGTCCACTGGAATTGAGGCCAAGTAGGGCAGTGGCCAATCAGATCCATCAGATAGAACAGTACATGTAGTGCTTGATTGGAACAGTATGGCCTGTCACATTGGGATTTTTCAATCAAAAAAGTCAGATGGACAAGTTTTAGATTTGATAACTTTGGCAGATGTCTGAGGTTTGCTGAAGTGTGCAGTGTGAGCAAATCAAATAGAACACTGTATTCCATACAATGGTTAGATCATTACAAGAGTAATTATAGTGGCATGCACTTTTTAATTATTATTTCACGGTTGTTGTTTTTTTTTGCAAGGCTTTAATTTACTTTTAGTAATGACTTCAGCGAATTATATAAGTATATATGAGTTACAGTGCGCTGCCTGGCTAATGGTCCTTACGTATGACAAATATTCCTATAAGTGCCACTTAAAACACTTATTAATGGCGCCAAAGGCCAGTTTTTAAACCATTATTGCCCTGGCGTGGTACCTAAGTCATAAAGTTACAGTGTCGACAAAAACAAGAGACAACAAATTGAGCATTTTGCAGCAGACAATCCAAAAGAGAGAGGGGGGCGAAAGAAAGCAGATCCAAACGAAGATACAAGGAACTTGAAGTTGCCCTCAAGCTGATCAGACACACAAAATCATTACAATCATAAACAGTGCCAATATAAAGCAGAGCCTCACCCCACTATCAGAACCAGGAGCAGAGGAGGCGTGGGCGGTATGGGAACAGATTCTCCCCATCTGGTTTGGTTATAGAAAAAAAAAATAACTTCCAGCAGAAATACACTCGGGTATATGCATGGGAAGACAAAAACACACACCCATGCCCACAAAGGCACACTTTGTGGCTTTACAATACCAATCAACCAAAGCTCGAACATTTCAAAGACAAACATGTTTTTTCCTGTGGTCTAATAAAATTAAAAGTCAATGCCTCAGATGGTGAACAAGCCCCGGAGCTGCCTGGCAATTAGAGAGCAGTAAAAAAGAAAAAAAAGGAAATGAGAACGTTAGTGTAGAAAGACTGAAAAGGACGTGTGGGGTTCAGAAAATTACAGAGACCATGTGAACCTCCTCAGGTGAATAATTGCCAAGGAAAAGTGTAACAAGAACGAAAGATTTTAAGTCCGGCAATCTTGTCAACGTCAGAGATCTCTGACCTCACACATGTTAATTCCCAAAGACACGCTCCAAAGTCTTGTTGAGTCTACCTTGACAAGCAGAAGCTACTCCACATAATTTCCCATCATTTTCTGTTGATGTCATGTCCAGGTGTCCCGCACTACATTTTTCCATGTTGCGCAGCCAGCCACAAGTATTTCTTGAGAGAGACCTTCAGCACCAAGTATATTTGCTTATGCTTTAGTGCAAATAATATTTCTTCCAATATGCTCTTATACATTAGACTTTTCAAATACGAAATGCCATATTTGTATAGGCCGGAGAAACACAGAAGTGCGAGAGGAACCACAGGAGCATGATTTAAAATCCTTCAGGAGTATGAATGCATGCTTGTCTGCTCTTCTGTTTTTGTCAGACATTTAAGTAAATATAGAATTTTAACCCTAGCAACAGAAATCTTGAGGACCACTGCAAGCTTTAAAAATTATAATCTTAGTGTGCTCAGGTACACAGGAACTACACTTTGGGGATTGGAGGAGACATCATGTGTTTGTTTAGGTAGGGGGATATGTCAGTTATATAGACGAGTTAGACTGAATTACGATATCTAAACACTCCCCTAGTCACTACGCCTCTGCCTTCGCATGAGAACTGTGTGTGTTATTTGCATTTGCTACTTTGTGTAAATCATCCATATGCACGACAACCCCCCAATCCAGGGCTATATATCCTTTAATGTGGCCCCACTGGGCAGAAAACTGAATTAGCCTAACAGGAACCATAGACAATTGCCGGGATGCAACACCGGCAACTGAACTTCCACTGAACCTCGATATAGAAAAATTCACTGTCTCACGTGCTCTATTTTTCTGTCTCGTGTTTTTCCTACCAGCTCCCTCTCCAGTAATAGTGATCAAAAAGGAGAAGACATCACGGAACAGTGTTTCCTTGTCTTGGTTGGAACCAGAGAGACCGAACGGCATTATCCTTGACTACGAGATCAAATACTATGAAAAGGTTGGTACTTACTGGATCACATCACATTTTTCCTCATTAGCATTGTGTGCTAGCCTTATTTTGTGTTTAAAAACATCACATCAACAACACTGAAGGTCAAACATAATCAGTTTCTGGATGATGGCTGACTCCTTTTGCTGGTGATGGTCCATCTTCTGGAATAAGATTTCAAAAAGCCAATGCATGTCCAGAGTTAAGCCTTTGTCGCTGGCTAAACTAAGCTCCGCTTTTTGCTGTGTTTAGTGTGATGTCATACATGATGAGGATTCAATCTCCAGCATTTAATCTGACTTTAAAAGTAGAATTGTTCAGAAACTGCAACATTCAGATTTTGAAAAATTACTGTATTCAGATTTTTCACATGTCACTCATCCATGCTGTGTATTTCATAGTCCTGATCTGGTTTAACCATCATTGTTGAGAATTTAGGACAACTTATCAAAGTTACAGATAATATACGGTGTAAGTTAGAATTTACATATGGTCGGAAGTAACAATTTATGTACATTCAAAGTAACAGTTTATATAGAGTGTAAAGTTACAGCTTATATATGGTCTAAGTTGGAATTTATATACGATCTGAAGTAAAAGTTTATATATGTTCAAAATGAGAATTTATATACGGTTAAAGTTAGAATTTACATATGGTCTGAAGTAACAGTTTATAAACAGTCAAAGTTAGAATTTATATAGGTCTGAAATAAAGTTTATACACGGTCAAAGTTAGAATTTTATATACGATCTGAAGTAATATTTTATATACGGTCAAAGTTAGAATTTATATACAATCTGAAGTAACAGTTTATACACGGTCAAAGTTAGAATTTATATACAGTCTGAACTAGTAACAGTTTATGTACGGTCTAAAACAGTAAGTATTTTGAAAATAAAATAAGCATTTACATAGCCTATCCTATGATGGTTGCAGGAAGTATTTGGGTTGTTGACAGTACCATTGAGGATAACTCTGTCTCTGTCACTGACAGTAAATCCCCGCCTTTTCACTCCCTTGACAACATGAGACACACAACGTGAACTCACTGCATAGTTTCATCTATCAAAAGTTCTAAGATGAAATGTATTGTGTTTGACAGAACCCTCTTAGGATTCTGATCCGGAACAAACATCATTACTCCTAATAAAGTAGAAGGCACTTAAAACACCTGTGCAATACAACTGCAAATTAAGTTTCTTGGGTATCGCAGACAGCAGGATGAAGGTTAAATGTGATATGGAAATATACTGAAGTACAATTATATCTTAATGTAAACCATTAAAACAAATTTAAACGATTCTTGTGTTTCGGCAAATTGCATGATGTTATCAAGGATATCCAATTAAAATCAGCCCCATACTTACTCAGCTTCCCCACCTGCTTTTGTTACCACTGAACCTTTTGTATCAACTTCTCATTCCTCGTCTTGTCATCTTTATCATGTTTTTCTTTGCCTTTGGTAATATTGCTCCCCTTTACTTAGTCTCACCTTTTTTTTCCCCATGTTTCATGTTCTGCCTCTCATCTTGTCCTCCCTGCTCCTTAATGGAGTTTTATGTTTTATGGCAGACAGTGCACGGGGTCGTTCGTTCCTCTGTGAGGGAAATTAGCACAGAACGAATTACACTGGCTTTCAGCACCAATGCTACTCCATAGCTGACATTTGATGGTGAAATTAGCCGTGAATGCAAGTTTAGTCACTCGAGCAGATTCACTGTGTGTGTCTGTGAGAAAGAGTGTGTGGGTTTGAGCATGTGCGAGCGAGAGAGAAGAAAGTACATGTGTGTCCCCAGATCACAGTTTGCTTCAGTGCCAACCCTGGCCCCTAATCTCTTGATTAGTAGGCAGACAGAAGCAGTCTCCTCTCTAAACTCCGTTCCCTGCTCAGCCACCCTTACCTAAGATGCTAATACACGGCTGGAAAACAGCAAGGGGAAAAGTTAATGACTGATACTGTGCTTTTTCATTCGCCCACACTTGCATTACAAAACGATGAAGAAATGAAAAGGTGGGTTTTAAAACGGCGAAAAGCACCAGGGCCTCTGCATAAATCCTTGTTAGTCACATCCAGGGACACATAAGGACATGCACACAAACTCTGACACACTTTCCACGGGATTCTCCACGGTGACCGCTGATTTTGAACTTCAGACAAAGGGTTCTTCCATGCAGATGGGTGAACAAGGACACCAGTGGGCGATCCCCTTCAAAATTGTGTGTTCTGGATGGTCATATGCCAAGGCTGAAGGCCGCATTGGAGCACGCAAAGTTTTAAGGACATAAACACAAAGACACGCGTTAAAAAAGGATGGTGAGACAAACAGACATGACGGACAGGATGAAAAGAAAGGACATTCAGTAAAAAGATCATGAGCTGTGCCGGATAGAACAGGTTCCTCTTTCTTGTTTATGTTTTTTTTTTCAGTAAGGCATTTTCGTAGTAAACTCACGTTGTCTATTGTATGATGATTGCACTTACTGATATAAATATGGACATATCAAATTTAAGTGAACAAATACAATTTCCTGACCAACAAAATGCTAACTTACAAACAAGGTACAAACAAAATATTTCTGGAATTTTCATTATAGTTCGTTTTGACTCGATTAGCTTTCAGAGTGAGTTTGTTCATTTTTATTTGTTTTAGTTTAGTTTTCATTATTTATTTATTTTTAAATATCGTATACAGTATTTATTCTGTGCAAACGTAAAAAAAAACTAACATGATAGGTATTGTGTAGTAAAAACTCAACAAAAAAATATTTTAAAAACAACCATTTAAATAATCATTCACTTGAATAGTGCTTTTCGAGAGAGATACACCGATATGATTTTTTTTCAGTGCCGATACGATAACCAATTATTAGTAGTTAAGGAGGCCGATAACCGATATTTGTAGCCGATATTCACAGTCACTAATATGGAAAATAAAACTCCAGCGCTTAACTTTCCAACTCTTCAAAAATATGTTTATTCAACAATTTTTCAGATTTTTAAAAGTTAGTTTTAAAATTCTAATACAAAATTCTGGGATATCGGCCGTCATCTTAAAAAAAGAAAAAGAAAAAAAGCCGATTCCGATATTTATCAAATACTAAATATTGGCTGGCGACACACAGTTAAAGGACTACAACTCCTTATTCCTGCTAACAGCTGTAATACCGAAATGCATACATTTCAAATCAACCACAAAGGCTCATGTATTAAAATAATTGACAAAGATGAAGGCAAATTAAAAAAAAATCTATAATTATAGATAGTTTTTGTTAGTTTTATAAATGTAAAATGTAGGTTCAGTTAGCTTTGGTTTTCTTAAAAGCGTTTTTGTTTGTATTTCATGTTCATGCAAATATCAACATTGTTTTGAAATAGTTTTTACTCTATAGTTTCACACGAGAGAGCAGGACAGCAGGCAGACCAGTCTAATAGTGACAACTATTTAACCAACAAACAACACAGCAGTAGAATGAGTGTGTTATCTAGCTAGAATAAGCAGGGGTGGCCATAAAAAGGCATTTTCTGGGTGGCAGCACATGTTGCTGGGAAACCTGGAAGTGCTTTTCAGCATTAATGGTACTTTCACAGATGTGCAAGTTAGCTAAGATGCCACGAGCGCTAAGACACTCACTGTATCATCAAAGATTTTCAGCTTCAAGCTGCTCAAAATCTGGATGTCCTTTTCCTCTTAGCCTGGAGGACACAATTGTCCAGGATGTTCAAAGGCAGCGTGGAATGAAGACTCATTACACATCAGCACATTTAATGATAGTTTCGACTACTTTGGTGGATTACTCTTGAAACAGTTTAATGGGTATCGTTTAAGCAGATGCACTTTTTCAGAGATAAAGCTTTGTGTAGATTTATGAATGGAATAACCAAAAATTTGTATGGCGTGCCTGAGCCTTGAAACAATTTATCATGTTTGACAGGAAGTCATATCTGGCCAAATAATTGTTGTGCATTTGAATTTCGGATTTCTTTTTTTCTTAGCTACTGGTCTGTTGAGACGAATTTAACTCATTCACTTGCAACCATTTTCACTGACGCAACCCCCTTCGCTCCCGGCTGCTTTACTGATTTTGCAAGGCCCACAGAATATTGTGTGCTATTGCTATAAAAACATGGAACCTACTAAAATAAAGGTTATAGTCTTTTCTGTCATCAGTAAAAAAAACTATATTTGTATCAGTTTCCGTTTTGCAGCAATTAACATTATAATATAGCTGAGTTTTATCATTATTCACAAACCTGTTCAAAACACTGGGGAAAAGAGCAACATGGCCCTGGTTGATCTCTTATACTCTACTGCTACCTGCTGGCCGTTTTTTGTAATAACTACCATTGCTTTAAGCAATCTCTTCAGGTCAGAGGCTGCATCAAAGCATTCTGTATGCTCTAACATATTTTTATTTTTTTAAAGCATATAAATAAGTTTTGGGGACCATGGCAATATTTAAAATAGAACATTTTTATAAATTTTTGGGAGGAAATTAGTTTAAAAAAAAAAACATACGATGCGAGGTTTATCAAACCAAAACGAATTGTGGGTCTAAATGGTGCCACTTAACTCCAGCTGTATAAAAGTGGAATAAAAATAATGACTTTGTCTTTATTTCTGTTTCATCATCCTTGTATTTTATCCAAGTCGGTTCAAATATATAATATGATATATTGTATGTGATTTAATTATTGTTTTAACCAAGAGGGCCTGTAATGGGCGTGAAACATCTCCGCATTCAGTAAAAACCGGTTGTGCGGTTGAGGCCAACCATTACAGTTCTTGCATATGTTATCAATGTAATCTCGAGAGCACAGAGACCTTCACATGCAGAAGTTTGGCGTGTTTATTTGGTCTTACATGGAAGGAATCCTGTTTAGCATTTTTGTGTGCATGTTTACACGAGCAATAATTTTCTTCAGCTTTGTTTAGATTGCCAAAGCGGCATTCCGGCTATAGTGGTGATCTATAGTGCCCTGGTGAGACGCACATGGACAGGCCATAATCACAGCATTGCTATGCTTTGCTTCCTCACACACACACACACACACACACACACAGGTCGTCTTACCACACCTGTGTGTGATTTTAAAAGGGATCCCATGCTGTCCTGACCATTGAATGGTGACAAGCCGTGAGTGGATTTATAGTTGCGATGAAGAGTTATCCTGATGCAGGCCTGCTGTATCAGTTACCTCCTCACACACATACCAGTTTAAAAAGCTTTGTGCTCTATAAAACTCTAATCCCACCATTACCGGGCGTGAAGTCCTTTCATATTGCCCTGTGTGTGTGTTGACTTTTACAATGAGGGCCTGTAAATAAACCAGCCCCTCGAATGAGGATTCAACTCCGTCTTGATGTGGTTTAAACATTTTATCTGCTTGCCTTAGTTGGGAAGCATAAGGTTCATTTTCAGGATTGTTAAATTAATCCCATTTAGGTCGTTTAATCTTGTTTTATCTGCCTTGTTTATGTTCAACTATTTATTTTGTTAATGGGAATTGGTCTAATACTGCTTGTAAGACAGTTTCAAGATGAGACAGGGACAGGAGGCAAGAATGGAGAAATGTGAGTATTCAGTAACAGTAGTTAATCCTCTAATTGGCATTTTAGGGCAGTAAGTAGTAAGTTAGTAAAAATGCTAAATTAAACAAACCGTGAGGCCAGGATGTTTATCATTTGCTGTTCTAATTATGATATAATTGTGTATGTGCAGAGTGATTAGTGATTGTCCTTTCGTAGTATATACGCAAAGAATCACTGACTACCGTTAAGTACAGTTCCGTTGCTAACGTGACTCATCTCTAGTTATGGACTCAGTCAATCATAACATACTATTATAAAGCCTCGAGACGTGTGTTGGTATTTCAGGCTCTGCACTTTCTCAATTTAGAGTTTACCTTTCCGAGAGGATGCACTGTGTAATCCATGGCAATGTGACTTCTGAGTATTGTAATGTTACATGGGGAGTCCCGCAGGGATTGGGCACTCGACCCTCTATTGTTTAGCATTTACATCCTCCGATTGAACGTAAATATAACAGTAGCTTTAGTCTTTAAAAATAACAAACCTGCACAGTTGCTGCAATCTGGTGGCATGCCTTACTAGGATCTATTATATTGTGTTATTATATTATTAAATTAAATTATTAGGGCCTGAGCAGCGACCGCTGCAAGATCCCTCTTGTTCTTCTAGAAATTCTTATCATTATTCTTGCATTTCTCCGATCACATTTTTGGGGAACTAAACATGTACGAAAACTCACCAAACTTTGCACACTTCTCAGGCCCTATTCTTTCATCTGAAAATGTCATGCCATAGAACTAGAACTACAATTAAAGTGTGATTTTCATCTCTCACACAAGATTCCACATCTGGTTGCAAGGTGACGACTCGGTGTTCTTGCTTTGCTTTATCAGCGTAGATCAGCAGGAGAGAAGTCGTAAAATAGAGAGACCGTAATTCATCAGATAAAGGGAAAGCTGTCAAACTGTCCGCATTGTTTGGGTGTGTGTGCTTATGACGGCCCGCACTCTCAGATGACACACTGCACATGTTGTATTCATTAATATTTAGACCCAAGGCAATGTATTTAATTTCTCTGTCTGTATTTCTGCCTTGTCTGCTAGGAGGAGCAGGAGACCAGCTACACAATCCTTCGGGCCCGGGGTTGTAACGTGACTCTAAATGGTCTTAAGCCCAACACTGCCTACCTGCTGCAGATCAGAGCCCGCACAGCAGCTGGCTACGGAGCCAGCAGCCCCAGTTTCCAGTTTGAGACGAGTCCTGACTGTAAGTGGTGGCTACCATGCACAAAATATGAAGTGTGGTTTCAAGAATACATTCCAACAATCCATTCTGTCATAAATAACTTTGCACGTATTGAATGTATTGCTGGCAAGAGCACGCAACTCACTACAATATGTTGCTTTGTGTTTTTCAGCAGCCTTCTCCATCTCCAGTGAGAGCAGCCAGGTTGTTCTAATCGCCATTTCCTCAGCAGTGGCCATCATCCTGCTCACTGTGCTGCTCTACGTTTTGATTGGGAGGTCTGTCTACAAGTCACCGTGGCATTCTTTGGCACAGTCTTTTAGATTGCTTAGATCAGGCATGGACATCACAAGTATGGTGGACCAAAACTGCCAAAATTAAAAATAAATAAATGACTGAATAAATAAATGACTGAATAAATAAATTAATGAATAAAAGTGAAAATAAAAATGGATATAAAAATATCTCACATTTATTTATTTTATGCTGCAGACGCTCTGTCAGGTCGAAATGTTATTCAAATGAGGGGGCGTTCCTAAGCGTGTCTTTGGTTGGCCTCCAAACTGAGTGGGTCGGTGAACAAGGAAGTCTCGCCGGCTTGCATGGAGAGCTCAAGCAATGGACGACTATCTTGACCACTGTCTTGTCGAGCAACGCAAGTCGCAAGACATGCTTAGCAGCCCCCTCATTTGAATAAAATTTCGACCTGACAGAGCATCTGCAGCATGAAATAAATAAATCTGAGAGCATATATATATATATATATATATATATATATATATAATTTTTTTTTTACTGTTATTTATTTATTTAGGAATATATATCATTTTGTTGTTTTTATTTCCATTTATGTATATTTTTTGCATTTAATTTTTGAATTATATTTGTATAGCCATTTTTATTTTCACTTTTATTTATTTAGACATTTATTTATTTTAAATGTTGTCATTTTAGTCCTACAAGAACTATATCTAAATAATTAATAGGAAATTAATTGATTATTTTTATCAATTTACTTTCCAAAGATGGGTCATAGTAATTAAATGTTATTATGTTCAATAAAATCTTTATTCAAGATTAAATTGCAATTTAAAACAGCATCCAGTCATCAATTTAACAATAACTTCCTTATAAACAAAGTTGCATCCAAATAAAGCTGCATCCCATGGATTCTTGTTGAGAAATATATGCATGCCTCAGGGGCGATTTGTTGCAGATGCACAAGTAATTGGTATGCTAATGATGACAGCCTTTCTTATTGACGTACAATTTTAACATACACTGTGCTTCATAATGTTCCCGAACAGAAATGTGTCTTTGCTTTCGTTATTTATAGTATTTTGTACAAACACTATATTGGGCCAATGGGTGAAGCCTTATTAGACGTGGCACAGCTTGTGACCTTCTCTATTTGGATTGGCAGGTTTTGTTGCCACAGCAAATCCAAACATCCTGATGAGAAAAGACTGCACTTTGGCAACGGCCACCGTAAGTACTGGACTGTTTTTCTTCTTCAATCTTTCCTGTCTCCACTTTACAGTTCACTGAACTCCAATTAGCTGGTTGCATTATAAATTGCTTGAATGTTTCATTGCTGTAGATGTTTCTTTCTCACAGTATTTTCGCACTTCTAAACAAACAATAGTCTTGATGGGAAATGTTACCACAGCTTGGCATGTATTTTATATTTAAAAAATCTCACGGCATACCACCAAACAAAAATATCACAAAAAGTACGTACATATACTGAAATAAGAATGATTTGTGGTGGTAGTGGAAGGGCAGTTTATTATATTGTCACTATACAGTATATCGCTGGCATAGATTGATGAAGGAATATACATTATTTGTAGCAAATGCTAACAAATTTTCAGACCAATTGAAATTGAATCATTTCTGTCACACGGTGGTTGGGTAGGCAATGGGAATCACTTAAAGTTATTCCAGTGGGTGGTATGGGAAAACTTTTCAGCAGCTGGGAAAGAAATAATAAAGAAATTCTTGCAAGTAATTTCCATTTGTAGTCGTGTAACCATTATTGTTTTTTTCAATGTTAACAAAGAGCTAATCAAAAAAGAGCTAAAAGTTAGAGGAAAATAACAGACATCATAACAAAAAGGAAGGGCATGTATATTGCAAATATACGTCGATGTCATGTATATTTGCAGTGTATACATTACACTAAAGTATCACAAAAACATTTAGATTATAGTGTTTGCCTTTTCCTTACTATAACCTTTAACCTTCACAGGTATAAGCCCCAAAACTTTTCAAGACAGTAGCGAGATCTTGACTCTTGAATAATTTAAATGGGTCGAGATGTGACTCTAAACTATCCACTCGGGAAGTCCAATTTAAAGAATGTTTTTTTTTCTTAAATTTTCATCCGTCTCGACATTTTTGTTAGTCTTCAAGTGGCACTCAAATGCCTTTGGCTAGTCTTATGCCAGCCCCGCTAAGCTCGAGTGGATATGAATTTGGTTTCCGCTGAAAGTACTAAAATTGCAGCTGACCGGGAATAACTGAGCGCTGAGGTAACGCTGAATCTAATAAGAAGATTTTGCGATGTGAAAAACACAATTTTCTGTCATCTCTTTCCTCACTGAAGCCAAGTTGACACAATGTAACACAAATGAACAGCAGCAAAGTATTATTTGCATCTGGTCTTGATTGGACTGGAATTTTCCCTAAACTGATCAACTTAGTTT
The DNA here is from genome assembly GCF_054856555.1 of Leptonotus elevatus. NCBI lineage: Eukaryota > Metazoa > Chordata > Actinopteri > Syngnathiformes > Syngnathidae > Leptonotus > Leptonotus elevatus. The sequence continues at coordinate 15,124,766 of NC_141250.1, read as the reverse complement.
TTCTTTTTAACTTGGATATAAGCCATTCTTATCATCATTTAGAAACATCTGTAAGGTTGTTGTAACATGTGTTTGAGTGATATTAACTGGCTTCTGCAGAGTATCCGAATGTATCCTGACATGTTAGAAACTCAGTCAGACAAAAGAGATGACATCATCATAAAAAAGTTTTATTTTGATTAAATTGTGGTACTCCAAGGATTTAACGTTTAAACATCCAGAGTATTTACTTGAGAAGTGACAGTTTTTGAATGGCCATGTAATGAGACCTGCTCTTTCCTGCTCTAGTGCGTCTGCCAGGTATTAAGACCTACGTAGACCCCCACACATATGAGGACCCAAGCCAAGCTGTACATGAGTTTGCTAAGGAACTGGATGCATCCTGCATTGCCATTGATAAAGTGGTGGGAGCAGGTAAGAATCTACACTACCCAATGTTAATACAAAAACATTACAAGAAAGAAAAAGAAAAAATTACCGACATGTTTTTCACTTTGACTTTCTCTTCTGGCTTCATTCACATCATTCGCACAAAGTGCACTACAAAAAATGGAGCACGTGCAAGGCTCATGGGTTTAAGTGCAGTGGCAGGTTATGTTAAGTGTGTGCCATAAAGTGTACTGCGGAGAATGATAATTCATTTTAATACCCCAGCCACTTTGATGGAGGAAAACAAATGACAAATGACAGCAAGTTTGTTGTAGTTGAGTCATTTAACCTGTTTTCCTCATTCTGTATCTTAATTTTATAAGCAGCCTGTCTTACTCCACATTTTATATGTATATATAGATAACATATGCATTTGATGTTTCAGTTCGGTAGAGGTTTACAACTGTACAATGTGCCAAAAAGGTGATGGATAGATCTTGTAAAAAAAATAAAATTATATGCATGTATATAAAAGTCAAATGCGGACGTGTGACTTTCTCAGTCTAGATGGAAATTGTGGAATAGGCGCCAAAAGAAAATATGATTTATAAACTGCTAATTATGGCTCGGCACTTATTTAAACATTGTTAGCTTGTTAACAATTTATTAAAACTTGATGAACCATTTACATAACATTATGAATTATTAGTGCTCTCTAAATAACGAAACCTCTACTTTGGCTTGTTATTATAAATGCCAGAACCTCATTAACTCATTTGCTCCCCAAAAAATTTAAATACTGCCATGGTCCCAAAAACGTATTTGATACTTTTTATTTTATTTTTATTGTTTTTACGTTAGCGCATTTGATGCAGCCTCTGACCTGAAGAGGTTGCTTAAAGCAATGGAAGTTATTACAAAAAATGGCCAGCAGGTGGCAGCAGAGTATAAGAGATCAGACATAATATGCAATAAGCTCTTTTTGCCAGTGTTTTCAACATGTTTGTGAATAATGATGAAACGTAGCTATATTCTAATGCTAATTGCTGCAAAACGGAAACATATGCAAATATACTTTTGTTTTTGATGAAAGAAGAGACCTGTGGGCCTTGCGAAATCAGTCAAAATCCAGTAAAACAGCCATGAGCAATTGGGGTTGTTTCAGTGAAGATGACTGGGAGTGAATCAGTAAATTAACGTACATTAAAAGTTATGTTAAACTGCTGTAGGTCATTTACCATGCTTAAAAGGGTAACTTTATTGCATCCATGAACTCTCATACACAATGGTCCTTGAAGTTCTCATCTGTCTTAGACGGTTAACCAAACTTTGATCTTTCTGCAAATTGATGATTGTGTGTTAAAAGACAGAACACAGTTTTAGATTTTTTTTACATGGGACTTTCCCATCAAAGTGAGATACCCCGCTCCACTTGAAACAGGAAGTGAATGAGTGTCCCTAATCAAGCCTTATTAAAACTCCACTCTGTGGGGGTGACCACAAAAAGAGCTCCTTTCCCCTGTCTGGTCTGCTCACTGCAGGACGGAGCAGGCATGATGTTGGTATTTAGACAGGTTGTAATTATTCTGGCCTAAATTCTTCCAGACCCTGTTGCTTCACGTCCAGATTTTGACCCATGCTCTGTGTTCCAGAGTTGCACGGGGAAATTATAGTGTGGGCCAGAGGAAGCGCGAGATCTACAAATGTCTTAGCTCTGACATCACCTAGCGCTCCATATGCATATACGTTGTCGACTACGCATTCTTGATCCACTTGTCTAAAGCTGGGCCAAATCCCCGTAGCCAGCTGCAGCATTGATGGTTGCATTTGAAGCATGCGCTCTCCCTGCACCACTTACTGTACATTGTGCAAAACACACACTGGCACGGGATGAAGTAAACACGCACACATCCCCTCACCGGCAAGGAATTCTAATCAGAGCATATTGAGTCACCTTGCACCCAGTTGTACTAACAGACAATAAGGCTGTGTCAACAGGAAGGGAATTTTCTCCATTAGGCATTTTTATGTGTATTAATGAATCAAAAATACGCTAGTTAGCTCACTACACAGACAGTAAGTCACAGTTTCCATCTTTAAGATTTTGCTAGTTTTTAAGCAAACCCCAAGCTTAATATTGCTATTGTGTGTTACTGGATTAATCTAAGGACTCTTTATATCACCATGTGTTATGATTATATTTTGAGTTTGGTCATATGATATTGATGTTATCAGTTGCTATGCAGTTACTATGCCCCTTATGATGATAATGGTTCGTGATTATTCATTAGCCATGCTTAGTTTGTCTATTATTTTGCAGTTACTATGTCCCTTAAGATGATAATGGCTGATGGCGATGCATTAGCCATGCTTAGTTTGTCTATTCTTATGCAGTTACTGTGCCCCTTATAATGATAATATTTGATTATGATGCATTAGCCATTCTTAGATTGTCTGTTCATATGCAGCTAGTATGCCCGTTATGATGATAATGTTTGATGATGCATTAGCCATACCTGTTTGTCTATTCTTATGCAGTTACTATGTCCCTTATGGTGTTGATGTTTGATGATGGTGCATTAGCCACCCTTAGTTTGTCTATCCTTATGTAGTTACTATTTCCCTTATGATGATAACGTATTAGCCACTCTTAGTTTGTCTATTTTTATGCAGTTACTATGTCCCTTATGATGATAAGGTTTGATGATGGTGCATTAGCCACTCTTAGTTTGTCTATTCTTATTCAGTTACTATGTCCCTTATGATTTTGTTGTAAGTTACCAAGCAGTTGCTATGTTCTTGTATTAGTCACTCTTATATTGTCTAGACACTGTCATTTTATTATTATAAGCCTTTATTCTGCCATTGCCGAAGCAAGCGTTACTAAATGACACTTTTGTCAGCACATCGAGGTTCTTTAGCCGAGGTTTCTCTCAGCATGTCCTTATGCTAACTTTCTTTCATGTCTTTGTGGCTCATTCTATGCATCCAGGCCATCTGCATCCAGCCTTGCTCTCTGTTGTTATTTTGTATACATAAACTCTGTTTCTCAGCTCCCGTGTTTTGTCTGCATTTGCGTCCTAGCTCCGCACCTCACGTGGTACCACGGGTACCTAAGAAGCACAAATTCATCTTCATATATGGTTCATAAGTACTGTCTAATACAACAATGTCAGAAAATGCAATGACTGATTAGAACTAAGGACTAAGACGTTTTTTGTAAAACTGTCCTGGTTTGACCTTTAGGTGAGTTTGGCGAGGTGTGCAGCGGCCGTCTGAAGCTACCCAGTAAGAAGGAGATCTGCGTGGCCATCAAGACTCTAAAAGGAGGATACACAGACAAGCAGAGGCGGGACTTCCTTGCCGAAGCGTCGATCATGGGACAGTTTGACCACCCCAATATCATCAGGCTGGAGGGCGTCGTGACACGCAGTGAGTCAAATGAATTTGTCAATTTCCTTTTCAAAGTAAAATGCTTAACTGTTACATTTAACACTGTAGAAGAATGCACAGGGAAAGAAAGTTCTGATATATGATTTGTATCCACATTCCATGACACGTCCCTTCTCTCTGGAGTCTTTTTACTGATTCTGATCTGAAAACGTCTTTGACAAATGGCCCTAAAGTGGCCGACGCTTTAGAGAAAATGGCAGCGGTTTTATCGAGTTGCCGTGGTGTAAATCTCTGCAGATCAATGTACTCTGATCAAAGCTGTGTCCTTAGTGGGCATGAATCCATATCTTTTGCTTGCTCCCCTCTGGGTCTCTTTATAGGACTATCATCAGCGCACAGAAGGAGTCTTTAAAAAGGAATGAGTGCAAAAAAAAACAAAATAATGAGTCTGAACTTTGTCGCTGAGAAACATGCCTGGCCTCTATCTTTCCCTGAGGCGCCAGCCTTGTTAAGAAGCGCTGCTATAGAGTGACTAAAACACCAAGAGCCTCTCCTCACTTAATTGTCCTCAATTTTTTTTGCTTTCCCTTGTTTAATCTCCCTCAGTCTAATTCTCTTATTCTCTTGTGTGATCTCACTGTCTAAATTGCTCCATGCCCCTTTTTTTTTAATTCAGTTCAGCTGGATGGTTTGACTTTGCAGAAAGTACTTTTTTTCCCCAAAGAAGCCAATGCCGGCCCTAAATCCCCCCCAATACATAAAATGTTGATTATTTAATTGTTTCACATAGATTAAATAGTAGATTATTGTGTACTACATACCACATAACTCACTATAAAACACCTTGGAGAAACATGTCCATAAATCAGTAAAAAATATTTAATAATATTAATAATAACATCATATTTAATATATCCTACCTTCTAGCTGTGTGTATGTGCGTGCATATGCATGCTTATGTGTGTGAGTGTATTTGCGCGTGAGAGACATTTGGAGGGATAACCTGAACATGTGTGCATGAGTTGGAGAAGCCCGGGAGCAGGGTTTGATTTTAGGTTCATTTGCTCCGCACACAGACACACAGACACACACACGCACGCACACACACGGGGTGATTTATTAAGCTGTTCCTGTTAATTCTTAATCCTGAGACTTTCACACCCCATTTACCTTGCTGCTTTTGGGTGATCCACAGGCTGCATATTTTCAGAGACACACACTTGCATGTTTGATGCTCACACGCACGCACGCGCACGCACACTCAGTCATCCACGTGAGGAGAGCGACACAACAAAGTGGCTGCAGGGCCTTTATCTCTGCTGCCAATGCAAAAAGAGAAACGGATGGAAGTATAGTGGGAGGAACCCGTGTGTGTGTTTCACTCACTTACTATAAAATCGTTCTCTAATAAATGTGGCAGTCCATCACCATGTTGTAGGAGTTTAAGCAAAGATGTGTAAACTGTGATAGTAAAAGTAAGCTTTGTGATCTTATTGAGACAAACTACCGGTATGTTAAATGTTCGAATTAATCAAGTGAAACGAAAACAAAACATTTTTCAGTGAATGGGGCCGATAACTTTACTATATTTTTGGGCCTGTGCTTCATTATGAAGCACTACTTTAAAATTGTGTATGTGTGTGTGTGTGTATGTGTGTGTGTGTGTGTGTGTGTGTGTGTCCATGCCCACCCAAAAAACAAAAAACAGACAACAAAACAGGGTGTCATTAATTGCATGACTTCAATAGTGAACTCACGATTAATCGCAAATTTTACATCTGTTCTAAATGTACAATAAAATGTTAATTACAAATATTTTGTGGGGGGGGGGTGTTGACCTAACAGAAATATGGCTGCATCTTTTAGTCATTGATTCAGTAATTTCATAATAATTCATAAAATTGAGTTCAAATTAAAAAGATGCGCTGTACTGTAAAACATGAGTGTGATATTGATATGTGTTGAGGTCATGTTTCTGCCACTAGATGGCATAATTGCATTTGTAAGACGTTGGTGGCAGCTCAGTGCATTTTTCTTTTCATATTAAGAGCTATCTAATCTTTAATATTAAATAACTTGACCCCAGTCTACACAAATATATGAATTATTATTAAATGTATTACTGCTAAATTTTCACGTGTACGTGTCTGCTGCGTTGCAACTGGAATTCCCCCAGCTTTCCAGAATATGGGGTGGTCATTAATCGTGCGTTAAAAAAAATTGTGGCATAAAAGGAACTAAATTAACTAAAAACTAACAAATTGATTTTGACACAGTTAAACAAATATATATTATAAAATATAACAATGTTGAGCTTTGAGAAACAGATGTCAGAAGAAATTACTCAAAATTGTATATATAGCGGTGACCTGCAAACAGCTTCATTTGAATCATATTTTTGATTCCTCTTGGCTGAATAAATATCTAAATTTATATATTACGGCCAATCGAATTCCCACATAACTCAAAACCAATCATTTTCTTTCCATCAAGTATTTTGTGTCTAATTGAACTATTCAACAATGCCAATCAATATAAAGTACACTGATATATGGTTTAGCTTGTAATAGTAGATGGTGTGCTGCTCAAACAATAATTGATATCATCTATTCGGTTGCAGCCTGCTTTGATATAATTAAAGTGATCAATCATGACTTGGATGGGAATGTTATTTCTTTCATCGGCGGTGATAGATTTGTTACATTAAACACACAATTCCATCACTGGTGCCACATCCGATCCAGATGTGAGGACAGTTCACACATCATATGGAAAGGAGAGGAGGGGCAAATTCATCAGGATAAAATGGAGATGGAGCATATGGCTGGTGGCAAGTCAAGAGTGAAGCAGTGACAACAAAGCCATCTGGGACACAACAAGTCTTGACGGCAGGCCTGTTGATTTAACAATGGATTTTTTTCCCCCCTCCCTGTGTATTAAACCTCATGCTGGCTGTAGTTTGAAACAAAGATGCCACTCTTGATTGCTGACCTTCTGGATCCACTAAACTAAGTTTTTCAAGTAAAAAACTTCTTTAATTGCAAATTGCAATTTGGTTAGCATTATGACTGCATGGATAACAGATGGATAATGAATAGAAGTCATGAATGTCATTCTCTTTGCAGGTAAACCCGTCATGATTGTCACAGAGTACATGGAGAATGGTTCACTGGACAGCTTTTTAAGGGTGAGTACTCATGAAATGATGCAAAAAGTCACAAGTATACCCTTGTTTCACATTTTGTATTTTACGCCTCATGTTAGCACATTGAATAGCAAAAACTGAGAATCAGAAGCTGAAACAACCGTCAAAAGAAAAAACGTGGGTAGTCGAAAGTCAAAGGAAGCTCTGTGCTACTTACGCAGAAGCAGCTGGCTAGCAACAGCTTCAACTGGCTACTAGTGTACCTAAACGCGCTGCGGAGTCGCTCCTGAGTTAGTAATCATCGCCTGAATGGCAACAAATGAACTACCGGTAGATTTATGACAAATGTCATCCTGACAGAGGGATAACCATGAAATAACGGGTAGGCACGCTAAATGCTAAGCTAACCTAAGATTGACAGGACTTGCACGTTGAACATCGCAATAAAGTGTTTATTGTTGTTGTTGTTGTTGTTTTTTTTACCAATTTTGCTTTGCCTTCAAAACAAAAAATATATAATACAGTTTCCTGCTATACACAATATGAATTAAAGAAATAAAAATGATTGATTCTATATTTAAAAAAAATAAAATAATTTGTTCATTTATTTTATTCTCATATTTTCATTGTTTAAAAAACCCTTCCTTGCTTCAATTCCCTGCAAAATAAAGTCAACCCTCAAATGAATCATTTTGTACCACAGAGAAACAAATTAATATTTCGAGCCTTGCACTAATAATGAACTATTGCTGCTGATGAAAGGTTTAATGTCATAATTTTTTACCTGAGCATCTCCAAATAAAATTATACCTCACAAGAACAAAAAGAGAAACAAATTAAACCAGGTTACGTGATCCTACATGTCAATTCAAACTGTGAGTCAGACTACCTGATGCCTTTTTTAGTCAATGTCAAATGGTCCGTGTGCAATGAAAAGAATCGCAGTCATGGTGTCATAGCAAAGCGTAACGACTCGAACCGCATCACAATCACAGCCTCTCCAGACAGCGGTGACTTTGCTTACGGCACGGCTCATTTGCCAGCTACCTTTTCTAATTCAGTAAGCACGCACAAACATTGATTCTGACATTATTATGTCCGATCAAGAAATACGGGAAATTCCCTTTCTGACCTTGGGCTCAAAACAAGACAAATATATTGAATGCTCTCTTTTCAGTGACATAAATAGCTCTAACAAATATTACGTCAGATGTCCTAATTGGCACTGGGGATATCCAGTGGGTGGAGCTTGAACTAGTCACTTTCCCCTTTAATAAATATAAAGCGTCAATGACTATCTTCAGTTCTGGTTCACATTTAGTTCTCTGTAGAGTTCATACCCATTACATACACACATTTATCATGCAGGGAGGGACTTCTTTTTTGTTGTATTTTTACCATGTCTCTGCTCCTTAAAAAGGAGTGACCCGCCTCACTGAAATTAGTCAAAGCATGAGAGCCAAGTCATAACACTGACATCAAAGCTTGCAGACTCATGTTTTAGCCCTTCTGCACTGCATCATGGTTCATCCTGCAGGAGAAGCTGTTTGTTGGCATGTTGCCCGAGGCCTGCACTTCATCTCTGTAGATGTGTCATATGCGCACACACAAAACACACACGCAAACTCATAGCTTATGCATTATAGCATATGTGGGATTGTGGAAGGCTTTGAAGTGACAATTCCAGGTGGTCTGGCCACTAACCGCTGCTGTCGAAAATGAGATGGTCAAGTCGGGTTCATAAACAAACTAAAACAACACAGATGACTCATTTGATTCTGGTCTTGAAAAAGACGTAATCTCATTTTAGCTAGCCACTCATACACAAAAATTTACTCACAGACTGAATTCATTTATCAGTAGCAAATGGCAACGACGTATAAAATTGCTCATAAAGCACTTTACACACTGTTGGCCTTAATGGCTTCCCTTGCACTTCATCTGGCCACCATCAGGGGCTCCCACTTCCCCTGAATGCCTTGTCACACCTGGCATCATTTAGTAATTAGGGGGGTGAAGAAGTGTTGGGCAGGTATTATTCTTTTTACATGGGATGGCACAATGTTAGCGGAGAGGTCCATTTTCTTTTGCATTGTCTAAACTTTTTCTCTTTTTTTCTTAGTCTGTTCCACCAGAATTTTATAAAGGATAAAAATTATTTAGGATAACAATTTTGTTGTTTTTTGACAAATTCAACTTTTTGGAAACTTTGGAAATGTTTTTATTTTTGTTCAAACTGGACTGTGACCCAGTCAGGTTTAGAATTTTCATTTTAGTTAGTTTTCATTTTGTTTTGAGTTTTTTTTATTTATTTAGTTAGTTCAAATTAGTTTTCAGGGTGCTTCTGTTAGTTTGTATTAGTTGTATTTATAAAATGCTAGTTTTAGTCTAGTTTTAGTTCGTTTCAGTATTAGTTTTCGTTTAAAAAAAAAAGTGTATTGGAGCCAAAAGTCAAGCATGCAAAATGGTTGAGTCATCTGAAGGTGCTTTTCTATTGGCTGCTGCTAGATGATGTCACTTCTGCGTGACACACTTTCAAACATTCTAATTCCGGTTAAAATATAAATAAATTTCCTTTAAATCACATTTAAAATCAACCACAAAGGCCCATGCATTAAATTAATTACCCAATACTAAAACTAAGGACATTTTTGATATAATTATAGTTAGTTTTGTAAACATAAAATGTAGTTTTTTAAAAAGCATTTTTGTTTTTATTTTATTTCGTTAATGAAATAGTTTTTTGAATTTTAGTTTGAGTTTTTTGTTAGTTTTTGTTAACTAAAATAACCCTGAACCCAGTGCACAGAGAACTGTTCGTTAAAGGATGGTCGGTTGAGCTAAGTGTAGAAACAAACACAGTTGGGGTGAACTAGAACAGAGCCAGGCCAACATTAGTGATCTTTGACCTCACAAATCAAAATTCAGACGCACAATAGTATTTTGTGTCCTTATATTCTTATACTTAACTTATTATAGGTGCAATAGCAAATGATACTAATATTTTTGTGTGCCTTGTAAATGTATTGTTTATAAATTAAATATTATTTTGTACATAAAGAGGAGTAACATGGAGTAATTACAATTCCGTGCAGGTCATTGTTGTCATGTTATGTTTCACGCAAATAGCCTGCAATATTTGTTTGCCCCTGTGAGAACAATTTTAAAGTATTCCATTAACTTAAACGTTCTTCCTTATGCTTCTTCCCAGAAACACGACGCCCAGTTCACTGGAATTCAGTTGGTTGGCATGCTGCGTGGCATCGCCTCAGGCATGAAGTATCTGTCAGACATGGGCTACGTTCACCGAGACCTTGCTGCACGAAATATCTTAGTCAACAGCAACCTGGTGTGTAAAGTGTCAGACTTCGGCTTGTCAAGGGTCCTGGAGGATGACCCCGAGGCTGCTTACACCACAAGGGTGAGCTCAAACACACACCAGACAGGGCGGTGATTAAGTAGGACATGCACTAAATCTTTCTGGGAGGAGCAACTGAATTCAGAGTGTATTTTACTATTTTAAGTAATATAATGTATGATAGGAAAGGACGGTATCTTAGATATTCACTTTAATATGACTTACTCTGAGATTTAAAAAAAAAAAGAAAAGTATATTATTATAGTTGAAGATAGTCAGCGGCTTGTTAATATTTATACTGTAACTAGAAACAATCCCCTGCCAACATTTGACTGGCATTCCACTTACAGTACCAGCCGGCCTGGCATGCTGCAGACTTACAGCTGTGTTATTTTGCAGCATGTGTGTGGTCATTTTCATCACAGGGATAATACGGTCTAGACTATACACGCAGCCCCTTTAAGCATGTTGCAATTTGCTGACCAATGATTGCTTGTCAAATAAACAGCCAGGGTGCCATTTGCCTTCCTCCTAGAAACGCAAAATGAAATGTGGAATGATAAAACAATAATAAACAGACGTATGTTACAGTAACTGACAATGCTTCACGTAGGTATTTTATCTTTCCCGATTCGTTAGGCAAATTATGTTGGGATGTTTTTATATCATTGATCATACATTTGAACAAGGGAAGCAGATTGTCACATACTGTATACGTAGTTATTCCAAGTCTGTGTGTTGCAATTCTGTCTGTACCTCAGCCATACATCAAATATTATAATGCACACGTGTATGCAATTTTCGCCATATACATCTGACTGTGTTTCCTTGGAGCTGTGAGAGCGTGTGTTGTTCTAGAGGAGCGTGTGTGACTGCACACCACCATGCATGAAGTGAATAGTCTTGGCCGATGACTTTTGTTAGTTTTGGCTGCCATCAGCCTCCCTCCCTCAGCCCCACGTCCCTCATTTGTCTTCTTTCTCAACTAAAATGACAAATGAAGCCGGCGATACAATAAGAAATGTTGCAGGAAATTTTGGATTAGATTTGAAAGATGTGTTATTTTTGGAAAATATTTCATTTATTTTGGTAATGAATACATGCCAGTGTGGGAAACCCAATCAATCTATAATGGCCTTTTAAAGTTGAACACATGTGACTCAGCAGTTTTTTGGGGCCCACTGTGGTTTTTACAGTAAGTCTGACCTATACTGTATGTCAATATGGACTATGGTGTGAATAGTCTTGGCATATCACTGGTGTTTTTGGGTGTCCTCATCTTTATTAATCATCTGTGGCCATATTCCTAAAGATTCTTTGTGCACAGAGTTGCTCTTTCGTGGCCACATTTTAAGAAAATTCTGAAAAACATGATGTTTTCTTAGAATTTCCCCTAAATGTGAATTTCCCCTAAATGTGAAGAGCAGATCCTAGTAAAGAAAATACTTTTGACCGGCTTAGGCGTTCCCTAAGCAGAAGACAAAATGGCCAGCATAATGTGTGTGCAAAGTTTTCATATGTTTTCACAAATGTTTAGACCATCAAAATCAGTGTGATTTTTCTTGGCAAACGGCGAAATAAAAAGCTTTGCTTTCGTATTCCATCTTGAACATCTTTAGATGAAAAACTGACAGTGTAAGACAATCGGATAAAATCTCTAGGACTTCTTTCAAATGTGACCTCTATAAAAAGCCATTCATTTGGCTAGTGGATCAATTTGATGCTGCAATGCTGCAATGCTGCCCACTATCACCATTTTTATCCCTACTAACTTTTACCATCAGCCAATCACAGCTTTTGAAATGATGACTCACACTTAGCAATGGGGTCAGAAGAGAGAGAGGATTTTCCGAATCTTGAGGAATACGGGCCCTGATTAAGATATTTGGACACCACTATGATTTCAAGTTTTTGGGAGTAGTTTGGCGAAGGGCCTTTTTATGTGTTCAAAGCAAGATCTATAAATGCATGGTTAAATGAGTCTTATGTGGAATTTTGGATGGGCCAATCTTCTCAAATTTTCAGTTCCTGCGGGATGCTCCAAGGCCAAGCACAACATTTTGTATGATCGTGGTAGAGCCAATCCAGACACAACTCAGCCGTAACGTCTTCGTGGGCTTCAATGTAATAGTTTCCCATTTTTAAGTTGAATTGGCGTTTATATTTCAAAGGTTTTGGCAAAAACTCAATTGACAAACCTCTGTCTCTCTGGTCTCTCAGGGAGGTAAGATCCCTATCCGGTGGACGGCTCCAGAGGCGATTGCTTACAGGAAGTTTACGTCATCAAGTGATGCTTGGAGTTATGGCATCGTGCTCTGGGAAGTAATGTCGTATGGGGAACGGCCTTACTGGGAGATGTCCAATCAAGATGTGAGTACACGGATAGCCTTTTGCAGTGGCCTTTGTAGGACGCAGGCACAACCACACTCAAGTGGCAGCAAACATCCACTGCAGTAATGTCAAGCTTTAATCAATACTTTCATTTTCTTTCCTATATCAAGGTAATAAAGGCTGTAGATGAGGGTTACCGCCTTCCTCCGCCCATGGACTGCCCTGCTACACTTTATCAGCTGATGCTAGACTGCTGGCAGAAAGAACGGAACAACCGGCCCAAGTTTGAACAGATAGTCAGCATCCTGGACAAACTTATACGCAACCCTGGTAGTCTGAAAATTACAGCCAACACCACATCAAGGTATGGATATGCTCAGGATTTTAATAATGTCATGTGTTTCTATAGGCACCATTATTCAAAGAAAAAAAGCATCGCTGTTTATGTACTGTAGGTCGAGAAATAAGTGTGACCTCTCATGGTATGAGTACTCAAAAGTGAGCACACCCCTCACATTTCTGCAGATGTTTAATTCTAGCTTTTTATAAGACAACACGGAAGAAATGGCACTTTGACAAAATGAAAAAAGTAGTCAGTGTAACTGTATTGTTCCCTCAAAATAACCCCAAATACAGCCTTTAACAGATAAACCCCTGGCAACAAAAGTGAGTACACCCCAAGTGACAATGCCCAATATGTCAACATTTTAATAATGATTTGATGATGAACCCAAATACACTTCCGAGACGATCACGGCCTTGCTAAAGAGGCTGAGGGTAAAGGTGCTGTACTGGCAAAGCATGTCTCCAGACCTAAACCTGATTGAACATTTCTGGGATGGAAGGTGGAGGAGCGTAAGGTCGCGAATGTCCGCCAACTCCATGGCGTCATCATCAACTCGATGCCAAAGAGAGTTATGGCAGTGCTGTAAAATAATGGTGGCCTCAGAAAATATTGGCACTTCGGGCATTTTCACTAAGGGGTGTACTCACTTTTGTTGCCAGGGGTTTAGCTTGGATGGGTGCCATTATTGTATTTCAGAGTCAGCTTTCTTTGCTCCATTTACATGATATGTTGTACTCATTTTTTTTTTTTTTTTTATAGAGCTCAGTATTGTTCATTCGGAAATGTCATCATCATTGCTCTTTTTTTTTTTTTTTTTTTTTTTTTTAAATATATATATATATACATATACACATATATACATACATATATACATATATACATACATACATACATACATTTTTTTTTTTTTGTGTGTGTGGGTGAGTATGTGTGTGTGCGTGCGTGCGTGCGTGCGTGCGTGTGTTTGTTAGCTCACCAGAAAACCTATTAGAAAAAAAAAATCTCATACCGTTCACCTAAATCGAACACCAGGAGACCCGAGGGGACCGAAGAAAACCAAGGAAGGTGAAATCCAGCACCGACCAGACACCCCCCACCAGAACTCCTCCCCAGCCCAAGAAACATCCAGACCCCAACAAATCCAAAAAACATAAAATCAGGGAGGCCTCAAGAGACCAACGGAGAGACCGAGAAAAGGAAGGAAGGACAGACGAAGCCGCGTGAGATCCGAGACACCAGCCTCCACCGATTCAATAACCTGAGGAGGAAACAGATTGTGTCTGAGTTTCGGTAGATGCTGGTGTGGTGGATCTGGCATGCATGAAAATCTCCACCAAAGAGGGGAGCCGTCGACCCCCGCCGGAACAGAGCAAGCGCAACACCTCAGGGCCCCCCAGGCCGCGGCAGCGCCAAAGGACGACCCCCGGGCCCCACCAGGGCCACCGGCCGGAGAGCAAACCCAGGAGCAGGAGCGCCCCCCGCCCCAACCCGGCCCGCGCCCCCGGCCCAACGCAGCAGGACGGGGCACTGCAGGCCCACCAGGCACCCCACCGGCCCCCAACCCCCGCCCCCCCCCACAACCCCCCGCCCCCCATCCACCCCCGCCACCCACCCCAACCCAGCCCCAGCCGCCCCCATGCCCCCAATCCCCCAGACACCCCCCACCCCCAGCACCCCCCCACCCCGCAACCCCCACCACCGCCCCCCCCCCCCAACAAAACCGCCCCCCCCCCCGACCCCACCCCGACCAACCGGCAGCCCCCCAACCCCCGACCCCCAGCCCCCGGGGACCACCCGCACCCAGGCACCGGCGCCGAAGAGGGGCCGGGCAGCGGAGCGGAGAGGGCAGCCGCGCCCACCCCACCCCCCGCCGTGTGGAAGGACGGAACACCGGGGGCAGAAGGGGGAGATGGGGGCACCGGAGGGCGGCCGACACCCCCGAACCCCAGGCCCAGCGGGGGAAGGCCCCGGTCGTCACCCCAGCGTTCTTTGTGAAAATTAACCCCTGTTACTGAGTCCGCCAGCTCGCGGACTGGCGAACTCTACCCCTAAACCGTGAATGTGACCCCACCCAGTGTATATACAAGTGTGTGTGTGTGGTGCATTAAAATTAGGAGCAGGTGAACCGGAGCCGATGGAAATGATATTCCCACGCTCCGATCCACCCGCCACCCAAGCATGTTGCTGAGTGTATGTGGTGCATTAAAAAAAAATAGATAGGGCGGGGGGGGGGGGGGGGTGGCGACACGGACAGGGGACCGCAGCACTGCTCTATACTGCGGCCCCCAACCGATGGCACCCCCACAAGCCCCCCCCCCACCCACAAGTTGTGTGGTGTATTAAAATTGGAGGGGAGTTGTAGGGTGAAGACGGTGTTTCCACCCTACCCCACCCCCCAAAGTGTGTTATGTGCCCTATATGTCTATAAAAGTGTATTGTGCAAACCTAGTGTAGTGAGTTAAGAGGTGTGACCAGCGGGGCCCCCCCCAACCGGGCGGGGGCAGGAGGCGCACCGGCCCACCAAGCCCCCACCCACCCCACCAGGACCCCGGCGGGCATATGGGACCCGTCCGGCGGGGCGATAGGGCTCGCCCCCCGGATACTGGGTCCCGCCCGAGGTGTCAGGACGCCCACCGGAGCGGGGCGGGCACGACACCAAACCCCAGCCACCCCCGCCGGCCCCCATAGCACCGAGACCCGGGCCATGGATGGAGCCCCCGGCCCAGGGGAGGGGAAGGAAGGCGTACCGGGGAAGGGGAAGGGAGGAGGGAAGGGGACGACAAGAAGGGCAGGGGGCAGCGGCAGGGACGCAAGGAGAGGGGGAGAGGAGGAGGAAGGGCGACGAGGGAGAGGGGACAGGGAGGCGGAGGACGGGCGGGGAGAGGCGAGGAGGGAGAGGCAGCAAGGGGGAGGAAGGGGGAGGGGAGAGGGAACCACCGGGCACCCCGGCGGCCCACAGGCCCCGAACCGCGTCGCCGGGCCCAGAGCGACGGACCGCGCCGGAACGGCGCCGCCCCCGACACCAGGGAAAGCCCCGCAACGCAGCACCCCCCAAGAGACCCAGGGAACGGCCAAGACGCAGCCGCCACCCAGCAGCCAACAGAGGGGCACACCCGCCCACTCCCCGCCAGGGGGGACAGCACCCACAGAATTAACCCACTGGCATGCCGTGAATCCGAATATCAACCCCTGGTGCCCATCGGAGGTGAATCCGCTCGATCCCGCTGGCAGCAGCCGGGTTCCTGACTATGGAAACACAACCATTAGTTACAAATTGCCTAATACAGAAACATCAATGCCAGTTATAACGCTGCTGTGGCTCTCGCTAACAGGCAGAATTAAAATCCAAGTTTAGGTTAAAAAATTCTATATACGTAGACCATGTTTCTTTAAATTTTGACATTTGGTTTTTATTTGAGGCAGATATTTTTTCCATTAAAATATGATTTATGAGGAGGTTAGACCATTGGTCGATATTCAAAGTTTGTTTATTTTTCCAGTTAACAAGAATTGTTTTTTTTGCGATAGTAAGGGCTACAAGTATAGATTGAAATTGTTTATGTGGTAAGTCAATTGTTGTTAAGTCACCTAGCAAACACAAGTTTGGAGAGAACGGTATCCTACAGTCCAAGACAGCGGAAAGTTTTTCTAAGACTTTAGTCCAGAAACACATAACCGGAGTACATAACCATAAAGCATGAAAATAAGTGTCTGTAGTGTTTTGTAAACACTGGAGACAAATGTCGGAGTCTGAGAGTCCCATTTTCTTCATCATATATTGAGTAATGTATGTTCTGTGAATAATTTTATATTGGATAAGTTGTAAATTTGTGTGTTTTGTCATTTTAAAAACATTTTCACAAACTTGAATCCAAAAGACAGATTCCGGAGCTATAGACAAGTCTGTTTCCCATTTTGAGATGGGTAAAGACGTTTTATCAGTATATGAAAGTAACTTATATATTTTTGAGAGTTTTTTTGTTGTTGTCGGAGAAAGCTTGGTAATATCTTTAGCTAAAACAGGCGGTTGGAGCGTACCCTGGAGTGTTGGAATTTGTTTCTTTATCATACTTTTAACTTGCAAATAATGTAAAAAGTTTCCGTTTTTTATTTTATATTTTTGGAGCAAGGATGTATATGATATAAACATATTATCTGAGAAGAGATGGTGGAGATGTGTAATTCCTTTCTGCTCCCACACATTCAAATAAAACGATTGGTTGTTAATTTGAAAGTCGGGGTTATGCCATAGGGGAGAAAGCCCGCTGGGCTCCACTTTGGCTTTTGTCATTTCTAGTGCCTTCCACCAGGCAGTCAGGGTGGCGGAAATCATTGGATTTTTAAAGCAGTTATGGCGCTTAATCGATGTTGTAATAAAGAGTAAATCTAGGAGTCTGAGGTTATTACAATCCTTCTGTTCTAGTTCCAGCCAACAGTTAGTATCTCTATTGGGTTGTGCCCATAAAATAATATATTGTAGCTGGTTGGCTATATAATAGTGCATAAAATTTGGTGCCTCTAGACCTCCTTTGGATTTATTTTTCTGAAGAGTAGATAGACTAATCTTTGCTTTTTTTTTTTTCCAGTAAAATTTTGTAACGGCTGAGTCCAACAACTGGAACCAGTTAGCCGTAGGTTTAAATGGAATCATTGAGAAAAAATAGTTTATTTTGGGTAAAACTTTCATTTTAATAGTGGCTATTCGTCCTATTAGAGAAATAGGAAGATTATTCCAGCGCTCCAAGTCACTATAAATGCTATCCAGAAGTGGAGTGAAATTTAAATGAACTAAATCAGTTAATTTAGGTGAGATTTTTATGCCTAAGTATTTTAAATTACCTATAGGAAATGAGTAGTATGGGTCCTGGCTTGCAGGGTTCCATGAATTTTCTGTAATAGGTAGAAGTGTTGATTTTGTCCAGTTAATAGAATAGTCTGATAACTGTGAGAATTTAGTTATTAAGTTAAATACTTCCCCTAATGAAATAGCAGGCTTTTCTAAATAAAGTAAAATATCATCGGCATATAGATTAATTTTATGTTCTGTTACCCCAGAGTGAATTCCTTGAATCATTCTTTCCTGGCGTATGGCTAATGCAAGCGGTTCAATAAATATTGCAAATAATAAAGGCGACAGTGGGCATCCCTGTCTTGTGCCTCTCTGTAGAGTAAAACTCTTAGATATAATCCCATTAGTAGTAACAGTAGCTTTAGGAGAATCATATAATACTGACACCCAGTGAATAAATGACTTCCCAAAGCCAAATTTATTTAAAACAGCAAAGAGGAAGGACCAGTTAACTTTATCAAAAGCTTTTTCTGCATCCAATGATATAATAACTGCCTTTTTATCATGCCGCTGTGACATACTAATAAGGTTAAAGAGCCTTCTAATATTATTAGTAGAGTGACGCTCTTTAATAAAGCCTGTTTGGTCGCTATGAATGATTGTCGGGATTACTGTTTCTAATCTAGATGTAAAAGCCTTAGTGATAATTTTAATATCAGTGTTAATTAGTGAAATCGGACGGTAACTTGATGGAAGGGTGGGGTCTTTTTCTGGCTTTAATAAAAGTTTAATTGCTGCTGTATTCATGTGTGGGCGTATGTGACCATTAGTTTTAATTTCTGTTACTACTCTTAAGAATAGTGGAGCAAGCATTGACCAGAAGTGCTTTAGAAATATAGCCGGATAACCATCCGGGCCGGGTGCTTTGCCATTTGGCATACTATCTAGAGCACTGTACAACTCGTTTATAGTAAGTGGTGCATCTAACATATCTTTATATTCAGTAGTTACCTGAGGTATACTTAAGCTACTGAGGAATGCCTCAATATGCTCTGGGTTAGGTTTATTAGTTTCTGAGTATAAGTTGTGATAATAATTATAAAAAATTTGATTAATTTCTTCTGGTGATTGTGTACATTCACCAGTTGTACCTTTAATAGCCGTTATAAGCGATTTTTCCCGATTACGTTGAAGTTGGTTTGCAAGAAATTTACCTGATTTGTTATTATATTCAAAGTTGTTGTATCTCAATTGTTGTATTATAAACTCTGTCTTTTTAGTTAACATATCGTCTAACTGTATTTTTGTATTTTGTAAGTCAGTCCATATTTGGTTATTTGGGTTTATTGCGTACTCATCCGTCAGTTGTTTAATTTTATCTTCCAAGTCTTTTTCTAATTTTTGATCCTGTTTCTTTTTATAAGATGAATATGATATAATTTTACCTCTAATTACTGCTTTCCCGGTTTCCCAGAGAAGAGCTGGAGATAGGTCTGGAGAGTCATTTATTTCCAAAAAGTCCGCCCATTCTTTTCTTATAATTTTGTCAAATTCTGCGTCGTTTAGTAGTGAGATGTTAAAACGCCATGTAGGTGGTGGTTTAAAGGTATAATCAACTTGTAGGGAAAGGGAGACTGGTGCATGGTCGCTAATAATAATAGGATGTATTTTTGTAACGGTTTTATCAGCAATAGAATTATTTGTAAGAAAAAAATCAATTCTTGAAAAGGACCGGTGCACAGCGGAAAAGAAGGTAAATTCCTTCTTATTTGGGTTTTTAAGTCTCCAGCTGTCGACGAGGCCAAAGTCATCCATATATTCCCCTATTACTTTTGTGGATTGTGATCGCCTTATACATGTTGTTTTATTAGAACGATCCATTAATGGATTTAAGGTTGTGTTAAAGTCTCCTCCAATAATAATAGTAGAGTTCGCTGCTAATTCAAACAGTTTGGAGAAAAATTCATGGAAAAAAGCCGGATCATCATTATTAGGGGCATATAAATTACCGAATGTATATATTTTATTAAATATAGTCACCTGAATAATAATGTATCGGCCCTCTGGGTCTGTTATTGTATTATTTAGAGTAAAGAGTAAATTCTTATGTATGAGTATACAGACTCCCCTTTGTCTACTGTTATAAGGGGCAGAGTACGCTTGGCTAAAATTTTTATCAATAAGTAATTTTTCTTCAGATTTTTGTAGGTGGGTTTCTTGTAGGAGGCAAATATCTGCTTTTAATTTTAAGAGATGGTCTAAAGTTTTTATTCTTTTTGCCTGTGAGCGAGCGCCACAAACATTCCAGGAAACCAGAACTAATTTATGCATACAAATAATATAAACACAGTCCTATGTATATATCTGTATAGGCCATTTGCCACCACTGGCATGTTATAGGATAGAATCAAAGTGGTTAGGTGATTTATATAGTTTGTATAAAATATGAGGTAACGTATAAGGCAACATGTAAGGTAATGTGTAAGGTAACGTGTAAGGTAACGTGTAAGGTAACGTGTAAGGTAACGTGTAAGGTAACGTGTAAGGTAACGTGTAAGTAAATAAAACAGTGCAAAAACGAGTAGGGCGGTGAAAGTGAGGGAAATTAACAGGGGATTAAACATAACAATACACCAGTAACCCCAGCGAGATTTTTTTTATTTTATTTTTTATAAATATACTTTAGATATAGTTGTGTATTAATATTATATTTATAATATAGCCTAAACATAATAAGTATTCATGTTTTTGGTTTTATAACCACATATACAGTATATGTATACACCTAGTAATCAAACTAAGTTTAGTTCCACCAATGCTAATTAGAACAGCCAGGGAGTGGAATTGGGGTTCCGGAATAGTTGGCCATCGATATATAACTTATCAACGGCTATCGTAGTCCGCTTACCCTCCTGCCTATTTTGTTTCATTATAGGAAACAGTACCTTTCGCCGTTCATTGATCTCTCTCGGGAATTGATCATTCATTCCAAATGAGGTCCCTTTAAGCTCCCGTCCTTTACTTTTAACAAATAATTTATGTTTAAAATGCTCAAACTTTGCAATAATAGGACGGGGTTTGTTGCCTCTACGGGCTCCAAGCCGATGTACCCGGTCAAAAGAGATGTTATTTACCGTCTCCTGAGGAATTTTTAATGAATTCGTCATAAATTTTTTTATCTCAACCTCTGGGTTATCAGAGGTATTCTCAGATATACCTGAGAATATTAAATTCTCCCGCATACTACGGGATTGTACATCTAAAACTGTTTCTTTTAGCGTTTTATTTTCTTTTTTCATAGTTTCCAGCTCGGCTGAAACAGTCGTGAGTGTAGAATGTAACTCGGCATTTTCCTGTTTAAGGACACTTACCTGCTGACTGATAAATTCCATACTTACTTTTAATTCTTTGACGTCCTCGAGGATGAGGCCGAGGACGTCAAGTTTTTTATTTATGGACTCCAGCACACTGACCGAAACGTCCGTAGTGGTGGTGGTTAGGTCGTCCGTGTCCGTCGCTGAATCGTTTTTCCTCTTCTTCGAAGAGGGTTTCTTTGATGGTTTCTCGACGGCAGGATCCTCCATCGCGCAGCTGTAAAAATATCCGTCGATGAAACGTTCAAGGTCCTCCACGTTGGGTGGTATTTCAGATCTGCCGGATGAAAAAGAGAGAAGAGAAAATGCAAGATATATGATGGTTAAATTTGGATTAGTTTAGTATAATAGAGCTAGTTCTATCTTAGCAGCAGGACGCCGCCATGTTAGGGTTTCTGGTCTCGCTGTAGGTCTCGCGATAGTCACAGCATCTCGTGAGCGACTTCCTCTCCTTGTTGTACTCATTTTATAGCCACCAAAAATGTTTGTTACGCTATTTTTGTTTGTTTCATGCATCCACTATTTTGTTCTGGAGAGCCATGATGGAGGGCAGTATTTGTACAATTGTCAGTTCAGGCAGGAAGCAGGACAGGCAAGTGGGTCTGCAGCAGCCGCATGTGGTATTACGGAGACGTCAAAGCTCATAACATTGACTAATGATTTCTTAAGAAAGTGAAAATAGGTCCCTTGGAGTTTGCATGTAATTTTCCTGATTGGCTTTTAACACTGGGTGAGCACCGGCTGGCCGACAAAGTCTAGCGTGCTGATTTATGGGAAGTTTGTGTGTGTGTGCGCGCGTGTGCGTGGCGGCAGTTGCGCAGTGGGAGCAGCTGCACTCAACTCTGCACACCTCGTTTGTCACAGAGCTGTCCTAGCTGGCTAATGGAGCACCCCCTTCTCCCCCACACCCAGACAAGAGCCTGCGACCAGAGTCTAGCATCTGGAGGGTTCAGGGGTGGGACCCAGTCAGAGTTTACTGTCTCTGCATGGAGAGGTTCTGGGATCATTGGGTCAAGGTTGACTGTCAGAGACTAATTATAGGCCAACGACAGTCCAAACAGGGCTGGAGGGTACTGTCTATCATGTCGACTGTACAGTGGTACCAAAACAGAGATTTCAGAATGGCATCACTGAATAATGCATGTGAATGCTCTACAAATTAGGCAAATTTGCCAAACAAATGACTTTGTCACTACTTTGTACTGTTACACATGTATTTGGAATCCTACATAAGACATGCCAAACTGTTAAGGGATTTTTTTTCATTGTTTTTATTGATGTTGCATACATTTTGGATGAAAAAGCCAACAATAAAAACATATAGACTAAATGCTAATGCTTTCAATATTCCACCCTCTGATAGATCTCTAAGTCCAAATAATTAAGAGGTGCAATGAAGACTCAAATGTAATTTATCACCGTAGGGTTAAAACTACAACATTGGCATGATTTGCATTGTGATATTAAAACTCCTCAATATTATACTTATCAACCTATCCTTTCCATTTTGCAATACATAACGTTGGGATTGCAATTCAAAGGCACATCATTAACTAAATAAATCCATATTTTTTCAAGTAAAAATCTCATATACATCCATTCCAATTATGGCACATAATATTAATCACACATTTAGAGTAACAATCTTGCATGCGCGAGTGAAATAAAATCAAAATGTCACACCTGAAGTATTTCAGGTTAATAGCTTCCCTCAGACCACCTGAGTGGTACTGATTAACGCTACACCACATCAATCATATCCAACAGACAGATCAGAAATTCAATTTAAAGGGCCAACGCTGGCTCTTTGTGTCAGCCTCTCCTCTCTGAGGGACTCCATGGGAATTGTCCCAGTGGCACAGCGAGAGATGAATTGCTCTCCCGCTGTCCTGCTCTCATGTGTCTGCACAAGTTCTTCTCCTTGCCTATTTGCCTCCCTTAAGATCACTAAAAACAAGTTACACAACTGTGGTTATCTGGAGGTCAAAAGAATGACAAATAGTGTGGAAGGGAAGGAATAAAAAAAAATAAAAAAATGACGGGGGCATCAAGTTTATTGTTTGACAATAGTACTTTTACTTGTGTCTCGTGTTTTTCTTTACTCTGATGGCGTTACGGTCTGCAAGGGGCTTTAAAATTCCCTTTGCCGTCTTGTTCAGATCTCCGTGTTTCTTCACTAGTGACCCTGCCTTGGCTTTCTGTGAGATGCTGCTGAAAATGCAACAACAGAGCAAACAAAGAGAATGAGAAGGCAAGGGAAACAAGGTCGTTTGCAGTTTACATCTCAAAGGAAAGTCAAGGAGAAGGAAGGGGGGAAAGAGATCAGAGGGGAACGAATGAAACAAGAGCAAATACACAGAGATGATCAATACGTCGTTAAAGTAAACACATCAGGGAAAAAGTTTTAATTATTTGATAGTTTTGAATTTGTTTTAAATAACATCTGGTTTAAAAGTGATCATATCTTAGTTACAAGTATATCCTCTTTTTCACAAATAAGTCTTCTTTAGTTGCCCCTGTGGGCCGTTCGCTATTTTGACATTTCTCTGATCTGGCAGGAAACGATTCTGTCAATGTGCCACCCACTCACAGCCTTAAACACATTTGCCTCTTTTCCTTTCTCCGTTTGAGATGTCATTTTCCTTGTCCTCTAAGTTTATCGTATATTCTTTAACAAATCACAGAATAGATACCATTTCACAGAATGACGTACATGTAAAAGTCCTGTGAGTAATTGTACCAAAACAATCACCAAGAAGAGTCAAATTTTCAATGACATGACTATTGCTGTTGTTGTGTGAATGTTTAAACACTCAGACAATCTCAAAATCAGTGGTGGACAAACCATTCCTTGAATGTGACTTTTTATTTTGACACAAATTGCTGTATTTTTCCTTGTATTTGTTTCCATTAGTCACTCATATTTATGAACTGTACAGATTTCCGTTCCATCTTCTTCAGCAGCTACCAATCAAATTGTTTCAAAAAGTTTGCCTAATAGTTTTCCCAAAAGTATTTGAGATTCTGCAAAATGTATTTTAGAGGCGTTCCTAACACTCGCCAAAGCTCTCGATAAAACACTCTCATTCTCACTGTGTTCTTTTCCTTTTTTTCTTCTTCTAAAAAAAAAAAGGGAAGTACTTGTTGAGAGTTGTTAGATAAGGGCCAAGCATCGAATGTCGATTGTGTGTTAACTACGCCTGAGAAAGGAGCTGTTATGAAAAGCATTTGGAAGCTGCACTGATGAGTAAAGCAAAAGAAAAGTTTGGCTTGACAAAGCTCTCCCCTGACTTGAGGGATTATTGTACTCATCTGCCATTTAGTCAGTAAACACAGTTTCCTCGTAGGAAATGTGCTTTTCACTGATTGTTATGTGAGATAGTAATCGGGGTGAGGCTACGTCTTAGCCAGTCCTAAACTGATTTCTCCAAAACATTTTGGCCTTGACAAAGGAAGTACCCATGTGGAATCAAAAAATGTATATCCCATATCACAAATGATGGCAAAAGATAACACAGATCCTTCTTTAGTAAATATTTCATCCTTCTTAATACAAAATATCAGGCGTTTATGAGCTTGCAATTTCTGACCATGGATATTTGATGCTGATCCAAGTAAAGATTTTTGCTTTAGTGAGGGTCTGTGCCCTACTTAGTCCCATTCTATTTATGATCATTATTAATGGTAAGAGTACCAGTGTGTGCTTGGAGGTCTGCCAATTTTTTTCAGTGATGGTCAGTGAAAATAGACAGCTTTGTTTAAGCTCCAGCATTGGCTCTATAAAGTCCCTGTCCTTCTCTCTGAACTTTGTCAAGATGCATGGGATAAACCTGGAATACAAACAAAAAAAAAGCACATCTGCTGTACTTATTTATTTGTGCATATAAAATTCCTCAAGTACATTTTCCTTTCTGCTTTTTTGCTTCCACTCTCCCTCACAGGCCGGCCAACTTGTTGTTGGATAGAAGTAGTTCAGAGGTTCCCTCAGTGGGGACGATGGGTGACTGGATGGATGGAATGAGGACCTTGCCTTGCAATGAGGCCTTCTCTGGGGTCAGCTACAGCTCCTGCGATACCCTGGCCAAGACTTCCACAGAGTAAGACACAAACACACTAGGCTACTCTGCCTATTCATGTCAACAGCCTTTACAAGGGCCCAAATTGCGAGGGAAGCGTTACTGGGAATTTATCGAGTCCTTTGATTAAGAACACACAATCCTTCTCTCTTCTTCATCAGAAGATGAAAAAAAAAAAAGAAGCTATGGAGCCATTACTAAAGGTCTCATGGTAACTCATCATGACAGGCGTTTCGCCATGCTCTCGGTGTTTCGAGTATGACTATGAAGGTAGAAGGTGAGGGTGTGAAAAGAAGTGATAAATAGAGAAACCGAAATTGAGACTGGGGGAGATACAGTCGTAGGGGATTGTGAGCTTCACCAGAGATTGGAAAAAATAGAAACTATTCATGGATGGAATGAGAGGGTAAACTTGACATGTGAAAAGAGCAGCAAGGGAGGCCCTTGCAAGAGAAAATGCAGACATGCTTGTCAGATTGGTATGCAAGATTGCCACATTCGCTATAATGTGGATTATGAGAAAAATGCAAATCGAACATCAAGCAATATTGTCCAAAAGTAATGTGGAGATATATATAAAAAAAAAAGAGCAGATGTTTTAGTTGTGTATGGCCTCTACCACTGGGAGAGGATTACTGAATTCATATTATGTTCTGTCGCGTGAGGTGGGGAAATTGGACCCAAAAGCAGACATGACAAGGGAGGTGTGGGGGCGGGGGGGGTGAACTGACGAAAAGTAACATCAGAAAGCATGGGCTGACTGCCTCAAAGAAAACTCTTGACCAAGAAACCTTGGCTAAGCAACCTTGACATACTGACGAAAGTGTCACTTACTCTAGTTATTACCATGCTCCATTCTACATGACAGAATAAAGGCCTATATGACAAAGTAAGAGTGACAAATACTGGACGATAGCAACTGCATAGCAACTGACAACATCATCATTATCACAAGTGACAAACACAGGACAGGACCATAGCAACTGCATAGCAACCAAGGTTATTTTAGTTAATTAAAACTAGCTAAATAACTCAAAACTAAAATTATGAAATAAAATAAAAACAAAAAAAATTACAATACTAATACTACCTGTTTTTTAAATTTCATTCAGTCAAAATGCAACACTAGGTAAGAAGAGCGTTGCTTTTTTCACTTTACCATGGTATTTATTTAATATTGCACACAAGTAATACACAACATGTTTTTAAACCAAAAATGATTACTAAAACTAAGCATTTGTGAAATAAAAAAATCTAAGAGTTGCCCTGAAAGCTAATTAAAACTAACTAAATTTAAAAAACTAAAATTTGAAAACAAAATAAAAACATCATCACAGTACCTTTGGTCAAGTCTCAATGGCCAACAAGTTCATTTAAAAACAAAAAACAAAATCCAGTTTGTTTAAAAGACAGTCCTCACTCCCATTTATTATCTGATCAATTGTATTGTTGCTATCAATAAGTATGTTGAGTCAATGAAAAGTTATTTCGTCAACAACCCGCAAAAGAGCTTACTCTGCAGACTCGCAAATGACAAAACACACCACATAAGACTAATCTTGCACGAAATAAATCCCATTGCCCTACACCCCCCCCCCCCCCCCACACACACACCCTGCAGCTAGATGCTAAATTGGATCATTTCAGTATTAATCCTCTGAAAGATGAGGCTATAGCAACCAAGGCCAACACCAGCGCCACTACAAGACTAGCAGCCTTGACTGAGACTATGCATTGCTCTATATAGATTACTCTATTGATTTGTACAGACTTAATCTAGTCCTTGATAGTCAGCACAAGTGTCGGCAGTGCTCTGACCTCCGACGAACAGCAATCGTACTTGGCTGAAATGTGCTGACTCATCTGGTGGTGTAATTGAAGTCCAGTTTGGGGGATTGGTGGTTCCATTTTGTTTGATTTTGCGGATTAAAATGCACAGACAATTCATAACAAATTGTAACAAGGTAATGTACGGTTTAGTGTAAAAAAGACTACACTGGTAGTCCTCTCAGGGAAATTTTTCTTCTTCTTCAATATATTCTTTTCTTTTCTTTTGGGGCAGCATTGGCAATTGAAAAAGGACATTTTAGCCCATAGACACAATGACATCCAAAATTTGGAAAATAGTTTTGGAATATAATTTTTTGGGCCTTCATTGATCATTTTTGTCATGGTGGAGGACCCAAATGCAGGGAGGCAGGAGAACCAAAACAGGGATGCATGTAATAGTGAACACAATTTATTTGACAAAAACACTAACAAGGGAACTCTAAATAAACAAAACCAACAAAGTTCTAAAAAAAAAATAAAAAATCAAAGTTACAACAAAACACAAGAGGGGTGACAGCGATGGCGATGCAACCAAGACTGAACGAAACCAGGAAACTAAATACAAGCCAACTGACGAGACAACGAGAGACACCTGGACAAGACACAAGTGGCTGGGGGAGATGATTGGATGACACAAGGGAACAGGATGACGAGTACAGGTGCAAACAAAACCTAACAAGCAAGACAGGACACAAAGTTAAAACAACAAACCTAAGCATGATATACAGAAATCACAACAATTTGACCACTTTTTAAATTCAAATTTCTGCACAGCAAATTGTTGACAGCCCAAGAATGCACCCCATTTCTCACTTATTTGATTCCATGCGTGTGAACAGACATCTTTTTGGAGAATGGAGTGGGGAAAACACCTGTGTACATGCTCTTCACTAAGTTCCCCGCCACACGTGCTTTGTGCGCTTTTACAAATCTGGAAAAGCCTTCAAACCCTTCAAGGACATCGGAAATGATCGTAGCTCTTATCCAGCATGTCCTGAAATTTGTACTGCCCGGGGATGGGCTTCTCTCCCATTTATATAAAGACTAGCCCTCTCATGTAGCTTAGCTTTCATATCTGAAAGGTGCAATCAGGTTCATAGACAGCAGTCCATAGAGTACACACTGTGCTGTTGTCACATTTAATTATTCGAAATACAAATGCCCTGCAGAGGTATTATACTGGGGTCATGGGAAAGTCTGCACAAACACTGCAGAAAGAAACACTTGACAGCTTTTTTTTTTTTTTTTTTAGATACCTATCTCTGGCAATGGTGTAATCCAACCCCTCAGGTTTATACATATAGAAAATCATCGCATTGTTTTGGCAACGCTGCCTGTTTTTGAGCTCATTCCTTTTGGCTATACTGATGAGAAAATAACAAACAGGCCCGGTTAATTAAGATGAGGTGTTGGGTGGGGGGGTTAACATGTGGCTCATGAGATCATTCAAGAGGTTTTGAGTTTAAAGGAAAAATATGACACAAACATGAACTCACAGGGCCACAGATGAGCTTCAAATGTAGGGTTTGCCGTTTGCTATTATTCAGAATAAATTGTTGAATTCCTTCTGTCACGTCATATTTCTGTTTAGTGATATTAAATTGCAGTTTTGACAATGTTGCACCTTTTTGTAAATGTGTTAGATGAGCCTTCAGAACAAAAAAAAAAGTATGAAAAAATACCAACCAACAAATAGCGCTGGGATTCCATTTGTTAACATTGCTGGGCATGGCTGTGTCTCAGTAGAGTGATTCTGACAGAGGTCCACGTCACACCAGCAACTTGTCCAGAATGGGAGCCGTCCATGGGGATCACCACTCTCTAACACGCAGTTCCTCTCCTTTCGATTCCTCGGACTCTGGATGGTGGGTGGTGCAGCACGACCAAGGCCCTCCTCGGGAGCAGAACGTGATCTGTACAACTTCTGATTGGCCTTCACGTCTGGGTTTTAAGGGGATAGTTAGTGAGAACTTAATGGCTATGTTTCCATCCCACTATATATAACTGCTGTATACATGTTAAAAAAACCAAATAAAAAAAAATAAAATGAACATGTATGTCCACTTTGGGAAAATAATACCACCACCTCACCACTTGAGACATTTTCCATTATTTTTAACGTGCCAACTGAGGTCAAAAGGGCAATCAACCCCAACATTTTCTTGACAATATTAAAATGTGAGCACCAACTCTAGTCTAAACACGACATTCTGATTAATATTGTGTTTATAGAATATGAATTAAGCATAAAAAATGGCCACCCCCTGAGATGGATAAACAATACATGGATGGATTTTTTCTGCTTAATTCATATTCCACAAATGCAGTATTAATCAGAATACCGTGTTTAGAATAGTAGGGCTGTATAGAACATACTATTATCAAGAAAATTTGGGGGTTAACCTCCATTTTAATCATCATTTAGAAACGTTTTGGACATACATGTTCTTGTTGGACAGTGGCAATTATAATACTTAAAAGTGAGCACTACAAGCAATTGACTACGAATACCAATGAATTGACATATTTTAATTGTAAAGCTTGTTATATTTAAAAAAATGCATTTCTACAGTATGGATGGAAACCAAGCTATCGTCTCATTTTTGCAAACTAATGCTGCTTGTTCCTGCAACTCCTTTATTTGTATTGTTTGTTTTATTTTACTGCAAACCTGATACATCCCATTACATGTAACCCGTCCCTTTGTGTTCAAGCACGGATTGAAGCAATGTCTTTCTTGAAGTTTGCTGCTTTGCAAAAAAACAATGTCCTGCTTCCATAACGAACCACTAAACAAACAAATAAAAAGGACCAGAAATAGGTTCTTATAATGCCGCCACTTGGACTGCGACTTATCTGCTTCTACTAATATTGTATCTAAATGCACTCACCAGATTAGTGAGTTCTTGAATGAGTTTCCAAATTCACAGACTATGTTGTATTTCAATTGCTGATCTGTAAGGTTGAATTGAAGCGGTAGCTCTTAATGAGCAAATTTCCTTGTTTAACTGCATGTTGAGTTCGATACCATGTGCCAGTTGTGCTCCTTTCCCCACGTCCCGACCTGCCTGTTAGATCAAATCCAATTCAATGCAGTGCAGGAAACCAAACCATTGCATGTGATTGTTTCTTCCGCTGACAGGTCATAACTGCAACTGTCAGTGCATCGCCTCAGGCCTATATTGTTGATTATTAGCGATGGAGAGTAGAGACATATCCTCATTCAGAGCAGTGGCAGCTCACTGGCCTTCTGGGAAATGCAGTCCGGTGTGAATGGCAGCTGCATGGGAAAGTGAAGGGAGCCGTGCTGGGAGCATGTCATTAAATGTCACAAGGATGTCACATCCTTCATCACTAATGCACACTTTCTATCTCTTTTTCTCCCAATCTTTCCCTCTGTCACGTCCCGCTCCGTCGCTGTGTCTGCTAAATGACCTCCCCCTCCCATCCTTCTTTTCTCTCGCTTCCCTGTTTCTTCCCCTTTCGTTTCTTTCTCACTAGGGATTTGAAAAAGGTTGGAGTGACAATTGCAGGACCACAGAAGAAGATCGTGAGCAGCCTCAAAGCCCTTGAATCTCACACCAAGAACGGTCCAGTACCTGTTTAAAAGATGAGGCCAAAAGAGGGAAATCACCACGTTGGTGCGTCGGCAGATTGTTGGAGCTAATTGCTTGCTAATACACGCTGTGTATACATAGTGATGATGGCAGATGAAATGACTGATAAGGAATTCAAGAAATATGGGGTTCAGTCTTGGCAGAGAGCCCAGAATAGCAAACCGGTCAACTGGCTGACTATTGAACCCTCCGTTGTTCCAATGCTCAAGTTGAGATGCCTTACAGACACACAAAGACGAGAACTAACACAGCCAAACAGAACTGGGCCGGATTGGGATGCAAGGGCGAACAAATGCCAAGCTGCGGCTCTCTGTACAAGGTGGACGGCGATTCCCTGCCCGGGGTGCTCGGTGGATCCTCCCACGACGACGGCGTGGCTCAACCGCCCTGTGTGACACTCGAGGGAAGACAGCAGCAGCAGCTGATCCGGTGTGGACCCTTCCTGGACCGATGAAGTCTTGAGATTCTTTTGCAACTACCTACACGTTAACTCAATCCGTTCTGATCTTTAGCATTCTCTCGACTTGTCACATAAAAGCAATAACGATGATAATCAGATATGAGCTTGCACCGTTCGAAAGCCATGACCACGCTACACTCACAGTGGATTTGAACAGTAAGCTTTGAAGGTACAGGAGCAATAACACACTTCACACTCTTTATATGACAAATGTAAGTTCAATGTGATACAAGCAGATATTGTAATGTTATAGCGCTGTCCCCGCAACCCGGCAACCCTTGTGTGAAATCTCAGGATGCACACATTATTTGATCTATATTTTCTCTAACAAGCGGAAACAGATGAAGTGAACAGAGCGAACTGGAGCAGGGAATTGAGAGTGCACGGTAAGAGAGATGAGAGTGAGAAATTGTTAAGTTGGAAATGAGACGTCAAGAGATGAAGCTGGTTTTTTTTGGGTGGGGAGGGGCGGGGGGGTGGGGGTGTACTTGAATTTATTTTCCCGGGAAAGAAAAGTTTTATTCAGCAACTCACATTCTTTAGTCAATAAAGCTGGGCATACACTGAAAACTTTTTTTTTAATAAATTCTGAACATGAAAACAAAAACCTGAAACACTGTTTGCGACCATTAACTGTTGGCGAACATCAATGCGACCTTTTGCTACCTTGAATGAACCCTGATGAAAAATCAACATTCGCACACCTTTGCCGAACAGTGAGCTTCGACTTTAGACTGTTACGATTAGATCTCGCAAAAAGTAGATTAACAGTACTACCAACCATGTCATAAAGACCAAACAAGGGAAACATCATCGTTGCTAGCTTTGCTTTTAGCATCAGAACGTAGCCTATGCAGATGGGAAGACGACTCTCCTTTGTGGTTTGTTTTGACAATGTGCAACACTTTCAAATTGGGTGGCCAGACTCATAACAAATTTAATCGCGAGTCAATCTGGTAAGTGGTACTCATTTAGCTAATGCTAAATTCTATCTTGGTTGACAGCGTAATGCAGCGCTAAACGCACCGCCAGAAATGTTCAGCTCGTGATCCGTCAGACTACATTTCCCATTATTCTTAGACACGGAAACAGGAAGTAGTTTTGAGTTGCGGTATGACGTAAACATGAATGTTGTAACAGTTGAATTAATTTTTGATTGGTTTATCGTATGATTCTCTATGGCATATTTGTGATTGACATACATGTGGCTCAAACAATTGGTTTGCTAACTGAGCAAAAAAACCAAAAAAAATAAAAACACCAGGACGGAACCTGGGTAAAGCACACAAGGCTCAAAAACGGGACTGTCGCGTGTTTTGGACATCTGGTCACCCTACTTTAAAATTAATTATACTGACATCTACAGGACTTAAGTGGAACAACAATGCCCCCAAAATACACAAGTTGCAACCTTTTGATCACGGGCAATTGAAAAATGAAATTGAATGCCAGTAGTGTGTGCCTAGCTTAAATGGAGAACAACACAGAAAATGTGATGTGACATAAAAATGATAGTCTGCTATTCTTAATCTGAAGAATACGATTAACAGAAGCCAAGGGGATACAGGTTTTCTATTTTCTTGAATAAACTGTTGATGAGGGATATGAGAACAACAGTCTCCTATCCTTTGTCTGAGAACATGTTCAACCCAAGCCAAGGGAATACACGTTTTCTATTTTCTCCAACAAGTTGTTGATGGGGATCATGCAAAACGTTGAGTGCCTCATGTGGTCGGGTTGGATCATGTTGGGATGACCATGCAAAAACTCTTGTTTTGGTTTGACTGAATAGGATTTAGCATCACTACCATATACAAAGTGTGAAGTTTTCCTTAAAACTGCTCATATGAGATCCAAATATATACAGTATGTCCAGAAAGGGATTCCCTGAATGCACCCTCACATTTGGATGGTCCACAGTGTAGAGGTATGCATGGATTCTGGTCAATGACACGTGACCCGGTGACCGGTTTTCTGAAGTGGTACTACTCTATACTTTTGGATGAGAAACATTCAACTATTAGGGTGCACTCTAAATGCACTTAATACACAATGTGTGAGCACTTTCCTTTACATAGGAATTTTATGGGCTTGGCTGGAGATTAAATTTAGCCAACGAACAGAGATTTGGTGCTTTTGGGAAAACCCAGCTCTGTTCATGGTAACGGTATAGCCAGTGTTCGACCTGTGGATGCTGCTGTTGCTGCTATGTGATCTGATTAGCATGTATATAATGTAAACCATCATAACGATATAGCAACTAGCCCGACAGATCCTGCAATATGTACATGCCATCCTTCTTTGTACAAAGTTTTCTATGTATAAAAAGATTACAAATTGTGCAACAAGTTTAATTAAAAAAAAACAAAAAAAGCATCTGTATTATACTTTATCTTGTTTTGAATTATATTTGTCAGCCTGTTTTTATTTTCTACAATAAAAACGCAATTGTGATTACATAATTATTTATTTGTTAACATTACACAGCACAGTGTTTTTTTGTTGTTGTTGTTGTTTTTTTTAAGCTTACAGTAAATTATGTGTCAGTGTTACCTGTGTTTTGTTTTTTGACCTATTTTATCAACCTGGGACATCTGAGAAAGCAATACTGTTACGCACCCCATATCCAGAACTCTTCTTTTCTGTCTCAAGACTGACCCGTGTGTTTGTGTGAGAGTTTACGTGTTCAAACGTAGATGGCCTTGTCAACTAATGTAAAAGGATTTGTAGTGGAAACATTTATATTTTTATAATAAATATTCTCAAAATATTTTCCAAAAAAGTAATGATGCTAGACTTGGTTCTGTGTTTTATTTTGAACATTTGTTTCCCCACACAATGAAGCCACATAAATTACACATCCGTGTTGACAAAATGTATACTTCAGGGGTGGCACCAAACAATTGTTCCATCCTGTCTGTGCTGTAAATAAGCACTGTGCCATTCACGATGGAAATATAACTGATGAAATAATCTATAACATTGCTTGGGGTGATATTGGTATCACAGTTGAAGCTGTAATGTCAACCCCTGGAGTTGACCCTGTGCACCTTTCAGTCTGCAAATTACAGAGATTTACACTTTAAGAAACACTTAAGTCAGAAATTGACGGTCAATGGCTAATCAATTTATCAACATTTACTAATTAAAAAACACCTAAAAAAAACTGAAAGTCAAAACTATAGCTATTCTGATTTCCGATATATGATATAAAATGTGAACACTGGCTGAATCCCACTGAAGGGCGAACATTTGCGACCCTAACGAATGTTGATTTCACATCAAGATTAGTTTGAGGTTGCAGCGTTTCCTAAACATTCTTAATGATCTTTCTTGTCACAAGGAAATGTTGAACATGTTCAACATTTTCACAAAAAGTAGATGAATAGTATGTATAAACCATGTCATAAAAACTAAACGACAAGGGAAGCATCATCATTATTAGCTTAGCTTTTAGCATTAGCATTTCCGCAGATGGAAAGAGGACTCTTTTTGATTTGTTTTGACAATCTGAAACACTTTTTTAATGGTCTTTCTTAAACCATTAAGACTGTTTAGAGAACCATTAAGAAGGTTTAGAGAACGTTTATGAAACCCTGATTAAAATCAATGTTCGCTAGCTTCGCAAACGTTCATCCCTCAGTGGGATATGGGAAGTAATTATATAAAGCATGCCAAAATTGCCTGTAAAAAGTAACATTTGTGGGAAAGCTATCTTCTGAACCAGGTAAGTCAACAAAAGCTTAGTTGGACATGCTCAGTGTCAGTGAAAGTCCTGACCTCAACCTCATTAAACACCTTTGTGACAAGAGAGAACAAAGATCGTGTGCCAGGCCTTCTCCGAGGTCCAACATCGGTTTTGTTGACTAGTGCATTCCACTTAACAGGATTTTTGTGTCCAGAATCATTTGTCATATATCAGTCAAATTAGACAATTGTCCTCCTTTTTTTTTTTGTCACCGAGCTCCCTAATGAGCCACATTCAATAACCCAATCGCAAAAATGAAAAATGTTTGTCTCCAATCATTATGGTTCCTTTACTGGTGAAATGTGTTAATAAAAAGGATTTGTGTTCTTTGCTAAAGGGACAAGAGTAGAAAGAGTAATGGTTCCTCCGTGTTGTAAGGTTGACTCTGTCCAGATGTTTCTAGGCAGATGTGCAGGGAGAGAAAACAAGATCCTGCGCTCCCTATGTCAAGAAACAATGAACACAGTGTGCCAGACATCGCCACCAATTTTGTCCTGTTTTATCTATAAAGCCTCCCTGGTGCTCAAACCATCAGGGTGACGTGGCCAAAAAAACAGAGCCAGGGTGAAAGTGGGAGAGGCATGAAGAATATTGAAGAAAAGATTGGGCAGGTGTGCTCGATGTCACTTGTGTCCAAGTCTGGAGAACTTTGTGAACAATATTGCAGCTTCACAAGCAAAGGTTAACCAGTACCATTCATCATCTAATCCGTCAGCGCCCTGTTGAAATGCATTCTCTCTGCAGCTGCACAAACATGTTCCACTTAGACAGCAATGATAATTCATCTTCTACAACCAACTGAATTGAGGTAATATGCATGTAAAGATTATAGTTCGGTTAGAAGGCATTTTTCCAGATCTTTGGAAGCATGACAAAAACTATGGCAGAATATCCACCTCCGGGAAAAATAATAATTGCTCCTCCCTCATTTGAGCTTAATAACCTTGATCTTTAGCGAGATCTTAGCGAGAAATACTGTATGTTGGACTTTAATCCTCATAGCAGTGAACGGAAATACCATCCTTTCTGAAGACCCCAGGGGCAGAAAACACAATGAAATCAGCAAGGGCCCCAAAATAGAACCTTGTGGAACACCATACGACAGTGGTCTTGTCTGCCAAGTGCTGCAAACGAGCCAACAGATTACTGACTAACTGCAAAACCTCTATGATGTTATGCCACGCAGAACTCTAAACATTTCTGCTGGACAGCTTACTTTAACTCTCCATTATGAATAAGTCATACTACCAACAAGCAGCTTTGCAGCTTGTTTACAGTGCACAATATTTACACTGCCCATCTTGAGCATCTATGACATGCGGCTTTGGGCAGAAACTCTTTGACAATTCGTGAATAAGGCTACGTTCAAATCTTGCTAGCAGTCTTAAAACTCCCAACTCCCTCTCTAAGGAAAATGTTACTCTTTTAGCCAACTTGGAGTTCTGAACTGAATTAAGTTAGTTATAAGTTAGGTCACAAAAGTCTTTTTGTGGGCTCATGCTAGATCCCTGCAGTCTTTCGTTCAGTTCCTATTGAACGGTGAGTCTCCAACTGCGTGCAGCTGCCTGACGCCACGTTAAAAACTCATAACACTTGACTGAGCTCCTTTCCAGGCCGCAGCGTGGATCTAACTTTGTAAGTCCACTCCGAGGGGGGTTACAGCGCACAACCGCAATGTCATATTTTAATCATCCTTGTTACAAAACTTGTTTACTGGCATTATTGGACAAAACATTGAATACTCACACAAAGAAAGTCTTCTACGTTTTCTTGTGGAGAATGTTGCAAGGATGCTCCCTGCGGTGCACTGGTCCCCTAAGCTGTCAAACGTCTGTCTCAATCTCATACGCACATACGCACACACAAAGATGAATGTTAGCTTTGTACTGTCGGTGCTCTCGAAGGAACCTAAGCACACACTGGCTCCTCGATCATTTTATCACCAAAGTAACATGAAGTGCTGCCCTTACAACTCACACACTTACAGAGGTCCCAGGACTGCCATGCTCGCACCACCTTCTGTCAACGTAACAAATGATGTTAGCCCAAAAAGAAGTGGAAATGTAATCACAACGAATTCCTTCGCATCCTTGGGTGGTACAAGGTGGAGAAGCACATTTGTTCTTGAAATGTAAAGCGCAGGTCATCAACTTAGAGGTGATCAAAACTAGGAGCTCCATATTCATAGTGTAAAAAACTGGTGTGTCCTGAATTTTATGCTGACGCAAGCTTGTTTGGGAATCTGGTTCAATTCTAAGTGCCTTACTTTTTGCCTGCTGGAACCACATCTAACTCTTGGCGCAGGTAGTGTAATGTGATTGAGGTTCAGATTCTGAGCTCTGTGGATATGTTTCATGGAAGTCATCGCATTTCATTCATAAATATAACAACGGCGTGCATCAAACCGTCTGTATCAACCATTGCCCAAGTCAATGTGCGGGTCTGCGACAAGACCGACACTTGGTGTAGACTGCCCACACACTTTGTGCCACATATTGAGCCCTAGGTGTCTTGATTAATTACTCAATTAATTCCACTAAGCACACATTTCTTGCTCTTACCAAGATATGTTGGGCATTTATATTCGTCCAACATTGTGGACAGTTTATAGGATTAACTAAATCACTGATTATGAACCAGGGCCTTTGATTCATTGGTAAGGCAATCTACTAATATTCTTGAATTTTTGGTTTCTATGATTTATTGTGTTGGCGACGTATCGTAAATTGGATGTTTGTTTTTCACGCCATCTGTTTTGTCGAACAATTGTGACCTTTGTCACCTTTTCACATATAGATTGCCACCTGAGCGTCCAGAGTGCAGTCAAGACACATATCCGATTCATAGCCACAAACGAAATATTTTTTTATTTTTTTACGGTATCATAGTACACATCACATTGACATGAAAAATCAGATACATGTCACATTGAGCAAAAGTTTCAGAACTGACCTTCTCATGTCTATGAAATGTTTGCATTGCATCAGTTTTACAGACCGGTCCAGGAAAGAGTTCACAGCTAAGTTGAAGATCAAGGCGAAAATCTATCTTTGTGCTGCCATTACCTCTCTGTCTCTTAATTGTTAATGGCAAAACTGAGAGTAGGGCACACAGATGTTAATAGCAGTGTGCCTTTCAGAGAGAATCGATTTTCAGTGAAAGCTGAATAATGCGTCGCTTTGACGTCAGCACTTTGCCACCCCCGATTTTTTCCTTCCCATCTTACCTCACCTCGCCTCTTTTTTTTTGCAACTAACCTCCCCCGCCCAAACAACCAACTCAAAATATTGCTTGTCTTTCTCTCTGTTTCCTCTTTTGCATTAGCAGGATGATTGATTCTAAGGTTGTGATCCTCAATACCAGAACACTTTGCATTCGCTCACATTAAATGGCTGAGTTAAGCATAATGCAGTCCTTCATTCACAGTCGATTACATTTTAATTGTGTGCTATGTGCTAACTGTTCTTCCTCTTGTTTTCCATCACATCCCTCCATTTCTCTCACTCCATATTTCTTTCTTGTGACTCCGTTTCTCCACCCTTTCATGCACATATTAAAGTCGTACATCACCGGGATCAAACCCCACGTGTAAGAACCCGTGACAGGCTGATTTACTGCTGGGTTTCCTCTGTGTCTCTGAGTTTTTTGATTAAGGTCAAGTGCCAAGGATACAGAGACACACTTCTGACAAGACCCGTCTGTGGTCACCGGTGGCTCTACCACCTTTTCGCCACCTTCATCAGTTTGACCTCTGAGAATTGCAAGGCCACCTGTTAATGTTACTTTTGACTCAAAGGCTGAGTTGTAGAGTGTCCTGTAAACATTTTACCAAATGTTATATGGCTTAAGAAATAGTCTGGACCAGGATAGTTCAATACATCGATCGCCATGGTAGTATTGGTGATTGCATGACATAAAAAAAAAAAAACTATCATCCAAATAAGATGCGGAGATGTGTCGACAACCTAGAAATTTAGCTCGCTGGTAGCACTCTGTACTCCCTAACCAGAGATATGGTCACCATAGGTCTTGGAGCACAAAAGTTTGGGCACCCCTGATATGGACTATAGTATTACACTCTGTAATACTTGGCCAGGTGGGCAGGTGATTTACAAGCGTAAAATCA
Source organism: Leptonotus elevatus (assembly GCF_054856555.1). Classification (NCBI taxonomy): domain Eukaryota; kingdom Metazoa; phylum Chordata; class Actinopteri; order Syngnathiformes; family Syngnathidae; genus Leptonotus; species Leptonotus elevatus. The sequence goes on along the minus strand of NC_141250.1, from coordinate 15,085,804 downwards.
TATGTGCACAATCCATCCATTCAGTTCCTATTCATGCTAATTATGCCCCTTGAAAAGTTTTCCACCAGTTTTAATTTGAAACGCCTCAACATTTTCCACTGCTCCATATTTGATACTTTTACTTTAATACTCTACATTTTCATTCATTCCAGTCTCCAAACATTTGTACCCAAGTGTGTGGTTTTCAAATCTTATTTATAAAATGTATTTTGAAAGTGCCCTTTATTTTGAAGACAAAAGCCTTGTGAGTGTAAACAAGCTGGTTCTCCAACTATTAGTCATGGCTCTTTTCTCAGAAGAACCATGAACTAATCCACATCCCATGTTAACAGAACTCGGGCCAGGAACCATGACCCAAGCCCAACAGTGAACACAACACCGGATCAGAGCACTGGGCAACTACGACAGCGGAGAAAACAACAAATGACACAATCCCACGTGCTGCTGAGGCTCCGAGGTCGGCATGCATGAATGCGTGCACATAGCGCATGAAGCAAGATTTCGATCTCTTCTTTTCCTTCGACACACCCCAGCCCTTCATCTCGCCTCCCTCATGTGTTTTCATGTCTGCAAAGGAGACATGACAAGCTCTTTCCGGCCTTTCCCCAAAGTGAGCCAGTTCATTTACCACAGTCCCTCTGTCAGCCAGCCAATCAGTCAATCAGCTATACCGCACTAGTCCTGCAGGAATGTCGAGGATGAGTCCAGGCCCCAGTTAGAAATTCACTCTTTTCATTTGCAATGAAATCCTGCTTAAATGGAGAATGCGGATTGAACCGACGAGTATACTATGACAGGAGCAGTTACAGTATGTTTATGCATAACATAAGTCTAATATATATATATATATATATATATATATATATATATATATATATATATATATATATATATATATATATATATATATATATATATATATATATATAAATGAGGATGTTGTATGTATGTAGGCCTGTGTTTGTTGTCTCCCCGCTCCCTCGAATGCACTGTATATATGTACACAAGGAGAAATGAAGCTATTTACTTTCATGCTAATTCTGCCTGACATGTACAATTACCGCTGTGTTTGGTTACAGCAAGGCTAGCTTTTACGGCCCTGTTGACTGTCAAATTTGGTTAAGTCTTTTTTTAAGCCTCGGCTTTCCTTTCATGGGAACCATCTTGTTTGGTTATTTCTGTGTGTGAGTGTGTGCGTGTGTGTAGAAGGAACATCACCATTAACATTTGTGTGTGAACGTGTAAAGAATGATGTGAGCTTATAAATTGTAACAGAAATGTGTTATATACCAGTCTAATATAGTTATCTATTGGCACATTTTTTTTTTTCTTATCTTTGCTAATTAGCTGGGAGAAGGGATAGGGTTCTGCTTATTAATAGTGTTGTGGGTTAGCTTAGCTAAACCTTAGCTCAGCTTACTTTTAGCTTAAAAAGCACGGTGCAAACAATGATGCACATAGTTGTAATGAACCCAAGTTGAAATGTGGGAAGTTCCATTGTGTGTTTGTCAGTTACCAAAACAAGAAGACCACAACAAAGCAGCTGATGGTAAAAAAAACTTGTTGTGTTCCATGTTTTAAAAGAAAACATGAAAACATTCTGGAGGGAACATAATAATGTATGTTGCGATGGCTCGAACGTGTATATGGCAATTAAAATGGAATACTTGTGTCAACACAACTTAAATAATGTCTGTCTTTGAGATAAAGTTCACATTAAGGTTAAGGATAGAAAACCAAAAAAAAAAAAGGTTATGGTTAGCTTGAGAAGATCGTAAAGTCTTCAATTTGATAAGGTTAGAGAACGTTGTGACATGGGTCAGACTTACAACAACATAAAAGTTCAACTTTTGGCTCAGGGTGACACGACTCAACCAAACAACCTCCTCTGCCTGTGTTGGTCTAAATGGATTTATTAGTTAAAGCTTCGGAGCATCATTTGAACATAAATATTACATTTATGACACCATTTATGACATTATATTTAAAAAAATTCCAAATATACTTTCATGCACTTTTCCTTCATATTATGTGTGTGTGCGTGCGTGTGTGTGTGTGATGTCTACCTCTTAAAGAATCAACCAGTTTTTAGTCACTTCCTCACATGGAGGATCAACACCAACATTCAGTATGTCTGTGTATATACAGTTTTCAGGAATTCATAGGCCTGTTGAGCCTTACAGAAACAGGATGGGTCTTATTGCTACAGACACAAATGGTTGAGTTGTTCCCCCTCAGATATTATCATAAAGGGGAAAATGACATTAACAAGCCCAGCAATATCATCTGGCTTTTTATGCATTCTGAATCCCACTCGCTCTCCAATTACAGCCAGCCAAACGGTTCAGGGAAGTGGCTGCTGAAATTCACTAATGGCATGAAGAGTATGCAGGGGACACACTGTATAGACAGACAGATAAAGTCATGAGGACTGTCAGACTGTCACTATTGATTTTGTAAGATGACACTATTTCCTAATGGAGGCCTTATGTTGTTAATTGGGAATTATTGCAGGCTGTTGTATGATGAAAGCTAACATTGTGCTATGCTGAAATCATTTTGGCCTTATTGATTGCATACATACAGTATTTCCTGGTAAAGTTAGAATAGGAGATGTATGTACTGCATATGAAATGGAAGCACATACTGTAAGGGATCTCAAACTCAATTTAGTTGAAGAGTCTGGCCATGTCTAGGATGCATCAAAAAGTAGCCTACAAATAATCCAGTCTTCTCAATCTTTATTACTAACAGTTCAAAACATTCATGGTTCTTCCTGAAATCGACTCTTTCTTTTCCTTCTATTTGGTGTCCCTTCAGAATGATTTTTCGCCAAAAGTTGTCATGACCTTAAGTGATTAAAAAAAATAAAATCAAAACAAAAAATACGGCAAAAAAAATAAATAATATGGTGTGGGCCGCAAACACCCCCCGGACGCAAGTTTGAGACCACCTGTCTTTATAAATGTGTTTGTTTGTTTCAATTTTTTTTTAAATTTTGTGTGTTTTATGTAGAAATGAATTCAGAAAACTTGATCTAAAACTGCATCAAAGCTTTTAAATCTCACCATTCGCAATCCTATGCACTTACAACTGCAATTAACACTGGTTGAATTCTCATTACGGTTTTATGTATTTATAATTAGCCTTCAGTAACAAAAATAAATAAAATAAAATAAACAAACTTAATAAAAGTTTCATCAAAGATACAACGGTACGATAATTGAGTTACAACAAACTGTACTAAAGTCAGATGGTAGATCTCAGTTTATTTTTGAATTTCAAAGTCATGTAATTAAGGTCAAGGTAATAGACTAAGACAAAAAAATATATAAGAAAGTATGTAAAGACAGAAGAATATTTAATCTTCCATATCCGCCTCACATTTCTGTACCCTGCCTCTTACCCAAAGTCAGCTGGGATAAATAACCCAAGTGAGGATAAGTGGTACAGAAAAATGATGGATGGATAATTTTCCAATAATTAAGCATCCATTTAAGTATCAACAAAAAGTGCAACAGCGCAAAACCTAAACACATCACATATGTAAATCAATTGGGAATTTACAAAATTACAACCCTTAAAGCCTGCGGGATAAAAGGCTTTGCATCTTACGGTCGACTGAACAAAAGACAAGTGTTCAGAGGAAGAAGGAACTGAGGGGCTATACGCTATATGTTGATGTTACATTCCAGCGTGGAGCAAAACTTGGAAAACTCACATGGCACGTTGCCCACTTTCTCCTACTAAAGCGGTATAGCTATCAAAGGCCTGATAATGATGTGATGGTCTGCTAGCGCTTCAGCGTCGATGGATGGAAAATGTGAGGAGAGATCAGAGTAAAAGTTTAGTGTGATCAAACGCAATCCTCCCAAATACTCCAAATCCTCCTCTTTCCCCTTCCTTCCGCAGAAGGTGGAGCGATCAGGAGGATTTTCTTTAGGTTTAACAGCTTCATTTGGATCCCTTGGTTATTGTCAAACGTATAACTTATAGGAAGTGAATACCAAAAGAGATCATCCTACTCGGAAAGTCTTCGTTGGGAGACTATGCTGCTCTCCAACTGACATCATAAATTGGAACAAAATTTGTCAGCATATGAGGAATGTATTGTCGGTGGTGTGAGGGTCAAGGGCGCTGCTGGTTGTTAATCACGCAATGCCTTGCATTGTGGTTGGGAAACACCACAAAATGCACGTGCAGTAAAAATATGTGGTAAAAAGTCTGTTTGCTATTTAATGCGTGAACAACATTTATGTCTGTTTATTTTTTTATTTTTTTAAAATCATGTTTATTGTATAAATTTCCTTCACCCGTATTATTTTATAAATTACCCTCACCCGTATTGTTTTATAACTTACCCTTACCCGTGTTGTTTCATAAATTACCCTCACCCATGTTATTTTATAAATTACCCTCCCCCGTATTATTTTATAAAATATGTTTACACATATTTATTTCATAAATTGCCCTCACCCATAATTAATTTATAAATTACCCTGAGATGTCATTTACTCTGAGAATAAAGAGAAGTGGTCTCATTTTTCTCACCCTTTTCACAGACTGTTGACTATCATGGAAGATAAATTTGACCTTGTGTGATGATGTTGATGATTGCTGTTTGTAAATGAGACCATAAAGTCTGGGAAAAAAAGTGTGTATGCACAATTTTACATTTTTGTGCTTGAATGTGGTGTATACAGTACATCTGGTCCCAGGGCACTGGAAACATGTATAAATGGCAAGGTGGGAAAGACTATACTATAATCAGACCTTATGATCATGGAAATTAGTTATAGTAATGAGTCATGGTCTTACGTCAAACCAAATAATTTTCCTAAATTATGGCTGATAATATTTAACATGAAAAAGCACCATTTCAGATACATTTGAACATTTCAGATACATTTGAACATTACAGATACATTTTAACATGTAATAATAATTAACAATAATATCTTAATACTGTTTGTTTCTTATTGTCATTTTACATAAATTCCCCAAAATATTTGAATTTTCTTTGTACTGTTACTATAAAATGACTTGACAGGATTTTTTGTCTGTCAATTAACGTTTATAGTTCCATCATTAATGTTAAGTTAATGGCCAACCAATAATGTTGTTTTTTCTGGGTCCATACTACATATACATACATATATATACTGACATATAAAGAAGTGGACGTTTGTGCATTAACACAATTCAGATGCCGACGTCTAAATAGAACTCCTTGCAGTATGTCTAACTTGGCCTAAAATTAACGCTTCTCATATTTCAAACCGTTTCGGTCATTTCACTTCTGTCGGGTATGAAAATCTCAACTGACAGTCAAAATCACAATCTGGATGAGATCAGCAAGTTCTCATTAGAGCCAAGACCATCTGTTTACACCGAGGCAGGCCACATTGCTCGGGTCTGGGTCACCCAACACCGACAACCGGTCAGAAAGAGTCCTATCATAGTCAAATCTGAAATCACTGTTGTTGGAAAGTGTACATGTCACAATGCAAGGAATTAATCGCAGTTTAAGTAATAGTAATCATTTGTATGTGTTCACAAGTGTTGATATATGTGAAGAGTAGCACTGGCTTAGCAAGTGTTACTCAGCTTTTCCAGTCAAACCCTGAGAGTGTGTCACAACGAAAGAATGATTGTTCTCTTTCTTGTTGGGTCGCAACCCTTGGTGTTGTGGGATATTCTGCAAATCAAGTTAACGTTACTTATAAAGAAATTTTTTCCTTGCGGGTATTCTCTAAAAAGAATGTCGTAGAAGGAATTCTTGTTCTCTGTTTCCAATAAGAGTTGCTACTTTATCAAATTATTTTGTTTATGACAATTCAGCAACAGATGAAATGTTGTGAAAATGTAATAAAGATTCAAGTTTCATGGTGATCAGTATTATTATAAAATTATCACTGTATTAATTCATCAGATCTGAAGATATTTTAAATCAATTTTGACTTGTCTATACATGCTCAACTAAATTTAGGTAGAGCCAGTGTGACACATGTCAGTCAAGCTGTTACCAGTTTGGGAATTTTTTATTGTAGTTAGTTTCATTTGGCTTTGATTTTTATTTATTTATTTAATTTGGTTAGTTTCAATTCGTTTTCAGTAAAGGTTTGTTATTTTTATATTTTTTTATATATTTATATATTTTTTCCGAAAATGCATTGTTTTAGTTCAGTTTTAATTAGTTTTTGTATTAGTTTTTTTTATTATTATAATTTATTTTATTTTATTTCTTGTGTGCATTTGTGGTAAAAACTTAACAAAAATATAAATTTATGAGCAACCATCCTCAAATCAAATATATATGTACCATATATCAGTCCAACTAAAAGTTGTTTCATTTTTTTACTTCATTAACAAAAAAGATTTTTCCATTTTAGTTTTAGTTATTTCGTTTCGTTTTCGTTAACTCAAATAACCTTGGCTGTGACTCTCCCAAAAACTCAAAAGACTCCATATGGCAAACCGAATTATTGCCTTTATATGAATAATCAAAATTTACCAGAGCCCGTCTGAATATAAAGTCTTATTTCCAGTGTGTCAGCCAAATACAGCAGACATTAAGCAGGCAGTTGTCTCATTCCCTTACTGCATTATTCCCAAAACACACTTAATTCCCCTTTAGGCAGTAATTGCATGTAAAATCCATTATCATCAGAGTCCATGCTAATCATATTGCGAGACCGGGCTAACGGGTAATTGTTGAACTTTCTGGTCAATATGTGGAGATGCAATCCTGGCACTACCATGGCGGCAGCTGCTTCCCCTTCTCCTGTGTGACCCCCTCCACCCCACCCTCAAACCACTACAGATTGCTTTTCACTCAGCCCTGGAGTGGAATATAGAGGAGAGTTAAGTTCTTTTAGATGACATAGAATTTTATTCTTGTTACCGTACCTTGAGAGTTGGCAGTTCTCTCTTGGAGATGAAAAATTGACTTCGGCATGCCTCGTACAGAGAGAAAAAGAGAGAGGAATCCAAGCAAGTGGATTCGGGGGAGAGGGAGGGAAAGAAGAAAGTGGAGGGAGAGTGGGATGTAGAGTTTCGTGTTTAAGAGTCAGTGTAGAGACAGCTGTCATGGAGCAGCTTGCACTTTGGAAACAGTCTCATCAGTCAAACAGAGCCGCACCTGCACCAATGTTTGTGCTGTGCGTGTGCAAATGCAAGCATGTGTCACTTGAGTGTGTATCGGCACATTTGTGGAAGATAAATGAAAGCACGGAGTGGACTTTATTTATATTACTAAGTGTTCAATTTAAATCTGTTTCATGTCTTGCATTGTACTTGAAATTTCCAGGCACTCCAATGTTGTTTTCAAAATGACTGCGCTATTTGCTGACGGATGGACCGACTTACTTTATTAAAGGCGCCACAGCAAAAAAGTCCAAAGAGTTGATTTGTAATACTTTTTCAGTTGTTTGTCCAGAGTTAAGGCAACACTTTTTGAATTGTTAAATATTTAACACTGCGAATGAGAGCGTTGTTTTTGTTTGTTATTTTAACTCACTAAGCATATTAACACTATGGGAGTGGACTCCTAAAAAGTTCACCCTGACTTGAATTTTGATCTCATTTATTTCACTGCAAATAACAAGTTCGACGTTGCATTCAAGACAATCGTCTTCAACCCAAGTAGTTGAGAACAACAATTTTGAAGAGATTCCTTTCATGCATGTTGCGTTGACTACAGGGTCTTCTGTGAGAGAAAATAACTTAATGAGCCCTACGCATTTCTTCTTCTTCTTTTTTTTTTTTAATGCTAGTGTTCTCCAGTGATAAACAAGAAGGACAGGAGGAGTAGGAAAAATGGCACTGACTTGAGTCTCTCAAACTGGAGAAGTGCAGTTGCAAAGGTGGAGTTAATTTAACACTCTGTGATCAACTGTGAAATAACGCCAACTCTGGACACCATTTAACTCTGAAAGTATTAAAATTACAACTCTCAAAAATTTTAACATTTCAATTATAAATAATGCAAATGGTGGAGAAAACCAAAGAAGAAAGCTCTTTTAATTCTAAAGAATCAATAAATTGATCATTTATCAGCGTATGTGAATAAGAAAATCATAATTCTTGTACCAAGTTGCGTAGGGAAATATGTATCGTAAATGTTATGCCAACAAGCATACCGCATTTAATCTTGCTATGCTTGAGTAGTACTTCATCATTCTCTCTCCTGCCACTATATGGCAAGCCTTTGAGGTTTGGTTGTTGTTTTGTTTATTAATGACTTCGATACGTAATAAACAAAGAAAAATATATTTTCAATTTGTATGCGAAAAGCAGTGCTGACAGATGAAGGCAGTGTTTCTCAATGAGTTAAGGAGAGGACCTATTTTACATAATAATAATAATAAATAAAAATAATGATAATAATAATTCTGTTGTATGATGACTTGTATTTATCGTCAACAATTACTTGGTTTTCTTTTTTTTGAATGTGATGTGACAAACAAAACAACTAGTTGTTGGAAAGCTAGTCTGCTCCCTGACGAGGTGCCTAAGAGCAAGGCTTCTAACGTCCCCCAGAAGCAACTTAAGAATGCAACACTATTGCATCACTCTGACATCTCTCCATTCATGCTTGCCTGAGGTCGGCTTCCCTGGCTGCTTTAATGCATACAACTCGACACACAAACATCAGAGTGGAAATTAAATGTCCCTTCTGGGATTACAATTAATTAGAAAATGCTATGTTGTCAAACTGTGTTAAAGTAAACAGTCTTCCATTGTTAGTGATGATTGGGTGTGATCATACTAATATTCAATTAACTTGTGAAATTTCTGACCACGTAAAAGAAAAGACCAAAAAAAAGAAAGTAAGCACACAAAAATGCTGATAAAAGTAAAAAAGCCAACAAACCACAAAGTCAACATCCAAGTTTAAAGTCCAGTGAATTTCTTCATCTCTATTTTAGTCATACAAAAAAATATTTGGAAGCCTTTAAATAAAATTTGAAACACATGAACTCAGCCATCTGCTCCTGATAAAAGTAGATTAACCAGCTTTCTATTAATACCAGAGATAAACTACAGACCACTAAACACTGCAATGTAATTCCTTGCTTAAAACAGGCCCATGCGCAGTTCCATTCAACCAGTATAACATGTATTACATTACGAAGACACAATCGCCACTTAACTCTGGGAGTTACTGCCTTGTTAAAATAGGGAATATGCGATTAACTGAAGAAGTCTTGCAACTTGCTTTTAGAGACTACGTTTACATGCAGTCAATATCCGGGTTAAGGTCAGAATTCCGGTTTCTCAACATTGCCCCAATCTATCGAGGTATTCCGAACGCGTTTATATGAGCAATAATTCCAGTTATGAAAGGAGTAAAGGCTCTTACAAAACCCGAATATTAGCAATATTCGGGTTTTAAAAGGGTTGTTGACTGCATGTAAACATAGTCAGTGTGGTTTACTTTGTATATTTGAAAATGATCATTTTTATTTCAGCTAAGTACTGCATGATTACACATTGTTATAGCTGGTTTTAAGAGATTAAAAAATATATAAATAAAATAAAAATACAAAATAAAAAACTATTTTTGGTGTGCTTTAGTCCCCCTGCTCGTCTTAAAACATGCCCTGGCATGACCTTAGAGACCAAGTACTTCCAATAACACCAATCAGGAAATGCTGGAACAATTTGACCGTCACTGCATCAATCATCTTTTCCTTGCTGTGAAAGAAAGCATGTGCTATGATTCAGTATATAACAAGAACATATGAGAGTTGAACTATTAAAAAAATAACAATGGTTGAACAATATTAGTTGTGGAACACGGATATCAGCAAGTATTTTGAGTTTGATTAAAAATAGTGTTCTTACGTGAACAAAGTTGGAACGAAACCCTCAAAAATCCACTAATAAGACTATCATTTGATTTTTTTTTTTTTTTTTTTTTTTTTACAACAAAACAACATATTGTCTATACTGAGTATCACAAGTGAACAGATGGCATCTTCATTAGAAGCATTTTTATTAGGAAGAAACTCAACTTTTGTATTGTTAAGGACTGCGTTAAGGCAGGATGAATTGTCCCCTTGGCTCACATGAAGGGATCGCACCCTGGATTAAAGGGCTCTATAGACCTGGTGTTAATGTTTAATGCATGCCACAGGGCTGACTATGCTTATTACAGATGGGCCCGAGCAACTGTTGTGTTTCAGAAGGAGCGCTGTTTGAATGGCTCTCATACTGTACTTATTGATGTAAGCTTATACGACTTTTGCACACTGCGCTCTTTGATGCGGCTGGCGTGATGTCCTACGTGTGAAGAGCTGGCCTGCTATGGTGATTTAGAGGATTTGCGGATATGCGTTTGATGTTTAAGGCACATTACGTTGTGCATTTGTAGATTTGTGAGACCAAAATATTTATTTTTGTTTTGCCGTGTGAAGCAGTGTTACATAACAGCTAAACTATTTAGTATGTTTTAGAAAATACAGAAGGCAAATGGTCTTCTTCCAAAGTATGCATTCATGAAACGATTCTCCCCAGATGAAAAAGGAAAGCAATACATTAGTCGGATGGTATTAATGATGTTTGTTTCAGCAAAGGCCAGAACATGAACACATTTGAAAACATTCCTTCCACAGAGCTGTATGTTTAGCGCAAAGTGTCATTAGGTGATTTGACATTGTTTCCAAATATGTCACAAATGGCTTGTTTTTGTTATGGGACAAATCTTTGGCTCAATAAATGACTGCCGTATGATTAATAGGGGTAATACGGAAAGGACCACCGGGATAGAAACTAAAAACAAGGTTCCCATGTACAGTTTGCATCTAACCTTATACTAGAGATGGAAAGCAACAAATTACAATTACTTCAATTACTATATTTGAGTGTTTTTATAGAGCAATTGTAAAATTGGATAAATTCATATAAATGTCCAGTTTTCATTGTTTTTCACAGGACCAATTATCATCTGTTGAATTTGACTGACACTTTGCGTGACAAATGGGAAGCAAAGTGCAGTATGTTGTTATTGGCGTGACGAAAATGCTCGTGGAAATACAGAAACCAAGAAAACCGGCCAGCTACAAGCAATATAATGTTTTGTTAATATACATGACTGTCAGAGAAAACTGTTACGTTACTGTGATTTCAAATTAAGTGTTGAGCTCCAGAGTCTTTGCTCACTGGTAGCGCTCTGCGCTTGCAAAACGCTCTGTGTGAGTTTGAGATACTGAAAAGATTTTGAAAAGTAGATCTTTAGGCAAAATAAAGCTGGCACGCCTGATTTAGAACATTATGTCATTTTTTATTAATTTATCAAGTGTAATGTTTTTGTTTTATTTTCTACCTATATAGAGGAGACGTTCGTTAAAAAAAAAAAAGTATGGCATCTTTGAGTAAATTTTGGATTCATTTAAGGATCTCGTTGCAGCCAGTGTCCTCTTTTTTTTTTCAGAAGTCAATGTACGGTCACCCTACAGTAAACACTATAGTGTTCTATAGTGTTTACTTCAAACGATGGCAAAAAGGGACCTAAATACACAAAGTAATCACCAGACAAGACACAGCTGAAAAGGAGCTGATTAGGTGATGCGTGAAGCTCATAACAAACGCCACCACGTGAAACAGACAACCAACGTGACGCAAAATTCAAGCAGAAAGCAAACAAGATAGCAAACCAAAATAGTCCAAACAAAAATCAACATTTAATCCTGTTGGTCAGATAAATATGATAAGACGCAATCAAACAACTGCACAAGAGGTATGCTGAATGTCAAGTTAATTCTTTTAGGTTGGACTGTAAATCCACCAACACTGCTGTCTGTTCTGTTGTGTATTACTGTTTGTTCACGGGGCTTCTTTAGGCACAACTTAAGCTAAGTTACCCATGTTGGCACTGGCTCATATCAGCCTCGCCTCCGCCTTGGTTCCTTCACGTAAACCAACCATCCTGTCATACATAAATCATTTGCACAAACATGTTACATGGGAAAACTGTGTTTCTTGTTACATTCATTTGGCCTGTTTTATTATTATTATTTGTCAAAACAATCCGCTTCAGATGCTTTAAGAATGTTAGCCCCTAAAGTTGAAACTTGCCAACATTTTTCACCTCCAGTGGTGCCGACCTTTGACCTTAATTGGTGATGCTTCATAAAAAAAATAATAATAATAATATCAACACTGTAAATCCTCATCGTCATCTGGCACTATAACATCTTGTAGCGGAAAGCAAAACTACGTATTTTAATAGACACATACGGACATGATCTTTGATGACCCCCCCCCCCCCCCCCCCACACACACACACACACACACACATGTCTCCCACTATGTCCTCTAACATTGCTCCTCAGATCCAGAACAACCCATCACTAAATCATGACTAATCCAAAGTACAGGGCTCGTTGGTGGGATCGTGAGGCAAGGCGAGCCCCCGCTGACCTCTTTGGGAGCTCCACTGTCCTGTGTACCAGTAAATCAGTCCGCCAACGCTTTCCCAAGGCTGCTGTGACTCTCAAGGTCAGGAACGGGAGGATGTGACCTAAGAGGTTCTATAGGCCACAGGGAAAGTAGTTTAGGGTCCAGAATCCCACTGAGAGAGAAAGACGGCGAGAGAGCGAGAGACGGATACAAGAAAGGGATATGACGACTGACACATGAGCCAAGGACAAAGATGAGTGTGAGACACGTGAATGAACTGGTGGAAAAAAAAAGACATCCGACTGTGGGTGCGGGACATCAACGCACAAGAACACGGAGGAGGATTTTGGTTTTCATCATTTTATTACCCACAGACCTTGACTACACCAACACAGATGTCTTTTGGCTGATTGTCCACATGCGAACTATCAGTCAAAAGTGACTTTTTAAAAAAATATTTTTTTGCTTGTATTATTTTTATGACATCACAATAGGGGAGACCGGGGCTAGTTTTATCACGGTGTAAGTTGTCACATTTCAATTTTCTTCTCCACCAGAGGGCGCAATGAAAAAGTGGAATACTAGTTTTCTTCGTATAAATCATAGGTGTCAAACTCCGCTCCTTTACCACACAAATCTGCATCTCTGGCAGATTGCCCACTGATGGGTAAAAATGGCTTTAGGCTCAGGTTCAGTGCTTATTTTTCAGTGTGTACATTGCTTTATTGCTTTTATTGTGAACTTTTCTTGTCAGAGGTTTTTGTTTTTGATTTTTAGGAGGGGTGGGTGAAATAAAGGGGGGGGGGTGGAGAAATTTCATAAAAGCTAATTATTAAAGAAAAATCTGATTTGTATTATGTATTTCATGCTAGCTCAGCTCTGTTTTCCTGTTTTCACTTGAAAATAGTTTGCAAAATTAAACAAAACATTGGAATGAGACATACTAATATAGGTAAGAAGAAGGAAGGACAAAAGATAAGGTCATGAGTAACTGGAATCTATCTGAGCTGACTGTTGGGCAAGATGTCCAGGAATGGTGTATTAGATGAACAAATGTTTTTCAAATGTTATAAAACTAAGACTTTAACTGTCATGATCATTTCATCTCTATAAAGGAAAAGGGTTAACTTAAGAAGAAATTTAAATAAATAAATAAATAACAATGGGAAGGTTTGTGTCAATTCAATGCCTGCAAACTCCACCCTTTAATTTAGAAGTTTCCAACGACTCCTCCTCAATTGGTTTATAAAGCAAGTTCAGCAGTGGAGCAGTTAAAGCCCATTGACCCGCTCAGCACCAGCAAAGAGAACAGATGTGTTCCCAGATCTCAAAGCCATGTCTCATACGAAATAAATCATCTCCCGAATTGTCCGTCTGCCATTTCACTGTCAGCTTTTCCAGAAGATATGCAGCCGAAGATCCTGTCCTGGTTGAGTATTTATTTCTAGCGCAGCCATGGAACTGTGTCTGAATGAATAAACAATTTGTGTTCCTGCAAAGGCAAAAGACCCCTGCCAGGAGGGGGGAAAAAACTAAATGTATACCTCATCCTTTTCTCTTTAAGTTGCATACTTCAAAATACTGATGAAACCCATAAAGGTTAGAATTACTGCTCTCTTGGTGTTCTCTTCGATGCGTTCATAATTTTTGTTCTTGACATGCTGCTTCATGACCATTATTAGCTATATTACAACCATTCATTGAAAAACGGAATTTTATCATTGTACAATCAATAAATAATATTTTGGGATATGGCCACTGACCTTAAATGAAGACCAACAAAATGACTCCTTCCTGAGGCCACGTGTATGCCAACGCCAGATGTAACAAAATTCCCCTCAGGCATTCCTGAGATATCGAGTTTCTATGAACCAGGCAACCTATGGGACAACCAGCTGAAAACAAAACACTTCTGGCAATAGCAGTTGTTGGCCTGAAAGCATAAACATTTGATTTAACAATTATTTGCTGCGGGTTATTTGACACAATAACACCTGAAGGTATCCTCGAAAGACAATGGCAAATTGGACACAACACGGACGCCTTAAACTGATACATAAAACACCAGCTGGTCTGTCTGTGATTTGTTTTTTAATTGCTGTGAACATTTCAATATTTATTCCAATTATTTCATGGAAAACAAATGTGGCAGAATATTTTAGTGCACAAAAAGCTAATAAACTACTAATTATATGTTCTTGCAGGGAAGTAGTCTTCAACATAGAACACCAATGCACACATACCGCACTCATAATTCATAGTGAGGACACTTCTGGCTCGAGAGTGAGGTGAAAATAGCATTTTCTTCTCATCTGAGATTTCATCCAAGGTTAGCGGAGTGAGAAAGAGTTTACCACATGACGTGTTATTACTCTGCCCCACAGTTACGCGCCTCTGGAAAAGGTGGAATATTGAGTTCTCCACCTTTCTTTATTTTACTGGAGAGTTCTCAGACCACACAATAGAAAAATGGTGGTGTTAAGTGGAATGTGATAATTGGTACAACTCTTCGTAGGATATGTTTTATTGTTCTAAATGATAGGTTCTTGTTCAGGGTTAAATTTAAATTAATTACTGCACAATATCAGGGAATTATTGACTCATTCAATGCCATAAATGCATTTGAACTATTTCTATTAGTTTAACATGTTTTCCACTTTTGTTAACAAGAGTAAGAAAACCTAGACATTTTTTTAATTGTACATTAGAATTACAATTACACATTTTAATCGCCCAAATTTTTAATACACTTTTTTTAATTAGGCGATTCATTTTTTTTTACTGTAATTAATCGCATGACTTCACTTGTTAACTCACGATTAATCACAAATTTTATATCTGTTCTAAATGTACAATAAAAAAAAAAACATTATAGGTTTTCATACTCTTGTTAACAAAAGTGAAATGGATGTTTGACGTCTATAACCGTCAATGGCAGTGAATGAGTTAATAATTAAATTAAAAAACTCATAATTAAGCATTAAGAAGGAGTACGTAAAATATATGGAGATATGGCTGTCGAGAATTGGGGAGGATGCCTGAAGCCTGCTAAGAGAATGAAGCGCTCCCAAGAACAGTAACCTTGTTGGCATCATGGAGATCCAGCAAAGGACGGAAGTTTCTATTTTTAAGAAAAGACTATCCGAGTCTGCCAATTACCTGTAGGGAGAGCAGATGGAGACAGGTAGGAAGGTAGAGTGTATAAAATCAATAAACACTCAACTCAATGCCAAAAGGGATCAAATGGGAAGTATGAGCGAAGAAGCTGTATTTTTGAAAAAGATGTCTGGCAGTATTTTGTTTAGTGCTTGAAAGTGTGCCCAGAATGTAACAGGTAAAAATAAATAAATAAATAAATAAATAAATCATGGAGTTTGTCTTGGACTGGTTTGGTTGGGATGCAAACAAAGGTGTTTTGTTTATATTTGTTTTAATCATGTGTGTCTTAAATCAAAGAGCGACCTCTAAATTTGACTGTCACTCAAGTTGTAGTTGGAATTGAACCACCATTTTTCCAAGAAAAAATATTCCTTCTGCAGAAAACACAAGAGGTCAAACTACGCTCAAGGGTAATCACATGGGATGTCGGCATATATCACGCAGAACATCAGCGGACACTTTGGTTCAATGTTCCGTACTTATTCCAAAAGAAGGCGTGAGAAGGGAATAAGAAGAATATACACAGTCATCTGAAATGAGCAGATTCACACGCAAAAAGCATCTCCGAGGTCAGATGAGAATATGCAAATCAACTTCATATTATACCTTAATCTTTCCTCATTAACGCTAAGACGTTGTGCTCTATTTTTTGTCGACGGCGCATCTGCGGTGGGGTAAAAACGTCGGCAGATCCTGATTTTCTTGCCAGCGCAAAGCTTGCAATGAGTGCCAATTTGGCGAAAATTGCCGGCGCAGCAGAGGGAACGTCGTCAGACTTGCACCTGGTGGAGAGACAAATTGGTGGAAGGAAGTTGATCTAAACTTTTAACTGCTTAGACCATGTCTAAATAGTGGTGCAGGTAGAAGGATACCAAGCTGTGGTGGATAGTATTTTATAAATATGTGAACTGCAGGCATCAAACCCTAAAATAAATTAGTTTTATGCATTTATTATTATCTTTAGTAGTAGTTTTTAAAATCATCCCACTTTCATGAAAATAGAGCTCTTAGTGTTTGTTAGTTTTATAATAATATTAACAGTGCTCAACTTATTTTTATACTATTTGAATATTACAAAATTGCATGACACAAAATTTAGGTTTTATGATGGCAATAATTTGACCTAGATTATTCAAAATATTTATTGTAGTATTTAGTTTTGTGTTAAAATCCAAACAGATTACTAAATGTTGATGAAACTCAGAAGGTCTACTTGATTTTGGTCTTTTCACTGGAGTTCAAATACAAGTCGAATTATTGTTCCACTGCCACAAGTGTACTTAAAATGAAATATGATCTTGAAAATTGCAGCGGTTTATGTCATTTCTTTCTGATCACATACACTCAACCGTTGGATTGAACAGCATTCACTTGCTTTTTTTCTAAACGTCCATCATTGCTCCGATATCCTCTCCTCCAACTTCTTTACATATTTGCTCTGGAATCCTAAAATTATATCTGAGTGTGCGGTTTTGGCGTTATGGTAATGTGAGCAGACTTGACTGCGGAGCTGCAGTCAATCAAACATTTTTTTTAGCGGACAAGTGATCCCATCAATCATCAGCAATTTGTTGTCCCTCAGCAGTTCTTGATGGCCCTTATTCCTTTATCGCTGTGTGTATTTTTGTGTGTCTGCACACACCAGATGGGTCTCTGTAGGGGGGAGCAAGGTGTGTGTCGAATGCACTTATCTAGCGTCTTCCCACCGGCCTCATCAAACATGGATAACAAAGAGGATAATTAGCCCATACACAAATAGTACATGTGCACGTACTGTATATACACAACTTTTAACATTTAGCTTTACATTAAAGTTGTATTGTTGTGTTATGCTTACAAACGTACAGTCTATTAATCCTCCATTGACTATTAAGTTGAAAACATTGCACTCTAGGTAATAGTGTATTATGAAACCTTCTGGAATAAAATTCTTGATAAATCTTGAAAAAAAAAAATATATATATATTTATTTACAGTAGGTGTATATTCCAGTGCTTGGAGTGTGTTTCCTCCTTCAGTAGTGACAAATGCTCAGCCAGCACATTTCATTTATCAGATCCATGGGTGCCTGATAGGAGCTGTGCTTATTCAAGCATAACCAAAATGATGCAAACATGTCAAGATGAGGCACTACGGGCGCGGATGCTGACAAATAAGAGGAGCAAAAAAAAAAACACGCTTGTTGTTTGTTGACCATGTCACAGCCGACAATGCAGACAGGATTGACATAAAGTATGCAATTAGAATTATAAATTTGGATTTTAGAATTTTCTTTTTCTGTGACTTTGGCCCATAATGTGTGTGTTTTTTTTTTTTTTTATCAAGCTGTTGTGTGCCTCAAGTCATAAAAACACATCTGATATGTCTTCTTGTCTGTGTTGCAGCTGTGCCGCGCATGTGGGCTTGTCAGTGATGAAACTCTAAAAACATTTTTATTTTTTATTGAGGTATCATTGAATTTCAAGGCCCAAGGTCTATATGCTGACAAGAATAGAACCAAGGTCAAGTACAGCATATGTGTTAATATTGATGCTATATTGCCTCAACCAGGAAATTGTGTCAAATTGTATTCATAAGTAATTCATAAACAATATTTTGTCGGTCACTCATAGTATACCGAGTGACTTTTGTGGAGCCAATGCCAGTTGAGTACTATTGAGTGAGGTTCCTCCATGTGCCTTGTGATTTTTCCAAGTTCATACTGTGCCCCCCTTTTAAGAAGCAGAGCTTGAGCCTTTTTTTTAATGTTTCTTTTTTTTATCTAAGTAACAGAAGATTGAAAGGAGGGTAGTATCACAGTGTATACAAAGTATTTGAATCCAAAGCAAAAAACATGTCTAAGTATGTGTTGTGTCTATTTCATGGATGACAGTAACAGTACTGTTACTTTTGTTTTCAGATTGGCTCCCCCTACAGTTATGAAGTGTAATTTACTTCCAAGCCACTGTCATAAATACTGTCTGTCAGACTATTGACCTCAGCTTTTCCTTTAAGGGTTGAGATATTGCCAAACTTCAAGTTTCTACAAACAACCAATAATAATCGTCCCAGCATTAACACATGGGAGATGTTTGGGGTAAATTTAGTTTTGCATCATTTCACGTGTATTAAACATGTCCTTTTGAAAGAAACATTCATATATATTCCATTAAATTGTTAAAAGCTGCATGCATTGCATTTCTGTTTGAAACCATTGCACAAGATTGCTTCATTGCTGCGTATTGAAGATCAATGTCTAGTTATATTACATTCAGTCTCAAATTAAAAATGGATCAACACGTTAGTTTACCTTTTCCATGCTCCATCTGAAGTGTTTACAGTTACTCTTTCCACACTTTCCGAAAAGTGATGCTTTTTGAAACACGTCCATCCAATTGTTTTATTAGTAGGAACCTTTGGAGGCGTTGTTAGTGTCCACTGTCAACTTTTTCAGTTGAAGATAAATGATAACCTAAGTTACTATCCAACCACAACATGGAGTTGTGGAGTGAGTTGACATCATTTAGGGAGGAAGTGGATGGAAGGATAGAAAACCATCCAGTTTTTTTTTTTTTTACGTTTCAATCAACCACTATGAGTCACAAATTTAGTAATAGATCCCTCTCTATGGGAATTATTTCACGGAATAATGCTTTATCCTATCCTGTTTAAATATTTCCAAAATGTGGTTTTCAAATGACAGCTAAATCCTTTAATACATGATGTTGCGTTTTATGTCTTCTTCTTTTAGATGTCTTACAAATGAGGTGAAATGAAGGGCTGGGATTTGTCATTTTAGTGTAACAATGTTCATCATTCAAATGATGCACGAGTTCACTTGTACGTATTTTCATTTGGATCTTTTGTGACCGGGGTTTAATAAGTAGGAGTAATGATGCACAGTCGGGTGTTTGATGATGTAACAGTGTCGTGGTCCGTGTTTTGTTGGTTCGGTTTTGGTTAGAATTTTTGTTGTCATGTGTCCCTGTTGTCATTGTCTGTCTCGTTAAGTTTTATCATGTACACCTGTGCTTGTCATCCCGGTCCCTTGTGTCATCCAATCAGCTCCCTCAGCCACGTGTGTCTTGTCCAGGTGTCTCTTGTTGTCTCATCAGTTGGTGTGTATTTATGCTGCATTCGAGGAAGTTGGACATATCTGAGTGGTTTTTTTTCCCAGTTCCAACCTGAAAGCGTTCGAGGCAAAAGTAAACAATCAAAATGGAGGATAGTTATATGTGTATATATTTTTTTTTTCTTTCAAAAGGACCAATAAATACTAAAATAAAAAATGTTCTCTTATATATTTCATGGTTCTAGCTGTATTGTTTTTTTCCCCCTTCCCCATCTTTGTTACTTTTTTTTCATCTACGTAACTCGGGGCGTTGATTCACAAACGATCTGTCTCCGAACGTACTTTTGAATGTGAAACAGGAAACAAATGTCCTATCTGTGAATAAGCTAGGACGACCCACAATGCATCATTGAGGCTACCTTTCTCGGATATGAGCAATATTCAATGGTTATTGCAGTTTAGAATCACTGATGGAAGAGATGAGGTTAAATGAGTTTTTTCTAATTAAAGTCAAGAATTAGAATGTCATTCTCAGTGGTGCACTCCGGCTCCCCCCTTGCCTCTGCCCTCTTCTATTTTCTTCACACACAATGGCAGAGCACGGTGTGAGCGGCAGGGCAGGAGGTCTCGAAGGCTTAATCTTGCTGCTTGCAAGGTACGGTCATAAAACTGACAGTCTAACTAATTATCCCGAAAATTACAACATCTTAATGTTCATGCTCACAGCGTTGTTGTGTGTGTCTGTCTGCGTGTACGTGCGTGTGTGTGTGTGCGTGTGCATGTGTGATGAGGAGCTGTTCATTAAGAAAGCAGCTGGAGGTGGTCCCCTGCATGTATAGTAGCGAACCGATGTGTTGCTGCCTATTGTTTGGGTTCTTAGGCTTTGTCAATTGAACTAAAACAAAGAAACCGTTTACAGCCTAAGTGTACTTTTTTTTTTCAAAATAAACTCACTTTGTAGCTGCTTTACATTGAAGCCTGTGGATCTTGAGGTATATTCCAACTTTAGGTTTCTATGACAGTTGATAGGATAGGATGTGATAAGAAGTGTGCAAATACTATTTATTACTGATTCACATCTGTGCTAAGACTCAAATACCCTGTCGGAAAGCAGACACGGGATTACTACAATAACATCGGGGATTTACTCTAATCTCATTCTGCTCCTGACAAAATAGCACAATGATATGCCATGGCTGATGTGGTTGTGATCATTGTTTAAAAAAAAATATATATATAAAAAGTTTGATTTTTAGGGTAAAGGTCAGAACATCACACTGAAGATTTTTTTATTATTTATTTATATTTTTAGATTAGAAGTGCTAAAGTGGAACGTGGGAAAATTCATTTAGAATTTAAGTAAAAATTTAAAAAAGTCGGCAACACAGGAAATGCGTGTCGCAGGATTTTACACCCCAAGGTCATTCCATGTGCCACTTTGTTGGTGATTTCATTGAGTATATGAATACTGCATAAGAATCATCATACCAAGGTTTCAGGGTAGGCTTCTTTTTAAATTCCAAATCATTTGCCAAGTGTTTGTCTTACGTGCCTGAAGACAAACTTTTCCAACTGTCAACGTACATGGTTAACATAAGGAAAATAAATTAATGAAACAATAAAAATTAAACAGTAATGCTAGATTGTCAATAGATTGACATTGGAGTCAGTAGGATGATGTGCTGGACTTAAGAAGCCAGAAGAGGGGGACCACCACCTTCAACAAAGTTAGCGCTCTGGACGTGTTACTTCACTTTCTGGGAAAAAAAAAGCAAGTAAGAATTTAAAATTAAAGAGATATGTGATTGCTTTTCTATACTGTTTACACACCAAATCCCGAATCCATTCGAATGGAACAATTTTATCATAATATATCAGCCTAGGCGAGTGAAGTAGACGAATGTGGGAGCAGGTGGTAGGATGGCAAGCTGAAGATGATGTGTTACAGGTGTGTGCTCAAGTGCTTTGCCGTCATCATTACATTCTGTGGATAACATGGCGCCATCTTTTGTTGACACGTCCTCTGACCACAAGAAAGGCCAAGGACAGGGCACAAAAGAAATTGTGTGAAATAGAGAATTACACTTTCCGTCACACTAGTCCTCAAAGTGTCGGGGGGGGGGGGGGGGGGGTGCAAGGAGTAATTATTTGCATTTCTTTTTCTGACCCAGTAGAATCCAAGCCTGAGGAATATTTGAATTCCCCTCTCACATTCTTAGAGGTTGATCCCTTTATTTAATACAGAGTTATTTGCCTTGTAACCTTGGGATAAGGGATCATGTTCTTTTAAAATGCAACATCAGAGTTGAACTGCTGGAATTATACTGTAAGCAGGTGATATAAAAATGATTTGTTCAAAGGTTTTTGTGATACAAAAAAAATGAGACCAAGATACATTATTTGAGAGGTTGTGCCGTTTTAGCTTTCTAGCAGAAGCCTGACAGTTTTGTGCTATTTGGAAGTGTTCGTATTTCGAACCCTCCACACTTTGTTTTAAGGCCTGAGTTCCAGCAGAAGTAAAACAGACCGAAAGCAAAAATGTAATGACATTTGTGTGTAGAATTTTTCAATTGTGTTTAAAGGTTAATTGGTCTTATTAACGCTGGAAATTTTTTTTAAATGACAAATTTTGACCATATTTTTTTCCAATGTAGCCTGTATAACAAAAACTTGATATGTGAAAAGCTTTGTGTAGACTTTTTAAACCCACTGTACCTGTACATATTTTTCACTATGGAGATGATGACTTTTGTCAGCCTTCAAGTGTCTAATTTTTGTGGCGCTTTCCCATGATCTCTCTGGAGGAAACATATGACCAAATATAGAAGCACCAGGAAGAAACAATCTATTATAGAGCATATGCAGTGGGTAATTATTTAAAAAGTTGTATTTATTTTATTTATTTTTTTAATATATAATTATCAAACTCTTATAACAGAGTGTACGGCGACACACAATGTGATCATGCTTATAATTCCGAGACCTTAACATATCCTCACATTCCTCTCATTTATTAAGTGTGTGAAAATGCTTGCTAATTAAATTATATACATTAACATTTTCCTTTGTCTGGCCAAGCGCAGGCACGTCATTGAAAGCTCTGATGGGGTTTGCATCTGCTGTGCTTTATGAAACACGTTTGGCCGTCTCTGATTTCAACTGATTTGCTGTGACATCTGGATGCAATGTGAGCTCCCCAAATATGTATATACACATGTCAATATACTTGGACAGCCAAAGGAAGAGTCTGAACAATCAGAATTGAACTTTGCATACAAGTAAAATTATACACTTGTTGCTCCGATGTGAGGATGGTGACCACATGCTTTATACATTTTGTTTGGCTGATTTAAAAGATGCGTGAATACAGCTCAGTCAGAAAATCCAATCTACAAACAGTGGATGCTTTGGACTTAAATGTAATACAGAAGTGGTTAAATGCACACACGAGTTGAGTTCTCTGTGCTTGCCACGAGTTGAATTTATGGAAAAAGAGGCCACTTCAGATTCATTGGTGTCTCTTCATCCATCAAGTTCAAAGTTGACGCCCAACTGCGGTATTTCATGACACCGGGGCTGTTTCCTGTCAAATCACACCTATGAGATGTCTTTCAGTACTTTTTTTTGTGTGCAGTGTTACAGAGATATATTTTCTCATGCCTCTGTCATTCTTTTCCTGAGGAATTTAGCTTTGAAATCTTTTTTCTCACACCTTCTTTTATTGTTAATCCCTTTTCAAGCTCGTGCACAGCTGACCAGTTTGGTGTGCGGTAGAAAAAGCACACATGGTACATTTCATGTTTAATCCAATCATATCATATCTGGACGGACATTGTGTTGTGATGTTTTATTTCTATTTTGAGAGAGCATTTCATTTTGAACCTCAGCAGAGGGCATCTACTCAAAGTGGTATAGTGATATCAACAAGACATGCTTTAATCAGAAGACCACCAATCTGCTATGTTACTGAACCCAGCGTGCACGAAGCGGCTTTCCTCTGCTTTCTTTTTTTCTTTTTTTTGTGGGAAACGGATACTTTACACACACTGTGGTTGCAAACCAAAGTTAGACAACAACTCCCAAGGATGATAGCTCAGTAAGCAATCAGCCAGTAAGTTTTGGCTTTCCAAATTGGAATGGAGATCAGATAGAACCCCTTGGAATCGTCGAAATGCAGCACCTCATTTTGACATCTCTTCTTTTGTGTATATCTATATCAGGGGTAGGCTACTTAAATGCTGGAAGGGGCCACCATTTTTTAATCAGTACTACTGGGGGGCCACATAGAACCATGCACTCCCTAACTAGATGTATGGCAAGGATGCTATTTTAGATATGGACAAAATGCGAGCTTATGTGTAAAATATTTGCTCTAAATATGTTTCATTTTTCATTTGTATACATTTCTCACTATATAAAAGATACATTATCCTAACAATAGAAGGTTTGAAGTAAACAAGATAACTACATACTGTTAAATATACGTCGAAGTGGTTGTTCCACATCCCCACTGAGACATCCGTTTAGTCTATGTGTATAATTTTTATTTGTCTGGGGGAGGCGGCTGACAACAATGAGAATGTACAATTGCTTTCAGTATTCCATTTGTCGGATGGCTAACATTTCGCAATGAATTCTCAGCTGTCCTCTGAACCAAAATCCTAACGTAAACTTTTCTTACTTAGGACACAGATGTGCATGTGCGTGCACACACGTGGTTACATCAAAACCCTTCTTTTGATATGGAGCCAGGCCAATTGTTAAACTACATTTGGGGAGTGCAAAATCTAAGATGGTGTGTCTATGACGCCCCCCCCCCCCAGCATTTTGTAATGCACAGACAGCAGCATATCCCCCTGGACTTATTTGAATATATTTCCACATTCCATGGAAATCAGCACATTCAGTCAATGTAATCAGTAATAGCTAATGCATACGCATAGAAATGAGACCCACCTTATGACGAAAAGGAATAAATGATATTAATGCCTCTTTGCTCCCGAGTGCGCTTTGCTTCAACCTTAAACTCATTACTAGTGGTCTTAGATGAAATACCCCAATTTTATCAAACAGTATTATTATTTCCAAAGATAAATACATTCACTAGAAACTGGATTTAAATGTTTATGGTATGCATATACTTCATGCATTGCTTGTAGTTTCCATAGTAATGGCAAGGGTAAAATTTATTTGCAAGCATGGGAAAATGAGATTCCATATAATTATGATTATGACGCAATCTCAAATTAAATTACATGCGTATAAGGCTGGAACAAAATGAAGACATTCTCCTGCTCATTACTGTAAAACATTACACTATGTTGGATTAGAGGCATGGAAAACGATCTTTCCAGGACTTGTAGAGTCATATCATACTGGATGAAAAATTGCAAATGTCAATTATGGGACAAATAAAAGTGGATCATATGGATTTTTTTCTTCACAGTCACACCCCATCCGAGAAACATGAAAAATAACAATGATCAAAAGAAGGAGACAGAATGGAAAGCCTCACCGTTTGCTGATTGGCGCCCCCATCTTCATTGATTGAAAACAAAGGAGACACGAAGGAATTTAACTGCATTATGAACTAAACACAAGTAACTGAATTACAAACCCAATTCCCAAAAAGTTGGGACACGATACAAATTGTGAATAAAAACTGACTGCAATTATGTGGAATTGCCAAATTTCAATATTTTGTTCAGAATAGAACATAGATGACAGGTCAAAAGTTTAAACTGGGAAAATGTATAATTTTAAGGGGAAAATATGTTAATTGTAAATTTCATGGTGCCAACAAATCTCAAAAAAGTTGGGATAGGTAGCAATAAGAGGCTGGAAAAGTCAATTGCACTTATATATAAAAAAAAACAGCTGGAAGACCAGTTACCACTAATGAGGGAACTTGATTGGAGTATAAAAAGAGCTTCTCGGAGTGGCAGTGTCTCTCAGAAGAGAAGATGGGAAGAGAATCACCAAATTTCTCCAATGTTGCGCAGAAACAGAAAGGTGTTTACCAGCGAAAAATTGCAAAAAGGTTGAAGTCATCATCTTCTACAGTGCATAACATCATCCAAAGATTCAGAGAATCTGGAACAATTTCTGTGTGTAAGGGTCAAGGCCAAAAAATCCTACTGGATGCCGGTGATCTTCGGGCCCTTAAACGGCACTGCACCGCAAACCGGAATGCTTACTGTAAGGGAAATCACAGAAAGTCAAATTAACTCATTCACTGCCATTGACGGCTATAGACGTAAAAAATTCATTTGAACTATTTATATTAGATTCACTTTTTTTTTTTTTACTTTTGTTAACAAAAGTATGAAAACCTAGAAAAGAATGTATTGTACATTTGGAACAGGTATACAATTTGTGATTAATTTTGAGTTTAAATAATTAAGTAATTAAAAAAGAAAATATTATTAAAAAATTAGAGGCGTCAGACGATTACATTTTTTAATTGTAATTAATCGCATGACTTCAATAGTTAACTCATGACTAATCACATTTTATATATGTTCTCAATGTACAATACATCTTTTTTTCTCCTAGGTTTTTATGCTCTTGTTAACAAAAGTGGAAAAAAATGTGAAACTAATATAAATTGTTTAAATGAATTTTTGACGTCTATCGCCGTCGGTGGCAGTGAAGGAGTTGATTAAAATGAAACTTTTGACCTGTTCTCTATGTTCTATTCTGAATAAAATATTAAAATTTGGCACTTTCACATAATTGCTGTTTTTATTCACAATTTGTAAAGTGTCCCAACTTTTGGGGAATTGGGTTTGCACGTTCTGTTCTTAACAACAACTAAAAGCTCCAAACAATTCCATGTAACACGTGTATTAACGTGCCATTGTCAATCTCACGGTGACAGAGAATGTTCCGGAGAACATATGAAGTGGAAACACAACAAGCTGCAGAGGGGAAAAGCACACAGAGACAAAAAGAGAATCATAATGTCTGTATCCATCACTGTGACACAAACCAGAACACTTCATGCATCAGAAGCTTTAAGTGCTTCTGTGTGGCAGGTTCAACAATGATGCACAATAGTTTACAATACATACAAAGAGACAGATTAATAGAAAAGGAGCCTGTGGCTCACAGTCTGCTTGTAGTTCTATAAACTTTATTTGAGCTCTGAGATGGCATGAAGCAATTTGATCACCAAAACAACTCATTTATGGAGCAGAGTTTTGTCACTTGTCGGTATATCACATCTCAACTTGGCAGTGTAATGGTTCTTACAGCATAACTAAGTATGGAGTCTCGATTTGAACCCCCAATCTCAGAGCTGTGTGGCGGATTGGGATGACTACACATTCAGCATGATTGAAAAAAGGAAGAAAGATAAAACATACCTATGCCAGACATTTCTTCACCTTGGTCTCATCAGACCGCAACACAGTTAACCTTATTCACAGCTTAAATGTCAAGTAGAGAAAGTTTTTTTTAATTAAAATTACACTACTAACTGATTTTAATATTGAATGGGGTTGCATGAGAAGTAAAATATATTTCACTTCAAATTCTGTCAAATGGATTCACAGCTGGACACAGGATAGCGATTCCTTGTGTGGGGCTGAATAGAACCTTTTTACATCATGCCTGTCAACTCTGCTAATATTTTTCTCACCCTTGCTGTCTGTCTATTAATACTGTTCTCTCCCACTTCCTCTACGTCTTTATCTCGCTATCAAAGTGTGAGACAAGTCTCCAGCTTTGCCTTACGTGACTGGGGCTCATATCAGGGAGAATAATTTATAAAAACATGAATAAAAAATGCAGTGGCGTTTCCAATGATTCAAATCTGGAATGGAAACAGTCTAAAATATTTGGACAGTGCAGGATTGAGTGGTCTGTGTTCACCGGTGTGTTGTTAGCAAACGTGTCAGTAAAACCAGCTGTCAGAAATACCCATGAGTAACGGAATGTTGAGAGGAGGTAAGGCGAGGGGGAAAATGGAAGGAGGCAAAAAAAAAGAAAAAAGAAGTCAAGGTACTTTATACTGATGATGATGCATATGTATGTATGCTATACATTGAAGTAAGCAGCAAACATTATCTGGAATTTGAAAAGTGTTATTACTGGTTTTAAGTCATGATAATCCATTTACTTCACAAGTTTGTAGAACAATCTGTGACAAATTTCCCAAAAATATACTAACATTCCAAATCTTGCAGTTATTTTTTTTCCACTTTTTTGATAATGTGATGATGACGTAGTGTGATAAAGGAAGAGTAATCTGTACCCACCACGGATTACTACGGATCTAAACACCTCAAGAGTAGTAATTATCATCTCACAAAGACACATTTTATTGCTTATGATTGGAGATCGGGTTTTATTTCAATGTATCGTACTTAAAACGGCAAATTATACCAGCAGCAGCGACCCTCTTGTGGCCATTTTACAATCAGGAACTACAAATTAGAAATGAGAATTTAAAAAATAAATACCATTAAGTTCATGCAATTTTAAGGAAAAATACAATAGGCTAATGGGATATATAGGTATTTCTTAAAAACATTTTTTTTATTTTTTTATTTTTCTAATGCCTGAAAAATATGAGGAGAATTGTTGCCTAGTATTTATATTGGTGTCTACTCAAGATTTGATTTAATCAATTCCATCTTCGAACATCACTACTTATTGTGATTATCGATGAACAAAATCAAGAAAAGAGTTCAAACAAATTGACAGGAGAATCTAAATTCAACTCTATTTCGGTAATATTACTAATATTTTATATCTTATCTATATTGTATCATAATTCAGGGGAAAAAAACAAACTGCTGTACAGAAATAACAATCAGACATAAAATGTAAGAAATGTAAGTCAATTAAATATAACACAAAAACAAAAAAAACTAAAAAGAATACAACAATAAAAAAAAAAAGTCTCCAGGAAGCCAAGAACCTCCCTGGAAAATTTACCAATCTCTCAAACAGCTCTAAAAAATGAGCTCATCAACTTCCGTTGGAAAGCCAAGGGACGGACAAGAAGATGCTCGACGATATCATTGCTCTCATGACACAACTGTCAGGTCAGTCCGTCATTTAGAGCATGTACTTTTATTTTATTTATTGCCTTGGAAGTGACATTGAGAGGCTTGCGGGGAAGCAGACTTTTCGATTTGGCCGCGGGGTTCCGGCGAAACATCCACCGCGGACTGTGAACATAGCTGGGACCTCCTGTTTTTGTTACTTCCGTGGTTTCGCCATGATTGACTTCTCAGGTAGCCATTTGGATATCATCTCGATGGTGAAGTCTGTGAAACAGTATTTTGAAAAAGAGCCATATATTGAGTGATAGGGAGTAATCATCAGCTGAGTCCCGCGG
Organism: Leptonotus elevatus; assembly: GCF_054856555.1. Lineage (NCBI taxonomy): Eukaryota > Metazoa > Chordata > Actinopteri > Syngnathiformes > Syngnathidae > Leptonotus > Leptonotus elevatus. The sequence continues at coordinate 15,056,840 of NC_141250.1, read as the reverse complement.
GATGGCACAGTTGCTCTTCTGTATCAGCACATATTTCAGTAACTCTACATGCCTTAGTGTCATTTGTGAGGGGGATGGATTTCAGCACCTGTGTAGGATCATTCTATCACAGTGGCCTCCTTAAATGGTACAGTGTACTAAACTTTTCTCCATTCGTGAACAGCTGTCAGCAACGAGATGTCATACAACAGCTTGTATTACTTTTGTAATTCTTCTTTGTTACCCAACGATTGGCGTGATGGGAAAATTGAGGTGAACCTTTAGTTGATTTAGAATCTCAAAAAGTTATCAGGAATGATGCCGATGAATGTCGTTTTTCGGAGAAGAGGTTTCCTCTCACAGTGGGATTGCCGACAAGACAGATTATATACCGTCACCTGGTTCCTGATATCCACTGTGAAGAAGAGTAACACTGTCTCCAAAAGCCCTTAAAACCATCATCTGAAGAATGCTTCGGTATTAGAAAACCATCTGTTCCTTCGTCAAAATGTCCTGTGAGTATTTATGAACGCTGTGGCAGCTGCGTTATTTTGATATCACGGGCTGATGTCTGTATTTTCTTCCACGGGATTCCTCCGTATGGATTTCATCCAGCATCCGTGCAAACCAAGACAAACGCAGCAACTTCACTGGGGGGGAACTAAGTGGCGTGCAAGCGAAAATGTCCCGAGGAGGAAGAACAATGAGACTGGATTTGCACTGCGTGCGTGTGAGGATGGAAGAAGAAACCGCACACATTTATGACATCAGAAAAAAAAGTTTCATACTAAAATGAAGTCCCAAAAAACTCAAGCGAAACATTGATCCATATCAGATCTCTTAAATAGGAAATCTACTCTTTGCTCCATATTTGCCTCATTGATCAAAACTGATTGTTACTCTTGAGTGTAATATGAGTAAATATTAATTATTGTGTACAGCTGAAAGTCAAAACAAAACCATAACAAATCTATAAATTCACATATTTGATATATTTTAAGGAAATCATTATGCATGCAGGTCTCCATTAGAAATTTTTGTTCATGAAATTATGCAGAAAGTTGCTAAACATTTTAATGACTAAGATGGTTCCTTGTGACTTTTAAGTGTACGTGCTGTCATGTATGTTTGTCGGATTCAAGAATTCCTTCATCATTTAAGAAATATGCATGCCAGGCTGAGTGAAGATTCCAATTTGGCCATGTATGTGAATGTGAATGCTTGTTTGCCTTCCAATTGATGAGTAACCATTCCAATGGTTTACCAGCCAAGGTTATAGTTTTGGATTTTTTATTTTAGTTTTATTTTATCTTGACTTGTGCTTTTTAAATTCAATTAGTTGTAATTAGTTTTTGGAGTCAAGTTTATGTTATATTAGTTTTGTTTTATTTCCCCCGAAAATGCTTCATTTTTGTTATTAGATTTAGTGTTAGTTTTTTTTTTTTTTTTTTTTTTTTTTTTTTTTTTTTTAACATATGGATCAGGAGCACATAATGCTTGAATTAATGCAGAAATAAATATATGTAAATGGAATCCTGTAAGCTATAAGTAGGCTATAATATTAATTGACAAGACAATGGCGAGCTGGCCCCTTTGGCACTCAGACGGATAAAAGTGGGTGGATTTTTCTGCTTAATTCATACTCCACAAATGCAATATTATGGCGTGTGGGGAATAGTGAGGGCTATACAACATATTATTGTAAAGACAATTTTTGACTTTTTGACTTAAAACTTTTTCATTTTTATTTTGTTTTGTTACCAAATGTGTTTTTTCAATTTCAGTTAGTTAGTTTAATCGTTAAATCGTTATTTATCTATAATAACCTTGATCGCAGCTCACCTGTGACCATGAAGAGTACAAGAAAATGAATGAATAATAATAAAGGAGAAATGTCCAAATATGTACAGTTAAGTCATACATATTAGATAAAAAAAAAAAAATCTGGTTTGCCTTCTCACAAAAACACATCAACAGTGACATTATATAAGACATCACTTAAACTCAGGAGTCACTTCAGAACTCCGTTCAGCTGGCGTTAGTAGTCACTTTTTACTGCAAATATGAGCCACTAGCTAACGAACTAGCTGCCAACTGGTTAACCTTTGTGACAGCAGATAGGTAGTGTAATATCCTCACATGCATGTATTGTAAATCCCACTTTATAGGCTTTAATCATAGGATTTAATATATTGGTACCTTAAATGACAAAATTATACTGTAATATACTGTGGCGACATATTTTCACCCAAGCTGCATCCACCCCCCACCCCCCATTTTAAAACTCTCTTTCTATTGAAATTCTTAGTCCCCGCACAACGAGGCTGTTTATTTCATTTCCCATAACTGCAGCAAATCCAGTAATAGCTCCCTGTCGTCGGGTGAAATCCCTCCCCTTTCCAATGCCCTCCTCCACACTGAATCGCAATTTAAATGCCATTCATTTCACATTTTTGAAATCTCATTAACTGGGTATAAAGATCCACAGAAATACATTGTAAATAGAATAGCTTGGCTCTGGATGAAGGATAATGTATTCATGATTAGTCCTCTTTTCTTCCCCACTTCCATCTTCCCAACACAGTTAAATGCATGTGAGTGTCAGCAGTCACTATTAGGGTGAAGCCCCTCCATACACCTCATCATCTTTGAAACAGACACCACTGAATATAATAGAAAATGAATTAATTCAAATACTCCAAATCTGCTCCACTGAACTTAATAAATGGGATTCAGAGAATTAAAGTAAAAAAAAAAAAAGAATATATTTTCTACATCATCAATTTTGCCAGCACGGTGGTTGTGGATAGTGTGTCTGCTTCACATTCAAGAGGATTTTACTCAGAGTAATTTTGCTTTCTTGCACTTTTCAAAAGTGTACATTTTAGGTTAATTGATTTGCTCATAGGTGTGAACTGTGAATGTTTCGCAATTCACTACGCATATGCTATGTGATTGACTTGCAAGTTGCAACCAGTCTAGTATGTAGTGTCCTCTTCATACAAAAAAATTAAGCATTGTGTATTTTATATTAATATGTTGTAAAACTCTGAACCAAACACAACTGTTGATTTGACAGTAAGAAAATGTTAAAAATATCTCTCTTTTTCTTCAAATTCAAATGACAAATAACTGTAATTTAAACACAGATAAACTACAAAACAAAAAGCATTGGGATGCAGTTAAAATTACATAATTGCAGTTAGAATAACACTTTCTGTCAGTAAGTTCTTTGGTACATTTTTATATTTTAGTTGATGCCAAAAAAAACACGTATTTTACAAATTCATATTACAGATTACAAATATTTAGATATACAGTAAAACCATGTGTAAAAAATGTTTTATGTTTTTACAGAAACAAATGGAAGCTGTGGTTACCAGAATAATTCAGTAAAAAAATAAATAAAAATTAAAATACTGTGCAAATACAAACTTCTTTATTAAACTTGTAGATTCAACAGTCCTTTACTGATTACTTAACAACTACAGGGTGGCATGGCTCAGTGGTAGAGTGGTTCAATGATCAGGATCGTTATCAGGCTAGTGCAGAGTTTGCTGATAAGATGATCATTTGAATCAGCTGTGTTGGAGAATGGAAACATCCAAAACACCTTTGAAAAAATAAATAAAAATTAAAATACTGTGCAAATACAAACTTCTTTATTAAACTTGTAGATTCAACAGTCCTTTACTGATTACTTAACAACTACAGGGTGGCATGGCTCAGTGGTAGAGTGGTTCAATGATCAGGATCGTTATCAGGCTAGTGCAGAGTTTGCTGATAAGATGATCATTTGAATCAGCTGTGTTGGAGAATGGAAACATCCAAAACACCTTTGACAACCAAGTTGACATGACTTCAATTTTTTTTTCTTCTTCAATTTTCATGGTCTCTTTTTTTTTTTTATTAAACCAAATCCCCCCCCCCCCAAAAAAAAAAGAAATACAAAATTTTGTTTTGACTGTTAAGAAGTAGAAGGTAGAACAATAGCAAGAAAACTGCAAAATAGCGAAGTCAAATGGCAATATAGAGGAAATGGAGAGGAGATGGTCACAAATGAGAATCTGCAATAGAGTGTAGCCGCAATAAACAAAACACTATGTAGCGAGGGAATAAACCACTTAATCACACCCTTTTGAAAACAAAAAACAAAAAACAAAAAAAGCAAGAAGTGTCTTGTTGTTTTCTGTTGAGCTCACTTTTGAGTGAAACCAGCAGTGTGATTTGACCTAATGGAAGAATGGAAACTAAAAAAAGCCGCTTCTGGCGAGACAATCGGTATCAGCGGTGGGATTAATAATAATTTGGCTGACTCAGCAAAATGCAACCAAGCACTTTTATTTTATTAACCATTAAACGTGGGAATATTCTCACATTCATGTTCAGGTTGTCCATATTCAAACCCACTGTCCATCGGATGGGTGGCAAAGGAATTTGTGGTTGTGTGAGGCTAACACAAATCTGTCCAGGAGTCAGGAGCTTTATGAAGACCCCGAGGTGGTTCCTGACTGGAACCAAGCCACTGTAATCCATTACACTGTGACACTTGGTTGGGGCAGACTCCGTTCCCATGCCGCAGGTCATATTTCATCAGAGACGTACTTCACAACATAAAGATGATAAATCAATTTTTATTTAAAGAGCTTGCGCAGTCTGTTTCAAACATGTTTCCTTCAAATCACGTTGTCATTTTTGTAGTAAAAGTTTTGAGATGTATGGAGGATCAAAACTGTCAAAATAAAAAATAAACAAATGACTAAATAAATAAATAAATGACTCAAAGTGAAAATAAAAGCGAATCTAAAAATCTATAATTAAAAAATTAAATACAAAAATATAAAAAAACTAAATATATAAGTACAAATAAAAAAAACAAGCTTTAAAAAATAAAAACAAATATAAAAAATAAATGCTGAAATAAATACAAAAATAAATATATAAATACAATTAAACATCAATCAATAAATAAAAATTCTCTGCTCACACATTTAGACTCTTTGTCAGGACGAAATGTTATTCAAATGAAATGAAGGACATTTATCTAATATTTATTTTGTTTTTTAAAATATTGTATTTATTTTTACTTTTATTTATTTATGGATATGTATATATATTATTGTTTTTATTTCCATTTATATTTATTTTTTGTATTTAATTTTTAAATTATATCTTTTATATCCATTTTTATTTTCACTTTTGCTCATTAATTTATTTATTTAGTCTTTTATTTATTATTTATTTTGTCCGTTTTTTTCCTCCATTGATATGGTGACACAAAAAGTTAAACTATTCATGATTGGCAGATCTTTTTAAATGAATATTTAAAATTGAATCTGGCCTGACCAGACAATCTGATACGCACAGTCATCCACACAATACAATACATCTTAATGTCAGCAGCACAATTACGTTTGACTCGTAGACTACACACAACTTTCCACTTTTGATTATGATAGCAGAAATTGCACTGAATGCACTTACCGTATCTGCACTGGACCGCACACGGTTTCCCCTCTCAGTTATCCAATCGAGTAAATAACATTATGAAACTTTGGGAGCCATCTAATCAATTTCTGTGTTATTTGTCGACAGGGTAAAGTAGAACATGGAGTCAAGATCATATTTCGTGGTACACTGACTGGACTAAGCTCAGACGACATCATCTTATTTGCGCTTAATAGCTTGTGAATCATTTTTGCAAGGTCAAAAGAATCAGTAACAAAGGTAACAAAAACAAATAAAAAAACATCAAGTGCATTTCTCAGCATTTTTATTTTGCTTTGCAATTGAAGTCTATTGGACAGGAAAGATGGGCACATTTTCACACTAAATGTAAAGTAAATTTTGTATTGTTGAGAGAAAAAACTATCACAGTCCCACAATTCTCGTTTTCCACTAACATAAAGTGAGGTTGAGTCCTCAGAGACAAATGCATTCCTCCACATTTCAGGTAATTTTCACCTCACCTCTGTCCCAATGTGTGTCACAGATGTAATAATAATGTCTGCCAAGGCCTGACAAATAACCATTATAATTATTGGATATTAGCTCCCTCTACTGGCCACATCTCTTTCTCCTGAGCAATACAATACAGTAAGTCTTTGTGTAAGTCTTTGTTATCTGATTTTAAAAAATATAGCGGAAAAAAACCTCACTTTTTCAGTGCTGAATTTTCATTCAATTATTGGTTTCTGGTCCAAACTTTAGCGATTGTCATATCAGCTTGGCGTGTCCTCACGTTATGCTGACTTTCCTCAGTATGAAGGACAAAGCTTGCTATGAGCCTGCTTTTGGTGCGCACTATGAACACAAGCACACAACTCACACTTCAACAATGGCTGGCAGAAAAGAGCTGCATTTGAGAGCTTATGCTGTTAGAGATTTATTTTGCTTGTATAGTTTAAGGTATATTTGCTTGTATGTAATTATGTATATATTAGTGCTGTAAGGCGATTAACCATTTTTAACTCATCTTTTTTTTATTCTTCTCATACAAAAAAATTCTCTTAACTTCTCGCTTATAGGTTTGGTTCACCACACTCCAGCAGTGCTGATTTGTGAGGCTCCATGGAGGTCACTTGAACGCGGTAGTTTGCTCTAAGATGCTACTCCAAAGACATACAGCTAATATGACATGAGTAAAGGTTGGAAGTAAATAAATATTTTTAATTAAATGCTAAACATGGCCATTACAGCAAAAGTAAAGGATTTTTTTAGGAGACCTAAAAACATTTTTTTTTTTAAATAAAAAATTCATATGATGCAGACTTACCTCAGTATTTTGTACGACAAAGTATTTTCTTTACATCATCTGTCTGTATTTTTTTCAATCAATCAATCATTTTATTTCATTTTATTTTTTTAAAGAAAAAAAGACAATATAAAGCAATATTCAAATTCAAAGTAAAGTAAAAGAAATGAAAGGAGGCAGAAAGAAGTCAAACTTTGTCCCTCTGTCCCTCATTGCCATGTTTTGTTGTTGCAATATTTTGTTGTGGGAGTTCCCGGATTAAAGTGCATGACTTTTTGTTCTGTACACCTCCCTCACTGTAAATATGTATTAAATCATAACATAAATACTAGAGTGAATGAAGGTAACCTTTGCCCTAAACTCTTCTATTGTCATTGCCGTGTTGTCATTGAGTTGCTTATGAATTTTGGATGGTGAAATGTGTGCATAAAGTATTTCCAGTGAGATGGCATGATAGTTATTTATTTATTTATTTTTGATACTGCAACTGCCAGAAAAGCTGCAAAAAAAAAGAAAAGAGGAGCTATATGATATGAACACATTTTCTATCTTCTTTCAGTACTTTGTGATGGATGTAATAAAACCATGCAGTAATGTCAGCTTTGTCTTTTGGTGTGTGTGTGTGTGTGTGGGGGGGGGGGGGGGGGTAATCAAATAAATGGAAGCAAATTCGGGGGCTGCAAAAATGACATGTGGTGGGAGGACAATTTTCAAAAGACACTTTTAAGGAACGTGTGGATGAAACTGGCTGATGGCCTTCAGTTGTCATGCATGACAAAATGTGCCACAAAGAATTATTTCCTGTCATCGTTAAACTTGTCCTGACCTCACAATAAATGCTTCAAATAAGTAGAATGACATTTTGTAACACAACTACAGTATACAAAGTGACATTTCTCAGTCTGATTCAAGAGTAAAATCAGACTCATTTGACACATGGGAGTCAATGAATACACTCAACTGGCAATTATGTCAGTGAACACTGGATGGCATTGTTGCTGCTCGAGAACCTGCTTTTTTTTTTTGTGTGGTTATGCAGCACAGCATGCTGGGTACCATAATATATTGTCATTTTCTTTCCATTTTGAAGCGCACATGCTTAAGACATTTATGTTTTGCTTTCAAAATGTCACCCCAATCAGTGCGAGGCTGAGGAAAAACACAACATTTCTGATGCAGCTGAAATGCCAGTAAACAGCTCACAGAAATCCCACCTGCTTCCTCTACTAGACCCGGGGGATCCTTGTAAATAACATGTTCCCTAAATAAAACACCATATTGATAGGTAGCGTTTATTAGATGTCACATGAATGGCCGATGTCTGGGAGAAAATGTCAAACTGGCTTATTAAATGCCAATCCTGTCAGTCAGATGAAACATCAGTGCTGTTCAAGTTCAAGTTGAAACATGTTTGTTTTTAACCAGCAATAGGTAAAAAGAAAAAGGAAAAAAAAGTACACATCTTTCCCAGAAGTTAACGGTTCTATTTACACATCTATCTTCTGGGAAGTGAAAGCAGAGTTGTCATAATCACAAACCCGTTTTTCCTGTTTTGCATTGGCACACCCAAGTCACCTGCGCCTTGTAGCACAATAGATTGTAATCATTTCCTGAAAATATCATAAAGTTGCTCTTAACTCGGTCAAAATTGTAGTAAAAAAAATATTTTTTAATCAGAAAGTGTTTAAAATACATGTTGGAGCGTTGAAATCAAATCTGAAATATTCTAAAGCAACATTTTAGCACTCCAATTTTTGCTGTGAATGCATGTATGAAAATGAACAGATATATTACATTATCTTTCGAGTTTTACATAAAAAATATATTAATAAATCCCCAATAATGTAATAAGGTATTACATTATTGTTAAAAATGTTAATATCAATCAGGATTTTTTTATGTTTGTTTTCAGGAAATTATAAATTACACATGCCTTTTTCATTGATTTGCCTTTTACTGGTTTATTATATCTGACACGTGGAGTAATGCGTTGTTAAAAGTTATTAAATTATAAATATAAACCATAATAAATTATGAAAAAAAATACAAATGCATATCACATACTATACACTGTAAATGTGTTTCAACCAGAGCAATGTCATAATTAATTGGTCCTCAATTTTGAAAGAACAGTAATTATTGAAATTACTGTATAATCTCATAAATATTACTCATTTAAAAAAAATCCCAAATTGAAAGGGGGTATTATACTGGTGGCTTATTAAGAAATGAACATTTTTCATATTGTTATGCATTGGTAGGTTTTGAATCTTTATTCATTCATATTATTCACTAGAATACTAATGAGAAACCTGCTTTTTAATTAAGGATATTGGGGGGCGGGAAGGGGGGGGGGGGGGTTACTCACAGGATAGTCCAAATCTCTCTTTGTCATCTTGGGAAAAAAATACAATTGCAGTGGAACTGTATTACATTTGACTACTATTTATTCTGGGATGTTGGTCTATGTCTGATATTCCGCAAATATAAAATATGTTTACACCCATACAAAATGATCCAAATTGAACAAATCCATGCAGGCCAAGCTGCATTCATTGTAAATTATTTAAGAATTTGGCAGGCAATGTTTTAGCTTACAGTCAAAGGTAAAAATAAGAATATCGTTTTTTTTTTCCAGGATATACTTTATAAATTATTAAACTGAAATGATCAGACTATGAAATAAATGCTTATACCATTAAAACAGGCTGAAAACACTCCCCCCCCCCCTCTACCACTTCATCCGCATCTGAAACAAAAAAAAATTATATCAAATTTGTGCTTTAGCTGAAGGTGCATTATCTATATAACATTTTCAAAAGGTTCTCGTGCTTTTCTTCGAGCAAAAAGTTTGAACAATGGAATTTGTGATGAAGCAGTGACAGTTGCCGAGGTAGAAGTCTTGTTTGCGACCTCTCTCAGATGACAGTGAAGGTCTCCAATAAACAGCCATGTTGGTGAAGAGCACTCAGTGAACTGTCTCTTCCAATAGTAGTCACTTCACACTCTCTTCAAAGAAATAAGTGCCTCAAATATCAATTCCTGGCCTCCCCCTTAATTGTTTTCTATGCTCTGCTGAATCTGTCTTTGCCGTTGCTGTGTTCAACAGCAAGAACTGCAGTACCCTAACCTTCACTTTAATGGCACTCCATTCCAATGTTGTTTACTCCCAACAGGTAAGGGAGACATTTTAAATACAAGCTGCTGGATTCCAATTGGTAGAACTTTAAAAGCAGCATTTCCAGGGAGGGCAACAGCAGCAGCAGATCTGACGAAGGGGGTTATTTTTTTTGTACCTGGCGGCTAACTTGAACTTCTCATTAGAGGCTGCTACATAATCCTGGGTCCGTCCTACGTTGGTCTCTATGTGCTCAATGTGGGTCCCTTGTTCCTCCACGAGCATGAAAATGTCCATGAAGAGGTCCCTCAGCTCATTCATATTGCTTTCAAGGCTCAACAGCTCCTGAAGGATAGTAGTAGACAGCATAGAGTGTCAGTCAGGACCAAAAAGGTCTCGGAAAGACTACAATTCCATAAAAGTGGGGATTTTCCACCTCCTACAAGTTCTGTCTGTTTGGTTAAAATGTAAATAAAAAGACAAAACATTGTATTATTTATGTGATATTTCCTATTTCCTTCAACTATAGTTTTCCAACTTGGAACGTGTTGACTATTCCTAAATGGACCCCATCATCAGAAAAACTGTTTATAAAAAAAAAAAAAAAAAAATAAATACTGTTTATCTTTCCATGTGGGCAGTACACCAGTAGGGCACAAAGTTTTATGGGTCATTTCTGACCCGTGAATTATAAAATTATTCAAACATCAAACTAAAGTTATATGATGGTTTGTGGATTGATCGTCACTGGTGATCGTCTTTTTGTATTGTGTAACAAAAATTACATGATAACAATGAATAAAAAAATATTTGAGTTGAACTGATGAATAACAGATTGTTTCATCATGTAAAATAGATTTTGGATTTAAAATGATAAAATGCTGCTTCATTTTGGGGCTTTGGTAGGGCGGGTCAAAAATGACTCGTAGGACAAGAGATGTATGTAAAGACCGCACAAGGGTTAAAATTCAAATACTTGGGTCCATTGTTGGATTTAATTTGAGATTTTTAGACAAGCAATTCCCAGCAAGATTATGAAAGTTTTGTATTTATGAAACTGTAATATAATTATAACTATTGATGGTACCAATTCCAGGTACATTTTTCCCTTGCTATAACGCAGTTCACCTTTCGCAATCTCTCTGTTTCACGATTTCTTTTTAAATGCAATTGTATTGCCTACCTTTTATGAAGGTTTGAACTTTGACAGTATTTAAACAGAGAGAAATATGAGAACATGTTTATACCTGCCTGAGAAAAGTGTAGTAAGTGTGTGAAGAGAGGTTTATATAATAAACTAACAAAAAAAAACATAATAAATGAAATAACATCGACTATAATAATTGAAGAAACATATGAAACAAACATAATAAATGAATGTATGTATAGTAAATGAAAAAACATATATACATACATACATACATGCAGTCTGGAAAAAAAGTGGTATCAAACATCCCTATTTAGTTAAAGATATATATATATTTTTAAATAATCATAAAAAAATGTCATTTGTTTGCCATCATTCTCACCTTGTGCCGCTGTTCAATCTCTGACAGTTGTGACCGAGTGATTCTGACATCATTTAACAGGTTCTCATTGAAGACTTCCCACTTTCCTGTGGCAACCATCTCGTTGACCTCCCCTTCCGTCACGTCCCTTCCCGAGACTTCCAGCTGTCGGATAATGAAGTGCTTACAGCGCTCCTGCTTGGTCAACAGTCCTTCATTATACTGCCGCATTACCTGTATGAAATGTAAAAGAATGAGAGAGAAAAAAAGAGTGAGAGGATGAAAAAGGGAGATGGAAATTAATGAGAAGAACAAGACATTTTTGGTCCCATCTTAATCTTGTCTGGAGCCCTAAGCAGAAAAACTGTAATTAAAAAAATGGTCTGAATAAATTCAAGTGATTCTCCATATTGGTTGAAACAACTTTAATCTTCCATAAAGAAAATATGTATTTTTATCTTTTATTTACCGGTACAGCACCCCTCGTTGGTGAGTTTAGTATTATTATTTTATTTTTTATTATTATTATTTATTTTTTCATTTATTTTATGTTAGTTCAATTTGTATGCCATTATTTATAACAATGAAAGACACACAAAAAAAACCTAACAAAACAACTTACTTACTGTACCAACCTGCTGGAATTTGAGATAAATGGCCGCATGCTGCGAGCGTTGTATTCTTGTTGTAACAGCAGCGGGACCGTGCTGCTCTTCTGTTTTTTGCACTTGTTTGGAAAGCTTGTCCAGACGTCGGTGGATGCTTTCAGCTCGGAGTTTGATGTCCCTCGTTATGCTGCTCTCCTTTTTCATGATGCTAAAACGCCGCATCGTTGCAACCAACATCTTCTGCTGTTGGCTGAATTTAAGGACCTGGTTGATATTAGGAACGGTTTTCAAATAAAGCAATGAGAGCATCGTCGTTAAATCCCAACCAGGGTGCTTTGACAGGCTAGGACTTGAGATATATTTGAGCCACTTTCCAGTCATTTGTTCAAAAATTATAATTCATTATTCTACAAATACAGTCATATCCTATTATATATATAAACGCTTAGGTACTGCCTAGTTACTTATAAACAATGTGAAAAATTTTCTGGATTTTTTTTTGTTCTTTGTTTTCTTTATTTTACAAGGCACCCATTAGAGTGTAAATAAAAGTTATAACTAAAGGTTGGGAACCACTGCTCCAAGTGAATCTTACCTCGATGTCCAGTGCGGCGATATCATGTCGGATTTGCTGAACTTCCGTCAGGAAATTGTCAATGACTGGCTCCGCCTCAAACAGAACGGCCTCTGGTGTTACGACGTCGACAACCACAGACTTGTCAGTGTCCTCCTCATTGTCAGAATTCACACTTTCTGCATCTGGCTCCCGAGTCCTCTCGAGTAATTCTTTTAAGCGGTCTCTCATTGTGGTGGAAGACTGGCCAAGGATTTTTCCTAAGGGAACAGAATTAATATGATTGATATATATATAAACCTTTCAGGTCATCAAATACATGTGGTGAAATTTGGACTACTTGTTATAATAGAGAGAGGCCAAGGCCACAATGCCGGTAGGTGCTACGGCAGAAAACACATTTTCACAATGGCTCTATTTGCTGGATCTAGTGGGCCACTGCCTCACTTGGCCCAAATGCACGTAGACTAGAATGGATTTATCATACAAATGATTCTTTTACGGCCCAGATTTCCAGAAATCCTTCGTAATTTGACTCGTCACAATCAAAACTTAAACACGATTTGATTATTGACACTGAGAAAGAAACAAACGGACCAAGTGTTCTTTTGGATGGATTCATGGATGAATATTTCATTTCCATGTGACCTATATTGAAATAATAATAGTAATAATAATAATTATTATAATACTAATTATCTATCTATATATATATATATATATATAATTCAATTGTTGAACAATGCTGTGAATGTTATAAAATACTTTGCACGCACATTTTTGGAATGGTGATATTTGCTAAAGCTGAAGTAAACACAGGAGGTGCTTCTGATTCCAACAACGATTCAGTGCTACATTTTCTGAATTCCTTTGAAAGCGTGAAGTTTATTGCATTCTTGAATTTAATTAGAAATGCGGGATTTTCTAGCTGCCTTTGGAAGAAATGTCGGGTGAACTTAAGACTGCCTTCTGGAAGAAGCGACGGCTGTTTGGATGCCCTCGAACGAAGAATCAGAAAAAGCTTGTTTTAAATTTGAATAGGCCTTCAGCAGAAAATATTGTCACTACATGAGTATGTACAAAGTTTTTCTAATTAGGTTGTCATCAAACATCACATTGTGCAGCAAGTACAAGGCCAACCATCTTATCACATAAGTAGGCTACTTGATCAAGTGTACAAAAAGAGAATTTAGGGAATTCCAAGGAATGGAATTTGCCACATAGTTTGAGTTAGCCATTTAAACAAATGGTTGTAGCAAAGTGGAGCAGATAAGCTTGTTCAAGCTTATCAGGGTTTAAGGAATAGAATGTAATTCATAGCTTTTGGGTGCAAGATCTCTCTCCCTCCCCTCCCTCTCCTGTCGTGCTAACAGCCGTCCCCAGAAGAGCCGATTAAAACAATTATTGAGAGGATTTGGAAACACAGTCTTTCCTGTTTCAAGGAAAAAACGGAAAAAAATGGAAGAAAGTGTCAAAGGGTTTGTTTTACTCGGGGAAATATTTCTGTGAATAAACATTGTAAAACACAAGTTGTTTTTTGTTTACACTGTGAAGTGACATTCCTCGACTTCATAAAGGTGGAGCGTTTAGTAGACTCCAGTAGTTTACACAATTCAGCCATGCTTTTTTTTTCGGATTTATCAACAAAAACAGCACCACAAAAGTAACACTTTAAAAGTGTTAAAAACAATCCGAATAACAAGGGCTGACTGAATTGCATGTAAAATCAAAATGGAACATATCATCAAATTTACCTTTAGACTTTCAGTATTCCATTTTAAGATCTCACTTGAGTTGTCCTGTGAGAATTAAATCCACGGTAAACACTCTTAACCCAAATCTAACATTCATTCGTCATGTTTGAGCCACCAGCTGCTCTACGCCGCTCATGGGAAAAGTTACACTCACAAGCTGGGAAACTTTTGAGGAAGTCTTTTGGAGCACCTCCCTTCCTTTTGAGGAAGGCCTGGATTTAGCCACTAGGAAAGGGGCAGACTGCAGGCTGATTTGCTTATCTAAAGAAACGACAGATGACGTGACTGCCTCCTGTTAAGGGACAACATGAGGAAGAAGAGGATCCCCTAATCCCTCCCCTTATTTCTGGTCAGGTAAACAGAGCACAGCAAACACACATGTATTGTGTTCTTTGCTGGAGCCAAACAATAGGACTTATGTGTCAAGCAGGGCGTTAGGTTTCTGATGCACAAAGTTGATTTTGATGTGAAATGTCTGAGTTTTGGGGATAAGCCCCCTTGTTCTGGGGTATTGTACTCCTTAGGCTCCAGTAAGTCCACTGAGTACTTTTGACAGATTTCAACTGACAAGCTCCCCAAAACCTCTGTGCGTTTTTCAGCACGGCAAGCGACACACTCGGCTAAGCCGCGCCAAGTGTGGTGTCATGAGTTTGTGGATGAGACGAGTTTGGGGAGGTCAACACTTCTGTCTGGGTCACGTTAAACTTTGGAGGCTGCTTGCAATATTTTATTTTTTCTTCTCCCTCTAGCCTCCTGTGTGTTCATAACCTTGCAGCAACCACATTGTTGGTGCGGTTGCTAAATATGCCTCTGAGCCAGTACATAGGTTAAAAGGTCAGAGAGTTAATTAACCTTAATGCATATTTTAGTCTGACTCTGAAGCTTAATTTACATTTTTTTTCCGCATCATAGCAGGTTGGCTTAATTGACTCATTTTTCCAGCACAATGTGGACCAATTAAACTTTTAAAAGTTTGGAAATCATCATTCAGTTCATTTCTAGTGGGTGGTATTGTTTTGCCGACAGTATGACAATTAAAAGACACATTAAATATATGATGACTCTGCCAAATGATCTTGGTGGAGACTAATTCCGCTATACCTCTGTGCATGTAATAAGGCTGCGTTGTTATGTTAACCACGAGTCAGTCGTCCCTAAAGGCAAGATATTATGACAACAAAGCAAAACCGGTTTTCTGAGCGTCAAAATTCACCCTCATCAGCATCAGCTGTCTGTATTGCATGTGAAACTGTTTGCTCAAGTTATGAGTCAGTCTAAGTCTTTCCCATTCTTTGGGTTATAAAATTAGACCAGGTTACTTTTTTTTATTGTCTGTTAGTCTATTATCTGATGTAGTTTTAGAAATTTGGATATCACATAGATGCACGATCGGTGGTGAAAGGTGGTGTTCAAGTGCGGTCAACTTTACATCATCCGCAACTAAAATCTTGCAGTTCTTATAAAAGTACTTTGCGCACATTGATCTCCTGCATGGACGCCAGCGAGTCCATTCTGCTTCTGCCATGTAGACCGAGTGCCTCTTCTGTGCAGAATTTAAAGGGAGCCGCTTTGATTTGCCAGGAATTAAGTAGGCTGTGTTCACTCCCACAACGGCACAATTTCTACCGGAACGCATCAACAAAAATACCAAAAGAAAGAAAACTCTACCTCTGCACGC
This sequence comes from Leptonotus elevatus, assembly GCF_054856555.1. Lineage (NCBI taxonomy): Eukaryota > Metazoa > Chordata > Actinopteri > Syngnathiformes > Syngnathidae > Leptonotus > Leptonotus elevatus. The sequence goes on along the minus strand of NC_141250.1, from coordinate 15,040,867 downwards.
AATTAGACCATATAGTAAAAAGACACTGCACTCCTTCTTCAAAACATATATCCATTCACATGATACAGCCCCTGGGCAATTTTTAGTTTCCTATTTCCCCACAAGGCTAGTTATTTAAATAGACTGCTCACTAACCCTGTTGCCACAACATTGTAAAAAGGTCAGTGTGTTTACATCTTCTAAGACGTCATGCATAACTGCCACTATGAAACACTAGGGAATGTCTGTCTGTCAGAAATGTTATGCTAACACGGCCAAATTAGAGATACATTTTTTTAATGAGTAGGATCAAACGGAAACAAATGGCAAGCCAAAGTACAATTGCTTGATCAAAGTGAAAATGAACTGTAGGTACAAACAAGGAAGATTGAATGGAAATGGACTGTCTTTCAGCATAAACTTCTTCAAATTCTAAACTCCACCATCAGACCAGCTGGCTACTGTGCCTGAACTAAAACAATTCTTGCTAAAGGGCTGTTTTTGAAATATTGCAACTCGGACATGGCACCAAAATGGCATCACGGACGCTTCTAAACTTCACGTATGAGAAAAAGGCCAGACAAGATAAATGAGTATGGCGCTATAGCTGGTCAGAGGGGCAAGGATAATGAGGGCAAAGCCACCATCATTAAGCCAATGAGAGAGATTGATACTGAGGTTGTGGCCTTGCTTGGTCAAATGAAGAATTAAGAATCTGTATAGATGTTCCCTTTGGTGCTATTTGGAACTGACTAATGTAACTTAAGTAAGCAGGGCGTAATTTGCTTACTTTGCTGTCCATATTAACAACTGTTGTACACTAAGGTCTCTACTTGTATAGACAGTGCATCTGCAGTGAGGCGCAAATCCTGGGTATCCTGTTTTCTGTGCATTTGTACTGTACAGGTTTGCCAATTTGGCAGACAGGTCTGTGACAAGATGGGCATTTCAGCACAGCAAGGAAACTTCTTGGAGATGTGCCGGTTGGAGTGACAATTTGGTAAAAACAAGGAAAAAATATCAGCTAAGACTTAGACAGCCTCTACGCAGATGTATTGTGCATCACACGCCATACTGGATTTACGCCAATCACGAAAATTGACCCAAACTTTCTGTTCACAACAGACTCCTCTTTGGATGTGAGCTATCCAGAAGATAGCTTGTGTAACATGATTTTATTTCTGGTTCATTTGTCGGAAAGCTGCATTGCCAATAACAATGCAAATCAGTGCAACACTTAATAAAATAAAGGCATACATCATTATCCAACGGTATAATTACAATACATTTTTGCAATGATAACCATAATAATAATAATTGTGGGGACTGGGAATTTGTAATAAAACGTTTTTTTTTAAACGGGCAGCAGTCCATGGGTTTCTTTATTTTCTAATTAATGACTCTTAATTTAAAATGTAAAATGTACTGTTACTGTCACCAACATCCAACACGAAACGCTTAGTTACCAAAAGTATGTATGTAAATGTGCAATTAATTTGCGATTAATTAAGAGATAACTATGTAAATCATGAATAATTACGATAAATTTTCATATGACCTATATATATCCACACCATAACAATGACAGGCTAGTGACAAGAAGTCAAGTAAGAAGTGGGAGGTGTCACAGGACAAGTTAGCAACGCAATAGGCCGCATCCCTGCATATCCCAGAGACACACATACACACACACACAAACATGCCCATACTCATCTTCAGCCAGCAGACCACCTCTAATCGAGATAGAGGCAGATCGAAATGCCTGCAGATGACAAGGTGCGAATGGATTGGCTTCCATGCCCTTGTCATGTTGCTCCATCTGCACCAAACAGAGAGGAAGACAGATGGAGCCTATGGCAGAAGGCTGGGCGGTAAAGGAAGACAGGTAGGAGAAGGTAAAGTGATGAATTTGAAGACAAGGTAAAACATTTAGTTAAATAAGAAATACTTAATTATCTGTGTTGGGCACAGTTGTTTCGTTGTGGCTTATTTGGTCACATTTACTTTTTCCACAATAAAATATGTGTGCTGTTCATTAACATATAGTACCATAGCATTCTCCTTTGAAGCTCAATATTCAATATCTTGAGAACATCCTCCACTCTTTTCCCAACCTGTATTGAGCCAAAGCACCCATTTTTATGTAACTTGAATATTACTTAACATAGCTGAGTAGAGTTAATATACATTCTAGCCAGTTTATTGAGTCATTTGATTCATTTGCACATCATTTTTTTCTGTGGATAAAATAAACTGAGCAGTCCTGACTGGTTGAAATGTAACATCACATACTCGATTAGCATTCAACCGTGGTCCATTTTGCAACCAATCAACCAGACTATACTGTGTTACTCTGTTGAAGTCGTATGGCTTCATTCTTTGCCGGTAAACTGCAATATTCCGCAATAAGTTCTATCAAAACAGTTTGGCTGTGTTTCCTCATAAGTAATCATTCATAGTTAACGTTCCTCCGGTACAATAATCCTTAGAGTTGGCTCAAAACAAACTTTGCGATGACTTTCATTGCATTTGTTCAAAAGTAAATGATTTGGATCTGTGATTTAAGAAATTTAAAAACGTGTCAGTCACCTATGCTGATGTGATCATTATTAGCTTTCCCAGGTAAACATCATCTGTTTTTATTTCATAATTACAGTACCGTACGCGGGAAATACCACAGAGCTTATAAAACCTTTATATGGGTAATTTACTGTTCGACCAACGTATTTTCTGCAAGGCGATGTGGTGGCAAATGCTGAGAGGCAGGTTAATGTTGTTTCCCCTCTCGGGCGGATTAATCACCTACCTACTACCTGCCAACATAATCTTTGTCAGGAGATAGGGAGACTCTGCCAACTGCTAAACTGAGAGACAGCAGGGGAAGAGAGAGAGATGGCAGGGAAGAGAAATTAACCACATGAATTCTCTTCATACTTCCCATAAACATTTTTGTCATCCTTGCTTTGTTATAGTGCCGGTCTTTCTTTCTCCTTGTATCTGTAATTGATACCCATTTTATTCTTGGCAAAGTCAACATTTTGCATTATTTTGAAGGCGTCTGACCTGTTTGGGTTACTTTACTATTTATTTTATGATGTATGAATTGTATTTTTAGTTCATTGTAATGTCCACATAAAAGCAATGATAGCATGATATTGTATTGTTAACTAAATACAGTACGTTTGTATTTTTGTTGTTTGTTGCCTTTCAGTGAGCTTTCCCAATAAACAAAATAGTGTACAGATTGGAGGTCAGATATGGGAAGACAAAAAGTGAATGCCAAGCGGAGCCTTTGGAAAACGACATGTGAAATTGAGATCGAAGCAATCCCATTTGTTCCTGTTAGCTGGGCGTCTCTCATTGACATCTGCTGATGGGAGTTTGTCTTGGACGATGTCCTTCATTTCACCTCCCGAGGTCTCTCCCATTATTCCCTCCCCTATCCTCTCTTCCATACTCCTTTTTCCTATGTTGAGATCATAAATTGCTGAATATAAAGCCTTGTTTCCAGTCCGTTAAACGCACCAGCCAAGGGCCTTCCATCCCCTGTTGCTCTTCTGAAGGCACTTAGGTGAAAGAAAAAAATCGCTTTTGTCTCAGTGCGGTTTCGTCTTATGTGTATGCGTCATTCAAGCAGAAAAACTCAACAATAGCCTAAACAACATCCCATCTCAAGGCCGTGCCACTGTTACATCCGCTGAGCAAGAAGGCCAGATGTATTGATTTTATTGCGCAGTTAAGATTCTTCAGATTTATTGTCCTTCTGCGGTCTACTAAGCCCTCTGTCCGCAACAGACAATATCAATCTTTTGCCGACATTATATAGATTGTTATTACTGTGCATGTACTATACAGTATGTATCAAGGCATCCAACTATTTCCTGTACTGCTCGTCCTCTAGTGACAAAGTGTTATCTAGCTTCAAAAACAATATGAGTACGCCCAATAAAAACAAATACCTCAGTATGGATCTCAGGCTCGGCACATTCAAATTTGAAGTGAAAGACACACAAGGCCGTGTGACCATATGAGGTCCCCAAATTTAATCAGTATATATATGAATAATCCATCCATTTTCTGAACCGCTTATTCCTCACAAGGGTCGCGGGGTGCTGGAGCCTATCCCAGCTGTCTCCGGGCAGTAGGCGGGTGTACAATGTACATGATAAGTTTTGCCTTGACAATATTAACAGTTAAATACGTCAGGCCAAAACAGACTGAGACTGGCTTAAAAAATTGCTATGATAAGTGAAGTCTAGAAAGCATTTATTTATTTATTTATTTATTTATTTTTGTAATAAAAACAAGAAGCCTGTTTAAGTGAAATCCAAAAAGGCCCATTTTTAAAAACAAAATAATTAATTATGTTATGTAAAAAAGTGTGGCTTACTTTATTTTTATTTATTTATCTATTTATCACTGTAAAATTAAGCAATTAAGTATTGGAAGAGCTGGTTGTCACTTTTTTTGTCAGCATCTGTTGAATGTAACAATAAAGTAAATTGTCATCAAGCTCAGTTCATTTTAAAAACAATTAATCAGTAACTATGTTATTTTTAAAAGTCAAGTAATCAGTAAAGTAACCATGCTACCTTTTTAAGTAGTTGTTGCAACAACGGTTATGAATAATGTACGCGCATCACAATAACCGAAGGCAGAGTAAACAGATACAGCAGACTGATGAAGCATGAGCAATGTGCAGATGCCTGCTGAAATCTTCTTTACACGTTTTTGACAAACAGGTGTCGGCAAATCACTGCTTCACGCTGCAAACACAAAGTCAAGAGTCAAATGTCATTAATTTGTCTCTTTGGGACTTTTTTATGTCTATAGTTATGAAATTCGCATTGCAAGGCAATATAAGTGCTCCACTTGGAGCTACTGGTATGGTGGGCTTTGTTTTGAATATGAAGCTAATAGTGAAAAGATAAAGTAAAATGAGCATCTGATTATTTTTTTTAAGTGCAGCAAGTTAGTTCAACCATGATATATGAATTATAAGTCTGTTATCTATTTCATATCCAAAGAATTATTCTGCAAATACAGGGGGAAAGCGCTGCATTAGCTTAAGCTAAATGGGCCAAGCCTAGCAATATTTACTGTACATAACACAACTTTTGGATACTGTTAGGGGTGGATTTTGGTTTACTTTTTATTTTTGCAGAAATCTTTTAAACCCTGCAGATGGTATCTAGCAAAGAAAATCGTCATGTTCCCAAAAAGAACAGTGTGTGAAATACAAATGTCCACCAGGTTCTGTCGAACCCTGGTAGAACTCCTCATCAAGTCATGCCTCCAGGCTATTTATGCTTCGTCTAAGCTTAGCAACAGAATGTCTCTGATTATTGATGTGTTATTTTGTTCGACTAATGCCCTGCATGTGAACTCTTGTAAAAGGCAGGTGAAGAAGGCAATTATTTGAAAGGGGCTTTGTTAGGGTTTTATTTACCCTCAGTAGAATACATGTACAGTAGACTATCTATATGCTGTTTGTGTTTGTAATTTATATTAATCTCTCTTCATGTTGGACTCTGGTGTAAATGTAAACAAGAAGGCAATTAAAACACGTCTCCCCATAAATGCACTGCGAATATATTATTTTGGTTGTAGGTTAGAATTATGTGAAGTGCCTGCTGATTCACCTGCACGAGCTTTAAACAAGTTTCGTTTTCAATCCCAGCGGAATTATCCATTTCCTCTCAATGGTCGGCCCACTGCTGTCATAAATTCTTGCGAAGAGTCTATTAAATTCATGTAGGACACAGGTAATTTAATTCATAAAAGAGACGAGATTACATCAGAGTTGTAATAGCCTAATGATGAAGCATGGTGTTTGAATTTCGGTTAATAGGATTGCGTAATAGATGACATGAGGCCAGGCTATCACCCACTAGGCTACTAAGGAAACACAAGACATTTCCAGTCCCCTCTCGCTAGCATAAGAGCCAGGTCTAAGATTTACTGTCTGATTACAAAGGTTGGACATTGTAATTCGAATGATATTTGCCGCAGTTTTCCCCAGGTGCTGCCTGATGTGATGGGAAGCGGGTGTGCGAGGTGAGAGAGAGATTTAGAACTAAAATCCGAAAAAACGCCATTGTTGTGCCTTCAGGTGTACAACGGTTATGGTCACTGGGGTGTTGTCTCCAAAGTTATTGCTTTTGTACCACTGATGATTGACTCTCTTGACTTTTCTAGCTTACCTGGTATATATGCTCTCTAAAAACTGCAAATGGATAGGTCTGTTTTTTTGTTTGTTAAATTAAAATGCAGACAGCACAACAACTCCCTTGTCACTTTTTCTCCTAATTGGATTCATATCAGCTTCCTCCTTTCCTTTTAGTCCAACGTATAAGTAATAATTTATATGCTGAACAAATTAATTTTCATTCTCTCTCCTGCAAGTCTTTGCAATCCTTGCATACTTAAACTACTATGATGTTTCCTATGGGTCATTTCATGGAAATGACGACAGCTGCATTTCCAAGCCAGTTTGCCTTTGGTCTGTCTGGTAAAAGCTAAAAAAAAAAATATATATATATATATGTATATACAAAAAGAAAAAAAAGTGAGGCACTGACATTGGACTCAGTCCAACAAAGTGGCATATTTTCCATTAAATGAGCATTCTAATTAGTACCTTCAGTACAGTCTGACATAGTATCCAAATAGACCCTTGAGATGCAGCAATATGCCACAGTGCATGCAGACTGTGAATTCAAAGATTTAACAGCAGAAGGTTTGTATTTTTTTATTTTTTTTTTAGCTGTCACCCACCATATTGTTGTACAATAAAAAAAATCTAGGTTTTCATACTCATGTTAACAAAAGTGGGCAAAGAAATGTTAAACTAATATAAATAGTTCAAATGTATTTTTGACGTCTATAACCGTCAATGGCAGTGAATGAGTTAATTATGTAGACAATTTATTTTCTTGATACAGGGGTTACGACCACTACCTCAATAAGTGAAATCCATAATATAGAAATACCCTATGTAAATACACCCTAGGCATATTTTTAAAGTATTTACAGTACTTTTTTTTTGAATACAAATACATTTAAGCACATAATATATTGAGAGCAAGTAGGAGCAATGGATATCAGAAAAAAATATTATACAACTGTAATAACTTACAAAAAAATGTATCTGCAATTTAGCAGGACTGTGAAGCGTGAAACAAAATAAAGCTGGGGATTACGTAACACCAATTGTGTGGCAGTTATAATGTTGATAGAATTTCAGCTATTATACCTTCTCAATTGGTATCAATTGCTAAAACACAGCGTACGGTAGCTATAACAAGCAATAAAGCTAATGAGAGTGATGCAGCCTCTATTACAGCAGGATGATGCGACTCGTTCTGGTGTCCTCTGTCTGAACCCTCTGTTTATCTCTGTACATTTCAAAGGAAGCAAGAGCTGCTGATTTGCATAATCTAGACCGTATTGGGCATGTTACTGTATTGGCAAGAGCGTTGACTTTTTCCCTGCATTCCCAAATCTAATTATCCCTTCTGGCCTGGGGACAAGGCCCACTCAGTGAGCAGGAGAAAGAAGTTGGTCTCAAAATGAAAAAGAAACTGATATAAAGCCAATCCGGCGTCTGCACAGAATGAAAAAGAGGTTTTATCAGAACTAGGTCACTATTTTTAACAGCTCCATCCAATTTTGGAAGAGTCAACAGACTTGCTAACTTTATCACCTAATATACTGATGCCAATAGTGAGCCACACAATGTAGGATGCCAAAATTTAAAAGCGGTTTTAATAAGAATTCTATAACCTGCTGCTTGGTCTAAGTAAATGCAAGTTTTGTCAAATACAATCAACTTGTGTCACTTGATACTGTGTCAAAGTTCCAATTTAAAGTGCTCGCTAACTTCTTCCACTTTCGAACTTCCACTCAAAGAAGTCGAGTAAAGAAGAAAAGGGACCCCACAGACAATTGCAAACTGGCAGCGACAGATAGACGGTTAGTCGGCTTTAAAATGGAGCTTGGCAGCGTTTCGCCGCACATGAGAGCCTCGTTAGAACAAAGTCCTGCACTTAGGTATGCGGATCCACTCCTACCTCCCCTTTCCATCATCACAGGCTCCCTGTCATTAAAACTTTTAATTGACTCATTCACACCTGCTCATGCGCTGCCTCATTTGAGACATGCCACCACCATAGAACAGATTATCTCCGCAATGTTGCGCTCAGTCCCCTACAGGTCAAATCACAGTGCATCATTCATCAATAAGATATATTATTTTTGTAGTATCCTATTCATTATTATTATCATCATCATCGTAACATTAAAATCCCAAAATATGATGTTGAATGAAACGTTTTTTGAAAATGACCCTTATCTTGTTGCTTTGTAAACTCTGTGCTAGACAAATATATTTATTTGCACTTCTAAAATGCATTAAAACCTCATGGAAATGTATACGTAAATATAATTGTACTGTACGGTATCTTCCAATTTTCTCAAAGTTGTCGTGTCTGTTGTCTACTCAAAGGTTAACATTTTGCTTTGACACTTAAAAACTGTAATCTTTCAAAATGGATTACAAATATACGGAAATGTAGACCTGCCAATGTGGAGTTAACTTTTTTGACTGGCAATGTGCAAATGCTAAAAACGTAGCATTCTCCTCCCCCATTATGATACGGAGTATGGATTTACGCATATACAAAATTAAGTAAGTAAACATTGGTCTTTCAGAATGTTTACCTTGTAGCATTATTGGAATTTTTTTTTGTTTTTTTTAGCATTTATCCTAAAAGTAATTTTGAACATATTTGCAATTATGTTTAAACATATTTACAACCACATTCAATTATATTTGTAAGATTGTTTTGAACGCACTTGCAAATACTGAACCATCTCAATTTGCATACTAATTATTAGACTGAAGCTATAAAAAAAATATATATATATATATACTTGTAGAATAACTGTTGTGACTTTAAGTATGTGCATTTATTTATCTTTATTTAATTTAAATATTGTTTGTTGGTAATATAATCTAAATTCATTTAGAAGAAGTCAGGCGTGCTTAATTTAAAACATAAATGATCACAGTAGGACTCTTTTTACAGGATTTTGCATGAAAGTCCAGCACTTTTATTGCACAATTAATAGCACATTAACAGCACATAATTAATACAAGTACAGTACTACACCCAGCCCAGGCTTCAAAGTGTTTGTGGTCTCCAAACAGCCATATTTTCCTTTTGGCCTGGCTCCTCCTTCATTAATAAAGGCTTAATCAAAATCACATTTCATTTATGTAAATCATAACCTTTTGGAGCTGTCAGGAAATGAAACGTCTCCAAATTCACCACAGAAGCAGGTCAGTGGAAGCAAGTGGCCAGTTGTTAAGTGTCCAAATTGTAATCCATCACAGACAGACTGTCTTGGCAAGGCCTTTGTCAGCCATCATTATAACATTTTACTTAGGCACTATTAGCAGCCTCAGTCTCAGTGTGCACTATGCAGCTGCTAATGGTCTTCCCCTCTTGATTTACCTTTTAATTCAGTTTGGTTTCCGGAAAATATGAATGGCCACTTACAGTTATACAGTAGTTATACTTCCTTTCCACTGAAGGCAGCGATTCCATTACGTTTCACTTTTGCCAACCTTTTTCACAATGGTGCCTTTGCATATTGTGACTAATGAGACTTTGCCGTGCCCTCTGAGTGTCAGAGGTCAGAATGCTAATGCTCAAGTGAATGTGTCAGCATGTATTTTGACAGGGAAGAGGAGCAAATTGCCTATGTGCGTAAAACAACCTGCTCTCATGAAAAAATATGCTCACTCTATAGACAAAGCAATATTTTGTGAGTACATGTTTTTTGAGGTATAATCAATGCAAATGTTTTATTCTCACACAAATAATTTGTGTAACGATCTCTGACTAATATTGATTTACAGTCTTTAGTTTGCAAAATGACCCACTTGTGTACCCACATTTATTGACAACTCCAGTCATTATTTTTGTTTGTTTATTTTGTTAAAAATGAGCAACAAAAAGTGAGATCTGATATTGAAGCATGTCTATCAATTCATCAAGCAGTTCAGTCATTTTCTTTAAAATAAAATATTTTTTACATTATCCTATTGCATATACTTAAATCTTCTGCAGTATTGCAAAGCTTCACAGAAATGTTACTTTACAAAACTAATTGTTTTGCAATATCCACAATAGTCTTGTATATTGCAGTCATAATCAAACAAGACGTACTTTCTAGAATAATTCGATGTCCAAAATATCAATTATCTGCATGCCAATGTATTATTTATGAGCAATAGTGAAATCATTAAACAGGACGAGGTTTCCAGTGTGTACTGAAAGAGCACAATGTATTAATATTATATTTTTTAGGTGATAAAGGGTGAGAGGAGAGGTATTTTTAATAATAATTTTTGAAGTAATGGAAGAACAATTTGAGCTGGGATTAATAGGGCTAATATGACAGTTTCTTCAAATCTTTGCTTCTGACAAGTTTATCCCCCTCAGCAATATGTAAACTTTATGTTTGACTGTAACATGCTATTTCTGTGTTTATTACTTTTCAGAATTTGTCCTGGTTTGCCTTTCCGGTTTTCAAACTTTTTTGCTTTTTGGGCTATTTTTGCCTACACTGACTGCCTACTCAAATATGACTGTCTGTTTTGCCACTCTATCCTCAAAGTGCCACTCTTTTCACCAATGCCAGTTTTGTGTTGCAAGGCGGGAAAACACCTTGTGAGCTGAATAAGGACCAGTTGAGTTGGTTCAATCGAAGACCATAGGAATCCACTGCTACCATAGTGTGCAGTCTGTTGTATTTATATATGTATATGGAACTGTAGTACAGCATATATGGTAGGCTGTAATAGCCGAGCCAGGTGTTTGTTTTAACATTCACGATAGTGTATTTGCGTTGTGGCGGTGGAAAGCCTCATACAATTGCTTACTAAAGTCTTGTGGGAAAAAAACATAGGTGCGTGTGGTCCTTCGATAGCCTGAAAGCAGACACGATCCATAAAAAAACAAGAAGTCTTGCAGCCATTTTCTTACTCTCTGCCCCCTCGGACTTCACACCAGAGATTAGTTCCTCTTGAGTGATCCTCGCTGCAGGAAAATGGTCTCATTAAGAACCAGTGAAGCCACATTGAGGGCAATCTGACTCTGTCTGCGATTAGGATGCACAAGACCCTTAATCTGTCGTGTGCATAATGGACACTAGCTGTGAAATTGAAACTGTCCATGGTGCAGTAGGTCAGCACAGTTGTGTAATATAAAGAACAGCAGTCTTGTAATATACCAGACGACAAATATTTATCTACTCAAGTACAATTTTCACATATCTCTACTGGCGCACCGGTAGTATATCTTTATTCTAACCATACAATGTGAAAATAAATTGTACTTCCTTTAAATACATTAACATTTTTGAAAAATTACTTTTGTCTTTCCTAATCATTAACACTGGTCCTAAACAACAATTATGATTTGGAATTTAAAATTGTTTATGGTAAATTTTAATGGTTGAGCCAAATAAAGAGAGGTTCTGAAGCACTAATTCTTCCAAAAATAGTTTACTACAATTCAAATCAAATATATAATCAATTCTAACCACAAACTATTTATAACAAATTTAATTGAGTCAATCTGTTGCCTGTGTTTGTGTTATTGTTCTAACTAATGCTAAATGTTATCTTGGTGGACAGTTCAACAGCGGTAAACAAATCAACGCAGTCAACAATGTCCAACCTTTTTTTTGCTCAGTCCCGGCAGCTGTTGGATTCCCCAACCCTCGTTGTAACATTCGAAAATGCTAATTAAGTGGTTGTAGTATGTATGTATGTCGAAAACATGCCTGTTTGCGATTAGATGCAGTTGTAAAAGTTGTATTTAAAAAAAACTGGACAAAACAACGGGGCTGTCGAAATCCCATTTAAAACAGAATGTCTGGTAACCCTATCTGGAAGTGTATGATTTTATAAACAATAAAAGTTGACATCCTCAGTGGATCTTGAAAATCACAGTCCTGTTACAGTACATTATCCTCAAGCCTCTGGCAGTAATGTGCAGCACGCTGTGGGCCAAACTTATCTGATAATAGTTCGTTTAAGCCCCCTGCATCCTTGTGCCTTTCCAGATTGCTTAATTTGTCAACATGCCAAGACCTTGCATACAATGCATAATTATAAAATGATTAATGTGTGCAGCAACTGCCCTATAGAACCTTTCTTGCCGTGATAAAATACTGTGTAAGTTATCGGGCTGTTGAAGATGCTTCTTAAGGTTGTGTCAGTCTGTATAGCAGTGACAGATTTGCTGTTGATCACCAAAAGAGTCTTACTCTCCCGATCAGAGTGCATCACGACGGTCACACTGCGTGATCGCAGATGAGTTATTGACCTCCCACAAAACAAAGGCTGTACAGCAACTGCAGCAATACATCAAATGCTCCGTGAACGATGATAAAAATCTTGCAAGGCTTGGATGAATTAAACAAAAGTCAAGCTTCCATTTTGCTTTTGCAAATCTTGACTTGTTCTTTCGATTCAAAATGCATCCGTACGACAAATCCTACATAAGTAAACAACATAACCCGTGATCCATGAAATAAAATTAAATGGCATACTGTGAAGATATTGCACACGTATATTTCAAAAAGATTGTTTTTGTCATGCTGTATGCCGTCTTTTGCTTACCGCTCTGGCTAATTCTTGATCTGCTGCCGGAGAGGCTCATCTTCCTTCGGAGCAACCGACAATCTTGGCCAAAGTATTACATGGTATGCCAACCATGCACCCTGGCCTGACGCCTTACACATACCTCCAAAGTCTGTATTGGCATAAGAAGCAAATTGTGTCATTTAATAGAGGAATAAAAATTTTAAAAAATGGACTCACATTGTCAGTGTAAATTCAAAAAGGTGCCAACAGGTCAGAGGCTGTCTGCAGAAGTCACACAATTAAACAGGTTCATTTATTTTATTTTATTTTTGCCTTCACTGAATGTGGATCAATAATTTAATTTATTTAATTTAAATATTTATTATTTTTTTTAATTTGATTTTTACATTGATTAGAAAGAAAATTCAGTCTCAGCCCGTGTGTGAGTCACGCAGAGTCAATTTTAACAACCATTCAAGTGACTAATTATGTTTCCTTATACAATAAAATGCTACGGAATCTCACCAGATCGGAATATTCTTATTATTCCTTTGAATCGGATGTTATGGTGAAGGCAAACATCTGCAGCCCGTACCTCACGTCCGGTGAATGCTTGTGAATGAGTTTTTAAGAAGTTTTACAGTTGTTGCAAACACAGTCGCAGCCATTTGTTAACGGTCATAAGACGTGCTGCCAAAGTACTTTTTTATTTGCTAATGCTAGAGAACACGTGACCATGGTTCTAATATACAATATGTCAATTTGTGGGTAGCATTCACAAGCATTCGCCTTGCATGCATTCTGAAGCAGTTCTTGAAATAGAACAGCCGAAAAATTAATGCCGGGGAGGGTTTGTACGCTTTTTCATTGGGTCAAGTCCATATATTTGCCAGCTACTCTAGGAGTTGGAAAAGGATCACAAAAGTTCCCAAACAGTGGCAAAGGAGTGGCAAATAGTTGCTCATCTTTGCAATACTGCCACTAATAGTCACTAATAGTCGTCATCAGTCTTTGGCAAACACTTCCGGCGATTGCTTGCGAAGGTAGCAAAATTTGGATTTGTCAACTTTTCTGTCAATTATTGGCAAAAATCTGTCATTAGCAACAGTAAGCCACTTTTAGCCATGCTTAGAGACAACGCGCAAATGTTTGGGAAAGTGTTTGACATATGACGACTCGTAGCGTTTATTTGAGTGAGATACGACCTTAAAAGATGCAGGTCTTGGTGTGTCCAGCATTCTGATCCACTGATGTAAGCAACTTAAGAAACCATCCTTGATTATTACTACTATTTATTCAGAAAGTCGTGTGATTAACTCTATCTAGAGTTCCTCATGTAAGCTCATTCACAATTCTGTCAATATATTTATATGACTGTAGTTTATCTTCAGACCAATACACAAATATTACCGAAGAGTAATATTTGCTTCCGTTGTTTGGTGTTGCTTCCGCCATGCTCGTTTGGACGCGTGTGTTTGTTTGTATCCGCATGTACGTGCATGCTAGGATTAAACCAAAGCATATACTGTAGGCGCTTTTGCGTGTGTACATGCATGAAGACTCCCTACAAGGTGAACCCTGCTCAATTAGATAGAACAAATGAAATGTGTGTAATCCTCCCTGTTGGAGCGGGGGCAGGTCCTGATCAATAGCTGCCTCTCTGGGCAGAGCTATTAGCAAACAGCGCCATGCCTAATAACTGAGTGATGACCTTTTAGTTTAATGCTTTCTGTCCTCAGCTCCTGGATTCAGCCACGTTTTGTATTGTGCGACAAGGAGAAAAGGTGAGTGTTGTTTTAGTAGTTTGTAAATGTAATGCAGATGGATCACTGTCTTGCAGCTGTTATTGCTGTTCGTCAAGGCTGCGGGAAATAAACGCGACAGGGCTCCAGGTTCTATGTGGAAGTGATTCACGGACCTGGTTAAATTTATTTATATGCGGTCATGGTGTCTATAGAGGTGCTGGCATTTTTATATGTTACGTCATTTTCAGCTTCACGCCTAACTGCGGGTCATATATCACTTCAATATTTTCACTGAAGACATTTTGTGAAGCAGTATGCCTGTTTTACCAACATTCATCAAGAACTTACATTCTGAGAAACGTAGTCATATGAAGGTGAATTTAACATGAACTATAACTCTGTAAAGCGACTGACAACAACTTAATAACAGGTTGGTGTTGCAAATTAAAAAAAAATCCCACGTGCCTTCTTTCAATTCTTCTTGATCATCCAACTCACACCGTCTCTGTGGACGCTCTCTGTGTGAGCACTTTGCATAACGCAGCAGATGCACATCTCCATTATGGACCCCTGACTGAGCCACTTCCACAGTCTGTCCATCAAGCTCTTGTTCTCTCTGATTCGCTCTCTCCTGCAGGGATGACAGTGGACGGTGAGGGCTGCAGTCCCCCTGCAGTGAACTCTTCTGCTTCCAGTCAAGCTGATACTTAGTGATGGTGTAAAACCCGCATTTATCTTTAGGACGAGTCTCTGAAACGTGTTCACTGATGTGAATCCCAGTAGCGGTAGTTTACAAAGGTTGAACAGAATGCCGTCGGACTCCTTTTTACATGGTTCACTTTTTTAGCCAAAAACCTTGTTTGTCTGGATTTAAACTTGATTTGCAATCTCAGTTGAGACTGGCACCTACAAGCCAATGTTCCAAAATGGCTCTGGTGAGTGTTGGTCAACTGAGATAATCTTTTCCTTTTTGTAATTTGCATTTTTGTCCACTGTTGCTGAACAATATTGTCATCCAAAATGTGTGTTTTGCACAATATGCAAATTAACAGTTTGTTTTGATCCAAAATTGTTGCTCTCCCATGTTTCTTTTTCTCTTCAGTGTAGAAGTTGCAGCACTTCACGTTGTCCTTTGGGTGAACCAACATTCATCTGAGGATGTTGCTAGGTTTTATTGTTTGGGATTTTGTAATTGTAGAAAATCCTCCCGTGTTTTTCTGCAAACCGAGAGGAACCACAACCTCATTGTCCTTCAACATTTTGCAAGTTTTTGTGACATCTCAGTTAGTAAAAATAGCAAAGTATAAAATACGGAATGTATTCAACACTTTTGTTTGGATCTTTTCTGTTTTATCACACAATACATCACCAACGTCAAATCAGGTTGGGACTTGATGCATCTGTCTTTACTGTGCAGGCTATACTGTGTGTGTGAATGCTAAGACAACCAGACCACATAAATAAAGGTTTACGAAGTAATTTGGAAAATGCTTTTTTTAAATGTTGCATTAACTGTATTCATTTTTATTCAGTTTTGGATTTCTCATTATAGTTAGTTTTTATTTCGTTTTGACTTGTTTTTCTCATATTTTTTTTTAAATTAGGTTAGTTTCGATTCGTTTTTTAGATAAGGTTTTTGTTTTTTTGTTTCTTTAAAACAACATTTGTATTAACTTATATTTTTCCGAAATTGCTTAGTTTTTGTGTAATTTGAATAGTTTTAGTATTTGCTTTAGTTATTTTTTTTAACAAAATACATGAAATATTTGTTGAGTGCAAGATATTTTAAAACGTCACAAAGTAAAATACATGTTCAAACCATTGTTTGACCTTCCTTCTTTTGTACGTGCAAAACGCAATACAGTACCGGAATAAATAAATATAAATTGAACCCTCAAAGGTCATGTATGATATTAACTGATGTAGCTTCAGTTATTTTTTTATTTTAAAAAGCATTGACACACACACACGCACAAACACACATCATTCCTGAATAAAGTAAAATGTTTGCGGTAGAATTCATATCTTGAGCAGCAGGGCAGAGATTTTCTAAAAAAATTATGATTTTTTTTTTTTACTCTTCAACACTATTGTGTTAAAAATACACGTTTGTAGGCTACTTCATTAAAACGCACACAACAAAGAAAATACATCTAGGATACCCTCTTTATTAAGTTCATAAATTAAATTTATGAAAAAGTTTTGAATTGATCAAATCAAATCAATCAATCTAAATATGAAGCATTTGTATTCTTACAAACAGTAGGGTCATTTATTTACTATACCAACTATTTCATAAAAATAACGAAGAAAAAACACAACAGGCAAACATTAAGTGTGTGATTACAGCTAGCATTCAGATGATGGCAGGTAAACAGCTCTTTGCCATCCAAGGAAAAAATTGTTAATTCAGCACTCTTGCTTGGGGGATGCCTTGGGTTGTTTTTTGTTTGTGGCACTAAATGAAAAGTAATTAGGCTTTGGTAGATCAGAGGTGTTCAAAACAACAATTGCAGATGACCATTTCAGCAAAATATTTCAAATGAGCAAAAGAGTCAGGATTATTTTGGGAGAATTATGATTTTTAAATCATACACTGACTGAGAAAGAGAACATGAATATGAACATCACCCTTATGGTGCATGTTGTGTACTGTACATACTTATATCCATCTTTTGTGAAACCTTTAATTGCAGGTTGATTTTTTTTAAGGTTCCATACACATATTTAAATTTTTATCGAGACATTTTACACAATTCTGTTTTGTCTTTATGGGAAAAACTAATTCTAAGAACCTTTTTTTTTCCCCCAGTGAGACCGTGCCAACGTGCACAAACAAACAAACAAGGTTCGTAAAGGGCATGGCTGGGAGAATTTGTCAGACCAGATGAAAGCAATAACCTCATCCCCATTAAACACCTATGGGATGAACTCAAAGAGATTGTATGAAACTGACCTCACAAGTCACAAATGTTGTTGATAAATGGACAAAAAAAAAAAAATCCCAGACACGTTGCAGAACCTTGTAAAAAGTTTTCTCAGTAGAGGAGAAAATGTTCTGTGCAATAATATTCCAGTTTTTCTATACTTTCTGGCTGACGTCCAATCTGTTCCAGACACAATTTAGAGCTGATCTTCATGAAACGGCCACAGATTTTTCTTTCATGTCAAAGCAAGAGCTCTGTGGATTATTTAACTAAATAAACTTGAGGTTACTGGGGTTATATTGGTGCACAATATTTTATGCTGACAAATGAATTTCCTTCGCCGACAATTCATTTCAAATCAACTCAGCGCAACTAAACCTTTTAAAGTGATTCATTTATTTATTTATTAATTCATTTATTTTTGGTACTGCTGCTTATTCTCATTGTCTGGTGTTGTAAATATGTAAACGCTGTAGATATTTCCCCATTGCAGGACAAAGTCTTATTACATTATGTTATATTCTGTATTCTATCAAATCCAAATTGAAGGAACATTTCATTCCATAAGAGAATAAAAAAACAAAACAGCTTTTGAATTGAAATGGGTTGAGATGTTGAGAAGCACGTTAGTGAAAAAGTGCTAACATCCAAAAATAAAAAGCACAAACACAGCTGTGATAATCAAATACGTGCGTGCGTGTGCGTGTGTGTGCGTGTCTGTCTGGGAAGTAACAGCCAACGAATTGAAAGAGTGTCAGTTCGGCTGTAGTAGCAGCAGATGGGGATGAAAAAGCAATGATAACACAGCTGGTCCTGTACTGCAGCTCTCATTGATCACCAGAAAGTGTGCCGTAATTTGTCCTGCACGAGTCCTCTCTATATCATCCTACCTTGGGTTTAAAGATAGAAAAAAATATCTCCTGATTAACATGTCGGCGCTGGCTAATTACCGCTGTACTAGCTCTTGCTACAGCTTAAAGGTTCTGTTCAAACCGTAAGACTATAAATATATCTGTCTTTAATTGTTTTTCTACGGAGCCCCTAAGGTGACATCGTAGGGGGGGGATTAATTTGTGTTCCCTCGCATTAAATGCAAGATAACGCAAAGTTTTTGGCGAGTGGACGCCTTTTTATTTTTACGCGTTTATGTGCTTCCGGGTTAATATGGATACTGTAGGATCGAATTGCGGGTGAGAGGCGGCGGCACCATAGCATAGATATCTACCGCAGTACCTTTTCAAAATAAAATTCAATGAAGCTGTCCCACTGCTGTAGATGCTCCGTCCTTGTTGCTGTCACACCGAAGTTGACTTGGAAGTACATCAACTCGTTAAAAAAAAAAGAAAATGCATCCCCTTGCAAAAAAAACAAAAACGTTTGCGTTATCTTGCAAACTCTGTCCTCGAGGGTCGAAGTCCTGCAGGTTTTGGAGGTTTCCCTCTTCCAACACAAGCTGATTCCATTCAACAGGATCGCTATCAGGCTTATGCAGAGCTTGCTGATGAGCTGATCATATATCAGCTGTGTTGGAGAAGGGAAAAATCCAAAACCTGCAGGACTCCGAGGACCGAGTGTGCCCACCCCTGCCTTTGGGCCTTCGTATAAATCAAATAAATGTTCTAAGTTGGTTATTTCTTTTTGGTCGCACCACATGATAATTCATAAAATGGGCATCATCGGACAAACAAAATTGTGAAATTGTAGTTAATAAACCAGAACAGAAAAACATCCTGTGGCAACATTATCATAACACTCATTTTACAAGTATCACTTTTTGTTTTACCCGTGAAAATAGACATTCAAGAATTCACTGTACTCTTTTTGATACCACGTTTGAGAGTGAGACTGATTAGAAAATATATTCAAGTACCTCCATTTACCAATCTCAAGTTTGACATTCAGAATACTTCAACCCGTTTGAATGTACTTAACTGCTCTTCTGTATCCGCGTCATCAAAATCGCCGCACGGGGTGATTTTTTGGAGACGGGTTATTTTGGACATTTTTTCACTGAATGCTTCTGACCTAATGGCTCAGTTGTTGGTAGTGCTGTTTCCCAGCAAGAAGTTTCTGGAATCACTCCCACAGCTGCTCCATTTGGAACATGCATATCTCCTCCACCCCCGAGCCCCCCCACCGTGTCGCTGTATATTTGTTCTCATAGTCCGAGGGCATGCAGCTTGGGTTAATTAGATATTCTCCACAGGAGGGAATGTAATTGTGAATCATTTGTATTAGACATGTCACAAACTAGCAACCTGTATCCTCTAAATTCTGCCTTTACATCCACCAAGTGTGAACACGGTTAGATAAATGAGGCCTGCTTACAAATTGACATGATCTATGATTGCGTGAAAAGCACAAATGGGCTGAAATATTATCTCCACTTTGGAGCCGGGGTAGGAGGGGGAAATTCCACTTATTGTTCTGGAATCAGCACGGTGACAGATGGTGTGGTAAATGTGTGAATGCATGATCAGGTATGTATGTGGAACAACGGTGCACTGGATGTGAACAACATGTTACGTCTTACAATGCTTTTGTTTTCGTTCAGACTCTTTTGAAGTGCCAGTTTTTGACAACATGAATATGTTTCTGTCCTAATCCAGATATCACATGCTATTCACCTGCACTAGTTTTTTTTTAGACTGTCTTCAAGAATGATGGCAATGTGCATAAATACTGAAGGGTATATTGAATTCTATATGCATGTTCCCCTTCTTGGTCAGCTGTCTGCGACTGATAACAAAATCCTGCTAAACAGCGAAATCTGCTCTGCCAGAATGTTTTGATTAACATTTCTCGTTTTGTTTTCACAGGAGGTTCACTACCTTCATGGAAATTAAACATTATTGTTATTTAAGTGGGTAATTTTGTATTTATTTTTTTGGGCTTCCTTGCTCTGCAGATTCTTTGCAAATGATTCCACAATCCACATCTGGACAATCTACATATATCCTAAAATTAAATCTGTGTTTTCCCTGACTCTTTAATAGCAATAGATGCATTCCATGCATAAGGTTTGACCTCTGCTTTTTACACATTACAGTAGCGAACACACAATTGTTGACACAGTGGAGGGGCGAGCAGCATGTGGAGTAATCGATAGTGAGTCCTGAAATTGTCGGTCAGGGGAATCGTTTAACACATCACGCATCCATCGTGCATGTGTCAGGAAACATGCTGTAGTTTGAGATTTGGTTCATTTCTAATTGATACATTTTGAGGGTTTTCTTAAAAACTTACATACACACATATTCAGAAATCTACGTTATTCCTTTACAGCAGTTGTCCGCATTTTTTCTAGTTAAGCTTGAGCCTCCACCAATGTACTTTTGGTAAGAAGCCAGTCACATGGCACCTCAACATTTTCCTCCTGAAAAAGAGAATATTAAAAGTATTGCATGTTTAAAAAAAATCAATGTGGATCATCATTCATTTGCGACCTATTGATTGCAGAAGGTCACTATTTTGCCGTAGTTCCGCATGAAGAAAGCTATTGACTGCGTGGAGCTGCTGTGTGTTGCGGCATTAAAGAGAAACGATGAGTGTGTCTGTCTCGTTATGATGGATGTTTGCGGGCTGCGGAGGAGCTAATTGGACCTTGATGAGACTGGTGTTGCAGAGAGAAAATTTACCCGGCTAAATTAGCACATTAGCAGGGTTAATCAACGCCAGAACGGAGGCGTGCTCGTCCCCTTCTGCATGTTCGATCTCTTTCCGTTGTTATTGCTGTCTGTCTTTAACTATATTATTGCTGTTTATTAGGAACCCCTGTGGGATTTAATACAACAGGAGAAGTGATGTGCATTGAGAATTCTGCATTTACAAAGTCACAGATGAGTGACACTATTGAAGACAAATGTAGAAAAAAAATATTAGATCTATATATAAGTTAGATTAGTAGACCAAAATGTTTAGCCTTTCAGCATGATGACAATCACTGCAACCATAATAATAAACATATTGGTAAATAATCATCCCTCTGATGGTGTCACTAAAAATTTTAAAATATTATCTTTATATTGAATAACATTAAATTATGTAGCTGTGCCTCATATTGTGCCATGGGGTTTATACCTGCCAATTACGAACTGCCTTGTATGTTTATGTCCAGGTCCAGATGTTGAAGTTTGTAGCTAATTTTGCTGGTTTACTTGCATGCAAATAAGCAGCTGGTCCAGATGATGCATTTTACAACATAAATCAATTTACTGTGCTTAATAATATTTTTTTAATTTTTGCAATGAATATTACACAGACCTTTGTCATAGTAAATCTTGAGAGCGTAGTTCATATATTTTAAATACACTTTAATGTGTTGATGAGTGAAATAATACAGGTAATGAAAAACCAAAAGGGCTTGGTAAAATAGAATGTGACAGATTTGGCAGTTGGTCGATCAAAGAAATGTGTCCTTGCTTTTCACCATTGTCTATACTGAGCCCCCAATACTATCACATTATTCTGATTTCAACTCTGTGTGAACCCTGCATTGAAATTCTTTTGAAATCCTCTGGAGTCCTGTCATACAATTTTAAATACGCCTATAGTATAGTCGCCAACTTTCACGACGATCTGCATATTCGCTTTTTTCGCACACTGGGGCTCATTTCAAAAATAGATTTTGCTGAATTGACCATTCGGTTATAGTCTTGTCACATTCTTTCAGTGACTTTAACTTTTTTCGTGTTCGTCTTGTAATGATTAGACCCGAAAAGGTAGGTACATATTTTTATTCTTTAAAATCAGTATCTACATGTAGAGCCCACATTGTGGATATTGTATGTGCTGATAATATTCCCTCTATTTTGCTGTAAAATTGATCAAGTGTGTGCCCATTTTGGGACCATTAGGACTTTGTTAAGATATTTACATTTTAATACGTTGGGGGGGGGGGGGGGGGGGGGGGGGCTGATGTGTCCGGGGTATGAAACCTGCCGTTTTTCTTCATCAATTTGAGAATGATCAGTTAAGAGCTGGCAGATGTTTTGCTTGAATGCATCAATTTGTGATACCTTGATATGCAAATTTCAAAAGAAGAGGAAGCACGCCCCTGGACCCTGCTAGCTTTCCATAATCCTTAACTTTGTGCTTCAGACTCTTTTTCAACCTCTTCTGCCGGCCTTGACAGTTTTATTCCCAGATGTGGATCAATTAGGTACATCAAAAAGGCCTTCATCATTCTGAGGAACCACCATTTGGCCTTGGGGACTAACCTCAGAATTAAGGTTGACCACAGATACGACATTTCTGAAAAGACATCGGTGAAAACGAGATGAATAAGGAGACTCCTCTGAGACATTTCTCTATTTTTAAAGCTATAGAATAACATGTGTGAAAGTTTTTAGTTCAAGGTGTCCCTTATTTTAATCAAGCTGAGATTATGCAAACAGTATTTTTTGGTATCATTTATTTGTAATTGTAATTTAAGATTTTGAAAGATTTTTTGAGTTCCTCCAAAAACAATCAAAATGTGTCTGTGGCCCAAGCAAATATCCATTCCCAATTATTGGAGCAGAAATAGAATTATGTATTTAGATTGGTCTGATATCATATTGACACCATCTTGCAATTTTTGTGCTGTGTTGTAATGTATAAACCTCCGCTAATTTTGCAGTGTTAATTCAACACTTAAAGAGTAACATTTAACACTTTGTCCGAGTGTAATTGATCCCTATCATTATTGGTGTTAAAGTAACTTTCTACAGTGTTAAATGTTTTGTGTAAAATTATCTTAAAACGGAGTAAAGAAATATCACTGGCTAACACTGCACAGTGTTAATATAATTTAACACTCTGGGTAAAATAACTCTTGAGAGCGTTAACATATACCGATACTCAAATCAACTCTCCCTCAATCGTGTTTTGACACGGCTTTGAGTTATAGAAGATTAACACAGTGCGCTAATATAACTCTGGTAAGTGTTAATTTTACACACTGCTGTATCGATGATTTAACCGTTGCAGTGAAGCATCTTCATGTAATTCCTCCTTCGGCATTTCAACTCTGGAACAGCATTTCTCCGCATTCACACACACAAGTGATTTGAAATTAATAATTTCACAAGCCTTTTTTATGTTTAATAAATATTAAAAAGTAAGACAAACAACACTTTCAATATTTTAGTAAATGCCACATTGTACATTGCAACAAGTTAATTGATCTTGTAATGCACTGCATCTGTTGCAGCTTGGCCTGTGACAACCAGTGCCCGTTGTGATTGGCTGCCACTGCACTGACTTTCTTTAGGGTTGACCCTTGCATGAACCAGCTGCTTTTCATTTGCATAATACGGATGACAGCCCATCAGTGCTCCAGCTTCGTAAGCTCCCTATTTCCATCCTACATTGTCTCCCACGTGCAGTCTTTGCTGCTGTCTGCCTGCTGCCCCCGATTGTCTCACACTGTACCGAAGGGCGATATAATGGCTGTGGTGGTTGGCCTCATCAAGGTAGGAGGTATTCATTTGTGGTTTTAAGTGTGGAGGATTGTCACACGGAGGACTAATATTAGAAATGTTGCAAAAGTGTAAATTCTAAACACACAATCTAATCTTCAGATTTATTTGCTGACCAAGTAGGCTAAAAAAAAAGAGTTTAGTTTAGTCACACAAACTTTTTCAGATTAATTGTAGCCATTTAAAATGCTGCAAGGTCAATTGTAGTGTTTTCAGACAAATGCTTAGATTTTGTACGAATGGAAATGAACAGGGAGCTTCTGTAAGTGATGCGGCAAACAACCAAGATTAATTTCACCCTGTATTATTATGCCAACAGATACATTTTGTTGTTGTTAAAGTGCCCTTTAAAATGGAGGACAGGAAGAGGGAAGAAAATGCTTAAGTCATTGTTTTCTTATTCATTTGTATTAAGTGACAACATTATAAGGCTCTACCAATCAAACAATGCATTACTGATGCAGTGGGATTTTTATTGTATTATTATTTTTATTGTTTTATTTTTTTGAGGGGCAGGTTGGAACACTGCGCACTATCCTCTGCAATCACTTTGTGTACACATGCATTTTAATTAATAGGTGTATATGTAAAGTGTTACATAAATGTTCAAATATAATTTAAAGTGGTGCACTAGCATGTAGAACTGCCTTTGAAATTGGTTGGCCTAAAGATCAAGCGGATCACAGCTGAAGGTCAATTTGAAGCTTTCTCGAGGCTGCCGTGCTGAATTTGATGCATTTGACAAAAATAGTGACAAAATAAAACTAATCTTCTACCAATGTGACACTGACTTAAGTTTCCTGACAACATATTTCTCTCACACCCTTTCTCTTCAAGAGCCCATTTTACTCATTCTTCCCATCAAATCGAATTGATTTTAAACTCTCCTGAGCATTCAAGTTGATTGACAAGTGGGAATTAGGCACGTGTAAACACTTCACGCATCCATTTGCATCCCATCATCCCCGGCGCCACAATCTCAAACACCCTCCAAACCGCATTGGCACATCATCTTTTTTCTGCTGTTTTCAATTTTTTTTCAAAAGAGAGGAGGGCAGAGGAAGAAATACAAAGGAAGATCAAGTGTGCTTCACTGTAAATAGGTGTTTTAACTGCTTTCAAAATGATGGCATTTTGAAGTTGAAATAATTAGAACACTGACAGAGAATAGTGTGAAAAGTAGGTCCAGAGTAGTGA
Organism: Leptonotus elevatus; assembly: GCF_054856555.1. NCBI lineage: Eukaryota > Metazoa > Chordata > Actinopteri > Syngnathiformes > Syngnathidae > Leptonotus > Leptonotus elevatus. Next base: position 15,015,897 of record NC_141250.1, on the reverse strand, counting down.
CCACTAGCAGTGAGAAAATACAATGCAGACAATTTTTTTTAAACTTTAAGATTCTCTGGCTGTCTTGCATCGGCTAGCCGTCAAAATGAATACGACAGTTATGTCTGACAATGTCTGATGGCTAACTGTGGATTGATTCTGTTGATTTGCATTTAATTGCCGTGAATTATATTTAATAAATGAAAGTAAGAGTAGAATATATTTTGGAACTCATTATTTTGTCAGCTTGTTATCAATAATTGCTTATCCATGCATAGGCCAATAAAATGTTGTGGAAATGAATGTGCAGTGATGAAATTAAAACGATGTCTATTAAGATTCTGTAAATGCGCAAATTAGTGACTCTCTCTCATGGCATAAATGAACTGACCGATCTTTTGTAAAAGAAAATGTAAATGTCCACTTGACTGGGTTTAGTGACTGTAGTGGCGTCTTGTTTTGTACCGCACCGAGGTTGTTCATTCCAGCCTTATCGCGTCGATGTGTAAATCACACACATTTTTCCTCGGATACATTCCTTAATTTGCCTCATGAGATTTATAACGTTTATCCCTACTGTAACTATGACCAAATGTTTCAGCGTCCGGAGTGCTGCAAGTCTGAGCACGTTCTAATGACTGACAACCGAGCAGCAGCTAATGCAAATTAGACAGTTGTACCAGAGATGAACCCATGCATCTGTCCTGGTGAATTTACGGATGCGCTACTCGAAGTATTCATTTTCAAATGCCCTTCAGAGCGTAATCGTGTATATTTGAGGTTTTAAGTAAATTAACACTTTAGTTCACTTTGTTTTAATGAACTAAGTGTCAACTACCCACTATTATGAACATAATGATTTTATGCCAATAACTGACAATTGAATACTATTCTCTGTAAAGTCTGATTAATGCATGCACATCATAAACTAGGATCCACTTCCTGGGGGATACACGTTTGACCACTGAACAAAATTTGCTTCGTAAGTGACACAGGTAGATTTATCTCTGGCACTGGGTTTCAGAGTTAGTGGGCTGCTCACAAATGCGATTCCCGAAGCGGACTTGATGACTTGCTCTTGAGATCCTCCTCAAGGCTTAGGAAGTATACGTCTGCCCAGAAGCAGAACTGCTGTGAAAACCAGGACCAACCTGCAAGGCAAAAGCTGCCTTAAGATGGTGAATGCTGCACAATCATCAGTATTGATTTTCGGTTTCATCTATGTGGACAAAAGAAACTTTAGGACGTAATTGGGGAGATGCAGCTAGTCCGCTTCCTGGCTGCATACTACCAACCGTCCTTAAGCATTTTTGAGCTGAAGGCCTTTTTTACTTTGCATGCCTTCGTTTGTTTGGTATGTATGTATTCCACCCTTGCTATGTCCCTGCTATTAGCTAGACTGACAGATAACTAATTCAATGATAGCACCTCCTGTTGATATTTGCTTGCATGGCATGACTCAAATAATGTGTAAAACAAACACTTACATGCTGGCTATTGTAAAATCAAATACTGTTCCAGCAGTCCCCATTTGTCAACCATGTAATGAAAAGTTGACTAAGCTAGCATGCTAACTTTTGCGAGCTAACGCGCTAAATGCTATTTTAAAGGCTAATTGCTAGCTCAATGCTAATTGCTAGTTGTCTTGAACACTTCCTGACTATTACTACCACCCCCCCCCCCCCCGCCCCCTCTTGTCTGGTACAGTATACAACAACAAAGATGTACTTTACAATAGAGTTTCCACTTTAGGTGAAACGATTTGATTAATTAGAATAACGACTATAATACTGGGTGCTTGTGTAGACTAGTTATGCTTCTTTAGCCTTGGACATTTGCTACAATACTTTACAAGCTTTTTTTGTTGTTGGAAATTTCAGTTACTTTCCAGCTCTAATCCCACATTGAACAACAAGCATCATTGCATCTGCACTTATGAGCCACTTACCGAAAATAACTATCAGCTCTAACAAGGATGATTGCAGCCAAAAAGTAGCCCCCATGTGTATAGTCTGCAATGTAAAGCTGCCATCTTATTGTCAACAGATGGCACACAATGCTCGGTCTGACTGAATAGCAATCGCGCTACCCCATCTGTTTTCTCCTGCTTACATTATTTTTGATGACACACGCTCAGTCTTTGTGAGATGTCCCGACATCCATTTTGTTGCAACTACACGACAATGTCACCAAGGTATTTTCAGTCGCCATTTGTCATTTTTTTCATCAGGTATACACAGGTTAGATGCAAATAATAATCAGTGCTTCATGGAGATTCTTTGCTGATATGATTATGTTGCTTGATGGCATCCAAATGTGACTTGTGAACTTCTATAAAGGGAAGGGCGGAATACAACTCGCAATAGAATCACTCTTTTTTTCTAAAACTTAAAAAAAAAAATCCCCTTTCTTTGTTTGTGTACACTACAAAAACACGAGTAATAAAGTAGATCCTCTGACTTTTGGATTTTGAGCTGTGTACACCTCAAGGTCAAGGTAAAATATTATTTAAAGCACAGCAATAGTCTTTTTGTGGTAATTGATCTCAACCTTCATCGAAAGCTCCAAAGATCAAAGACTAGGCCTGCTGGTTTTGAAGGTAAACATATAATTTAACACACCATACAGTGCAAAAATCTAACTCAATTAATTGAGTACTTGTCAGAACTTTGATCATTTTACAATATACTGTACCATGGCTGTGTTCATTTCCTTGCGTCTCATTATTTCCATGTCTCATTGTCTGATTAATTTCTGGTCTGTTTCAAACTAAGCCCTTTTCACACTGCATTTAGGAGGGTGCAGTGTGCTGTCGTCAAACCGATTCATTTTTGTATGTAGTAAGAGGCGGGGATCCCAGAATGGAGCGTCGCTGGCGGCTTGGAGACGTTTATTGTGCGGTGCCATGCAACTTTTTCTCACTGACCGAATGCAGTGTGAAAAGGGCTTTAGTTTACTTGTTTGCCAAATTGGGCTTGATTCCAACAACACAGTTCAAGTCATGGCACGGTGATTGAGCGTTTAGCACAGAGATGTCAACCATACGACCCGCGGGCCAGATTAGGCCTGCAAAGGGGTTTAATCTGGCCCGCAATATAATTTTGTAAAGTTAAAAAAAATAATAATATCATATATTTAATTATAAACTATATAAATTATAAACGGCCACAATCAAAACATATAAATTCAAATTTCACAAGCAGTCCTCAACTTGTACACAGAATTGATCTGGATGTCATTATTTTACACACAATTTTAAAGTAACGTTTTATTTTTTATTTTTATCATAGACGGACATAAACGTGTTAAATATGACACAAATTCAATAACTGGTAATACAAATGCATATGACAAGGATTAACGTCCTTATAACTTAATTTATAAAATTTATAAAATTTGCATTTGTGTTTTTTTTTGGGGAACAATCTGATTGATGCTCCGTAATTTAGGGCTGTCCCACAAATAGAGAAAATCTGTGTATAATTGAGGGCAATTGTTTTTAAGTTATATACTATTAATTTACCGATCCGGCCCACGTGGTAATATATTTTCCTCCATGCGGCCCCTGAGCTAATATGAGTTTGACACCCCTGGTTTAGCAAATCCGCCTCACAACTCTGAGGTTGGGGTTTGAATCTGGGCTATGGCCTTCTTGGCTGTCAACCCACCCAGGGTGTAACGCAACTCTCAGCCTAATTTAGTTGGGATACCTCTCCAGGTCACCTGTGATCCTATACTGTGATTTATCATCGTTATCCCTCTTTTATAACAATCTTTGCTGGTGTTCCTTTTGTGCATCAGCCGGGTGCAAACCATGCACCTGAGGCGTCAGTCACTCAAGTCAATTTTTCTGTTCATATACGAAGCACCTTTCTGAGGATTCGCGCAGATCCCACCATTCAGATCTTTTGAATCTCATAGTAGCTTTCTCTGATACTTTCATGATGTTTTCTTCCATACCTTTCTTCACTGTACGAAGTGTACCAACAACCACAGGGATCGTCACGGTTTTCATATACCACGCTCTCTGTATTTCTAGTTCTAGGTCTTTGTACTTGCTTTTCTTTTCCATTTCTTTTAGTGCGATGTTTTTTTTTTCTTTCTGAAGGGGCAGTCACATCAATCAGTTTGCTGGTGGAATTCACCGTGTTATTATTATTATTATTATTATTATTATTATTTTCAAGTGGTGCCATTTAGTTTTGTCTTATTTGGCCTAAGAATTGCAAAGATTAACCAAAAAACGTTGCATCACCTGTTGCTACTCAGTAGGGTCGTGTCAATACTGTAAAAGCACATGGATGGCTTGGCTAGTTGTGTTGAGAAATGTAGCCCTGGTTGCGTTTATTAGTTTGACTATATGGTCATATAGGCATTCTAGTTCATGTAAAGTCAATGGGCAGGTAGCTAAACCGGCAATTGTAGCAGCTGGATGTGAATACAACAACACAATGCGGAATACATTAACATGAAATTGTGTTCATATCCATGCACAAACCAAAGACCACCTATATCATCCATAAATGCACAACGGACACAAATGGACCTGTTCCAGGGGAGTGTCCCCACCGAGTATTAATGAGGGTATCATAAACCCTGAGAAGCCTCCATCTTCCAGAGTCCAGGGTCAGCACAGCCAGTCTTAAAGCCATGAATTATACATCAGTCTATCTGTCTGGCAGGTATAAATATTTCTGTTCCATTCTGACTGAAGCATTGTGATACAAGGTCACAGTCTTTCCACAGAGTCCCAACACAGTTTGACATCGGTGGGAATGATGATTGGCGGGGTAATGGGATACGAGGTGAAGTGCAGTAGGTTTCCTATTAGGCACGCAGAATGATGTCCGACTGCAGAAGAGGGATAGACACGCTGCGTGTGCATCAGTGTTTGTGTTTGGAGGTGGCTGTTGTGAAATGAACTGCTCTTCACCATGACGGCCTTTTAATAGTTTGCATACAGCACAGGGATGACTACACAATCTAACTTCCTCGACATTCAAACTCATGTTCTTATAAGAATATGAATGTTTCCTCAATTTTTTTATTTATTTTTTAACATTCCAAATTTAATTGAGATGGAATGCATACAAAAAAGTTGAATATTAAAGCGGGAGTTTGCAGTATTAACACTGCTAGCAAGATTTGAATGGAGTCTCACTTCACTGGAACCATGTCTAAAACTTAGCACAGGTAGTAAAATGTGATTTTGGTGAATTTGATGAAGATGGAGACAGAGAGATTCTGAACTCTGAAGATGTGTGTGGTGGAAGTCATCATATTTAATTACTAAATATAACAGCGTGCATCAAACAGTCTGAATCATTGGAGTAATCAATTCTGCTGTCAGTGTTCTACTGGAAGTCAGAGTTTGGCTGCTAAATGAAGGGTCATTAGCAGTTCAAAAATCATTAGCACCAGTGATGTTCAACCAAACAACACCAACTTAAAGTATAATCTAAAAACCTATGGCCGGTATACGCTGTGTTGTATAATGACTTTTTTCGTTAATTGGTCTCCTCCCGTCCTTCCTTCACTTCAAACATTAGCAGCAATCTGACACCTTCCTAAGGTCTGAGAAGAGACCAAAGGCCTTTGTTTCAACCCGTGAGGTCGAAAACGGGTCAGGCCAAAAGAGGATCAAAGCGTGTGTTCCCAGGCACTGAAGGGGAACTGTTCCCTTTGATCGCCACCTTGGCGTTGACAGGATGGTGAACTGCTGCTTGCCGCTTCGGACCACTGTTTACTTTGCCTCAAATGTACTACCGCGGAAGATATTTTTATTTATATCGTGTTAGTGGATGAAATGTGCTTACAGGGATTTGGCCTGGTTAGCAAGTACCAAACTGTACTATTGCCAATATGAATATTTGTGCTTCTTTCACACATTTTCTAAAATTTGTATTTCCCCTCCAAGATAAGATTTGGGTATTTTCTAAGTCAAGTTGTTGATAAATCTGTAAGGGGACACTTCATGTCTGCCTGATAGCTTCCGCTCAGTATACAGGTGAGGAATGGTGTCACATGTATGTCGCGTGATTGCACAGTCACGGTCAGTGTCACATTCCATCATCTGTTTCTGATCTTCTGGTTGCAACCAATAGTTGCGGTATTACTCTTGAACTGTTAGCTCACAAAGTTTGCCTGCTAAACGCAGTTGTCATATTTGAAGTTGAAGAATATTGATTATTATTCAAAACTAGTTCTTTAGATCTAAATAGAAAACTGTGATTCGAGTGATAAGGTTACCTTGAGAAAGTGTTGATAGTCGCCATCTCCCACTCAAAGCTCAAATATGGGAATCACACAATGTATGTATGAACTGCACATTGCCATTAAATGGCATCAGTCATTGACATTCAAGTCAATATGCAAGAGACAGACTGTCAGGGAGGCTCATTCCAGATGACAATCATGATTGTGTTACGACGTTACAGAGTGCCATCTAAATTTAACACGAGTTATAATTGCTCCACTCTGGTTTCACGTCAGGTTTCACATCAGTGGGCTACAATTATGTTGCAAAAGGTACATAGAAAAAACGTAATCCATATCCATATACGGTGGTGCCTTGATGTGCAAGTTTAATTTGTTCAGTGATCACACTCAAAACACTATTTGAAATCATCTTTCCCCATTGAAATGAATGGAAGTGCCAATAATCCGTTCCAGCCCCAGACCAAAAATAAATAAATTTAGCATGTGTTATTAATGAGGATAAATAGCACTTTATGATATTGTACTTTTTTTTCAATTTTATTTCGAACACGTATATAAAGAAAAAACAAACTGATTATAAAAGTACATTTGTAAAGACAAAATACACAAAACATAAAACAAAACAACAAACACAACATTTACTCAAAGTGCCTAATCTTCTTCTTAATATCAAATCATGTTCATATTTTGTCCTCTTCAGTCATAGTCAAATAATTAGAATATATATTCTAATTTTGGGAATGTGACTGTATTTCAAAATGCTGTGTCATGCTATGCATACACATAAATGTGTAACAGATAAAGATAAGAATAACCTCTTGGGATAGCAGCTAATTAGAACCTACGATTAAATCTAATCAGCTAATGACACACGTCGTCGTGCCTGTGCATGCGCGCGCGTGTGTTTTTTAGCACCTATTGCTGGAAGCTATCTCCAGTGCTACGCCGCCATTTTTCCAGCCTGTGTGCATTCACACCCAATTCACACATCAAGAACAGTTGTTTTGCTTGCACCAGCAAACTGTCACCATCAGAAAGTGTGACATTGTAGGCGAGGTGAAGCCACGGTCCTAAAGCATTCGGTGCAAGAGGAGGAGAAACCTTGGTAAATTACTTTTTGTCACGCAAGTCACCATTGTGTTTCTGTTCTTGTCTTGTTTACAGTTTGTATGTTGGCGCAATTGCTAGTGTTACAAAGCAGCTCCTGGAAGTACTTCATATAATATGGAGTCTTTTTTATATTGCACCATTTTTAAAGTACATACAATAAAATTCAATTTATATCAACTAGAGGTGTCAAAATGACTGCATTAATTTAAAGTTCCTTTAACGCCACTAACTTTTTTTAACGCGCAATTAATGACCGCCCCTTACTTGGCTAGCCTGTACTGGGGGAAAAAATGCATTTAGCTGTCAATAACGTCTTACATAATGCAATTATGACATCTAAATTACCTCAACGCTGTCAGGTTTCACACACACAGGGGCGGGGCTCAAGGAGCAGAGCCAGGAGACCTGACAAACACAAATCAATATCACACACGATTTTTATGGTACAGTACATCTTTACATTTTAACTCAATTTTATGAATTATTATGAAATTACTGTACCAATGACTAAAAGATGCAGCTTTATTTCTATTAGTTTATAACATTTTTTCCTCACTTTTATGTTGAGAATTAAAACTTAGAAAACAATTATTGAACATTTCATTGTACATTTAGAACAGATATAAAATTTGTGATTAATCATGAGTTAATTATTGAAATCATGCGATTAATTACGATTAAAAAAAAATGTAATCGTTTGACGTCCCTAATATCAACCAAATATTTGTTGGAAGTGAAAGGAACAGTCACTATTGGTTAAAAGAGATGTACAGTCTCATATTTTATATGCTATAAAAAAAAATCTGAAGAACATCATTTGAAAACTGGCTAACCATCAGACCGGACCTTGTGGAAAAAGTGTTCTCATTTGCAAAAGAAAATATTTTTTTAACGCCTTTCCAGATGTGTGGACTGTAGCCGTTATGATGTTGCCGTGTAACTGCAGTGATGTCTGTGCCCTTTTTTTCAACTTCTGCCTCCTTCTCAAATAAATTACAACATTCCTCAACTGATTCATTCGGTTGTTTATATATGACGTATATTCCAAAGAGGTTACATGCACAGGCTTCTTATAACTGCAAGGGGGGAAATGCTAGAGGTAAATTCATTACGCATGCATAATTCCCAAAGGACTATTTCTGAACTGAGACATATTTTCACATCCTCCTGAGAACAATTTTCTTAAAGCTAATTTCCTGAGGAACACGTTCTAATTTTCTATTTAGAAACATGGATATATTTTTTTACTGTAAGGTCATAGCTTAAACATGTTTCAAGTGTTTGTTTTTTTGTTGGCCAATTATTAAGAGCATTGTTTACGAGCATATTTACAACCACCATGTGACGTGCGAATTTTCGAGAAATCAGGTTTGTAAAAACAGTACTGACCAGATAAGATTAAATGCCAAACCGCTCTCTTTTGGTAAATGTTGTAGTCTATAAATCTTCTTACGATGCTGTTAAATGTTAAACTTGCTTTAAAGTAGCAGAAATATGTGTGGAGTATTTGTATAAGTCAGTATTTGGAGTAAACGTTTTTGACTTGCGTTTCCATATTTACGTACATTTATGTAATATGTTTGAACATATTTGCAAGTACATTTTAACATATTTAAATTTGTTACAACATATTTGTAAATATGTTTGATGTTTAAACGTACTTCTAAGTTAAATGGCATTTGGCCTTAATTATACCAATACGTTCTAAAATTAAGAAAGTCATGTTTAGCCACACTTTTTATAATTGATGATTTTTGTCTGCAGAGAATGATTTCTGTTTGGCCTTTTTTTTTTTTTTACCCATAATGCCACAGAGTATGTCCATGCACAAGTCAATGTAAATACGTTCAAACGTATTTGCCAGTCAAAAATTTGTTGACTTCACATTAGCAGCTCCATGTTTGCGTACAGAAAGGAATAACTTGAAGGTGCAATTTCCTTTTAAATCACTGAACAGTATAATATAATGGGCAACTAACGGAAATGGATATGTGGATTAAAGCTGTCATTTGATGTTAAAATGATTCCTGTCTTTTCAATTTGCATTTATATTAGGAATAAGATAATAAGAAAGCTGTGTAGCGTATTAAAGTAAAATATGGGGAAATGATCTCATGTCATTTTACTTGACAAAGTCCAGTATCGAATTGAGCCACCTACTCCTTTTGACTAAACATAAAATGTATTAATTTTGACTGATTGATTGCATATACTTACACTTAAGGAAGGATACTAAAGTCACCCGAATGCATTCACCAAGTATAAAGTCAAATTCCTTGAACACTGACCAGGTTATTTCCTCCCTCTTGAGTTCTTTTCTATCCTCTTGCCGCCTATCTGCACTCATCTGTCTCTGCCTTCACATGAGTGACTGAGTTGAAAGTGCAAATGATCTCCCTGCATGTGATTGCCCTTGTCGCCCAATTTTGATTCTATCCTTCCTCTTCAGTTTTCCCACTTAGCAATGAGCTGGTCACTGGTAGAAACCTCTTTATAGCAATCAAGTGGCCTAATTATTTTTTTACAATGTTATTAGTCCATTTTCTCTTCTCATTTAAGACAAACAGCTTCTCATAGCCACATATTAAAAAGTAATATTACCTGCAGCAAATACAAATGCTTCCAAATTAAATGGCAAATTGTGCTCTCGTAGTACATAATATCATACAGCCGTTTGTTCGTTTTTGATTTTCTACCATGCTTTCGTTGTTTTCCTCTGGGCAGAATGTAGTTTTCCTAATAAGCAACGGCAATTTTGAGTTCCCTTGGTCATACTCACCAAGCACACAAAATAAAATGGCTAAATATGCGGTATTTAGACAAAGTATAGTAGAAGCTCTGCGTGTGTGTGTGCGGCAATCATTTAGTGGCTGATGTTTAGCCTATTAGAACAAACAGCCATGGGGGTGTGGCTGTCAACACTCATTAGCATTGCTGTCACAGTCGCCACTCGAATAATTACTCCCATTGTAAACGCTGCAGTGTCTCTAATCTCCGCAGCTACCTGAGGTAGCGTCAGCCTTGCACTGGACAGCCAGTTGGTCCCGTCCAACGCAGCGCGTCACGACAGATTAACGCGCACGCGATGGTCCTTTTCCAATAGTGGTCGCACTTGGGGGGGTTTGGAGGGGCATCAGTCAGTTATTTCCTATTCATCTTTTTTTCCTTTTTTTTTTTTTTTGGTCAGCTTCAATTAGTGTCAGTTAAGCATTCTGTGTGTTCATATTTTGCTTTGTGTGAATGTTTAATAAGGGAATCATCTTTGTCAATGAAATGTTCAAAAAGATAAGATGCACTATTTATTCTTAGTTGATGATTTTAATGGAAGAAACGTTCACATTATTTTTTTCGAGTAAAGTTATATAAATGCTGATAAATAAATGCATGAAAACAGGAAAGAGAATGTCAACCCAAAATTGACAACATGTAGGATCGGAACACAAGCTGAATGTTTTGTTTCTCTCGCACTTCTCACTCTTTCGCTGTTCTGTTTCCAATACATCTATACGCTGTTCCCCCCCCCCCCCCCCCCCCCCACTCACCGGGGTTATCATTTGTCATTCTGTTTGGAACTGGCTGCATAGCAAATATATTCTATTAAGGAGAAGGCAATGTCTAACTTTGTGTGGCCTTTTTTTGTGGGGGGGGGGGGGGGGGGGCTCCTTCTGTTATTGTTTTGCAAGGCATGCAATGTGCATTCTTAGTTTTTGTAATCTGACATTTCTCATATGTGTGTTCTCAATTGTTATGGGATAATTGGTTGGCCCTGATGTGCAGTTTGCTCTCAATACAACCCCTGATGAATACAAATATGGCATTTACAGCATGAGAAAACATGCAATCGGGGAGGCAATGTACGTACTAACATCTATTATGAACTGGTATTGAACGCTAAAAAAAATACAGTATAACTTGCAATTGCTTAAAATGTCCCAAAGTGTTAAAAAAAAAAGAAGTAATAGCATATTGCTAATACTGTACACTTAAGTTGGGTTATACAGACTTGACAGAGTAATTAAATCCATCCATAAAGTGAATATTTGACTTTATTTAACTTGGAGAAAGAACTTGTTGTCCACTTACTGTATATTAACATCAGTTGGACAGCAAGCTTCACAGGGCAAGAGCAAAGCTGCCTCCACCCAAATGGATTCTATGAGTGTCCCAAATGGGGAAAAGGCGCAAAAAAAAAAGTCAGCGCAAACCACACCAAGGCCACACTGCATCGGCTTTGCTTGGCCTGGCTCGGTCTCCGTTGCTTTTCCATTACAGCAGAATATAGACAATAAATCAATTTCCGGGTTTAGGCCAGCGACAAAAATACAGTATATAGTTATTATTATTATTATTATTATTAATTATTACTAGCTATAATTGTATTATAGCTAGTATTTTAACTAGGCGGCACTGCGTTTAAATGAAAGCTATGGGCGTGAGAGGCGGAGTTTCTCGCTGCATTGCTTAAGAAAGATCTGTTTGCCAACCAAAAGACTGATGTCACTCAGGTGTATGAAAAATAGATAAATTGTGTGCACGGGACAGAAAATCTGCCGCTTTTGAAACAACTATACATTAAGTTAGATGTAACAAGAGCAAAAGCCTCATTTCTGCTCTGACATGTTTACCACCTGATCACAAAAAGATGGATGCCTTTCATTACAAAAGCACTTTGAATTTACATTTTTTGTGCTTTTATGCAGGCTTGTTTTGAAACATACAATAGGTATGCCATTAACATTGGCAGCAAGGGGAGTGTGAAAGATGGGAAGAAAAATGACAGTAGGTGAGTAAAACAGGCCAACAAGGTCGACTAAGGAAAACCAAGGAGAGGTCAATGCGGGGTCTCGGAAGGCCCGGCGGCCATGGATGTTTCTGTGTGAGGACAGTCACTGATAGGGTGCAGGTAGCTCACACCGCGCTGAGGTTTTTAGGGGGCGCCAAGATAACAGCCTGCCGATAGCATGAAGCAACTCAGCTGGGCTGCAGATAAGAAGCAAGGACTTGTTGCCCTCAACGGAACAAGACTTTTAGTTTCTTTTTTTTGAAGAAAAGAAAAAGAAAAAAAGTCAGTACTAGCATTATGTTTGTGTTAAACATGACCGATTCATCACTGTACTACATTACTGTGCTTTGGGTATTTTGTAAAATTGAAGGCTGAGTCGGTATTGTTGCAGAAAGGGGAGATGATAAAAAAAAAAAAAGTTTGTTGATCCATTTCCAGTCTAACTAGCTCAATCTGTTATCAATAGTTTAAAATTAAACATTCCTAAATGGTATATTTATTCACCTTAAATTGATCTACTTCGGTAAAAGTATGGAAAGTATATTTCTGAGCGTGTCTTGTGCATAACCATCCGCATAGTTAATTCAATTTTGTATTCATGATTGATGAATAATGTACTCCAAAGAATAGTTTTACAGTACTAGTTACATCTGATCTATAATTTATGACAGTGCAAAGGCTTCAGGGCGGTGAGTCACGCGATGGGACATGGACTCAAACTCAACACTTTATTTTAGAGATGTAAATATGTCTCGATAATGATAATGAAGGCTTCCGCTGTGGTTTCAAAGAAAATATTTAGTGGAGTAATTTGATCACAACTTAGTGATATTGTATTGAAATGATCTTCCATATTACGCCCATAATAACAATCTCACTGATCATGCAGTCATGCAGATTTCCTGTTTATTCAAGAATCGTTGGTGACTTTTTCCTAAATGTTTGGACAAACAGACCGCAAGACTAATTGAGATCAGTGTTTGTTTGTTTGGATATAATGTCCATACCGTACATTATATGGATGTGAATTTGTTTGCCATTGCCATGCCATGCTTTCTGTGTTTATTTGTGAAGTGTGTTAAGCTGCTTCATCATCTGCCGTCTCCTTTTCTCTCTGACGATGTCATCTCCTTTGGCTGCGGGGCTGTTTGAAGTGAAAGAACTGATTCAGTATTACACTTCATGTCAATTACACGACCAACTACGTGTACCATAGACTAATACTACAGTATAGATCACTGCTTCTTTACATGTATCACAGATGTCATGTTGAATACAATTCATAGATGATTACCCAGGCTGACACAATACTAAATTTGCAATGGAATACAAACAAATATTTTTTTGGTACTTTGGTAAAATAATACTTGGAAAGATTGCTAATTTGGAATCAGTAGGAACCAGCCCAACTCCGATTTAGATCACCCTGAAAAGCAGACTGCATACGACAGTGGCTCGATAATCGTTTGCATCGTCTCCCGGATTTCCAATGACAATGATTTTTAACGACTCCCTTTTAAATGCCAGATCACAGAGGAAAGCAAACAATCATTAAAAGTCAAAAGGTATAACTGTATCAATATCGAGCACTACTTAAAAGTCAGTTGTTAGCCTTGAGAATTTCTCCCGTCACGGTATTCCTCATATGACCAACTTCTTTTTTTGTTCCTCCTCATCCATGCCGAAACCAATTTATCCATTACCTTTGTCACTTCCCTCACACTTTCTCTCCCTGGAGTCACCTTTACTCCTCCTCTTCTTCATCCTCATCATCCTACTCTGCTGTGTTTTATGACTAAAAGCGGTTATTCCACCTGGCTGCAGACTGATTCCTCTATGTACTATTTCATTCATCAGAATAATTAAAGCGGAACATTGGTTTCCCGGGTGATAATTAGGGTTTGATGAGTGAACCTGAACGGCACTAAGACAAGACAGCTTGATTACTCTCATTTGCTGGTGTCTGTGATATCGCTGGGTTATTATCCATTGTCTTGTCAAGCAATGAGATGATGAAAACAACCATGAAATGGAGAAAGGTGAACAGTCAAGAGATGCGTGCCGACGGAATAAAACGAGGAATAGTTTGCTCGAGTTGGGAGAATGTTTTTGGGGTAGTGTTGCATCAGCATTGCATTACCTAGCCTGCAGATCATCTGTATGAACAATCATGTCCTCTCCCTGAACTTGTCAGCACAATTAAAAAAATTAGTTTGCCACTTCATTTTTTAGTCGGACGAATAATTAGCTATGTATACGGTTTACCGCTAATTTTGGAAACCAGTTAAAGATGGATGAGTTCAACCTCAGGCAGCCAGACACGGGATGGATGGATATATATATATATATATACATATATATATATATTTTTTTTTAATAAGTGCAATAAGTAAAAATGTTTGTCTAACATATTCTGCATGAAATTTAGGTCTGGATGCTTCTTACGGGAATGTGGACAATGTGGAGTAAACACTTTTGACTGGCAAAAAGTACTAGTGCTAGAACTACCAATTTTCTTAACCCAGAATGGCACATAAAGCCATGGAATGCGAAAGTTTAAAAAAAATAAAAAAAATAAAGGTATTTTAGCATTTGCCTTACATTTTACCAGCATGTTTCAACAATATAGAACTAAACATAGTTTGTTAGTAATTGTTAGGGTTTTATTATTATGACCACAGAGGACTACAGGGGATGCACACGTGCAAGCCACTACAGTATTCCCAAATGTAGAATGAAACAAAATGTAGAACGGAAATCATAAACTGTAGACATAATAATAAAACCATAAAATAATTAAAAATACACAACATTTGTCTTACTTTATACCACTACATTTGAAAATTAAGTAAGACAAATGCTAAAAAAATATATATATTTAGTTTTACTTGCTCATGTGCAAGTCGGTACCCCCTGGCATTATGAGAAAAAATTGCTAAATTTTTAGCATTTAGCCTACAAGTACAGTATGTGTTGCAAGTATGTTCGAACACTACCTGCGCCACAACTTAGACCTACTTTCAGGTGCACAAGTGTTGTCTAAATAAAAACACCCACGGTCCACTGGAACACCCAGCATTGCGCAACATGGTCATCCAAAATGTTAAACGAGCACGAACATTGAAGATGCAGCAGTTTTTACGCCCGAGCGCATTGGGCGCTGTCTCTGAAAATAGAGCCCTGTGTCCAATGAGCATTTGAAGATCAATGTTATCCGTTTCCAGTTAATTTACTTAAAATATTCCTTCAGATGTAATCACCAATCAATTACTCAATAAGACATTTCCAGTTCAAGGTTATGACCTGGTGGGATAATACCATGTGAGAGTTGTTTAATCTAGACCTCCTCAATAATGAGCATCACTTTGTGTTTCTTGATAAAGTTGTATGCAATCTTATATATTGAGGTAAAGATTCAATCCACCAAATATGCATTCTTTGAACCGTTACTTTGAGTCCAGAATAGACTGAATGCAAAGACACAGCTCATAGGCGATAACATAGGGTGACCAGAACCCCTTTTGACGTCCCGGCGGATTTCGCCAATCTCATTAATTTTTTTTGTCCCGGTACTACGCAAGACCAGACCCGGCATTCCGTTTTTTTGCCATGTATGTCAATCAAACAGTTGCCATAGTCATTCATACAATAAGCCCATTAAAAGGGAATTTAACTTTTAAATTCCTTCTTGTTTACTTGCAAATTCACGATTACGTTCTCATTCGTATCTGCATCTAATCAATAGCAAATGTGTTTTCTAGAACTAGAACTACTTCCTGCTTCCATGTCTAAGACTCTTGGGAAATGTAGTCTACTGCTGCGGTCCCTGGTCAGAGCCAACGCAAGCTTGGTTTTCTGGAGGCATGTTTCCACCGCAGGACTAACACAAGGTAAAACTACGCAGCCAGCTTCCAATAGCTGCTGGAACCGAGCAAAAAAAAGTAGAATAATGAGTGCATTGACTTGTTTAGCACTATTGAACTGTCAACCAAGATAGCATTTACCATGAGATAAAGTAGTGCCTACCTGTCGACGAAATAGATTTGGCATATTTGTTTTAGGCTCAGACCCAGAGGCGAGGTCTAAGTCTATACAAAGAAATGATAAGCAGAAAGGCATTAAACATTTGTCACGTGAATGATACGCTACAATTAAAAAAAAAAAAAAAGTTACGTTCTGACCAAGTGAAAGTCCGTGCAAGTGACCAAAACCCTTTTTTTTTTTTTTTGTGTCTTTTCTCAAATAGTACAATAGCTGTTATGAACCGTTTCAGACGCCACAGGGTCACGCTTGGAATTATTGTCTTGCTGGAATTCTTTGTGTATATGTGTGCACACGCGACAGCTTTCCTGCCATGTGGAAGTAAACTGCTCCCAGAGCTTCTTCTGTCCTCTTTTTAGGGCAGCTGAGTGACATTTCATGGGGCCGTGCATGGCACTTCCATCTCAATAGTAATCACTTCAAACTTGTGACGCTCCATTTGCTTCACGATTAAACAGAGAGGAGGCTGAATGAATGTTGCAACTAATTCAACGCTTTAATGAGCCTGGTAATTAGAGTTAAATGTTAATGAATACTAGCTACCGCAATTCTGTGTCCAATCTGAATTTTGCTGCTAATTTTAAAGGACAAATGTTACCAAACAGTTGCATCCTGTGAGATCAATGAAAAATTGCAAAGTGCCATGATAAAGTGTGTATTTTTGTTCGGAGCTGATTGAGTAGAAAAGTGGTGTTAAACGTTGTAGTGTACCCAATTGGGCATTGAAAGCTCAAATGGTCTGCTTTGGTTGCTAGCATGCATCAAGTGTCCAATCAAGCTTGTATTAATACCACTTTTATTTATTTTTTTCAATCCAGAATGTAGGATTCTTTATTCATTCAGTTCAAATCGCCTTCACGGGTCATTCTTGTAAATGCTAATTGTATTGTGGGGCCAATTAACTCCGAATACAGTAGCCAACCTTTAGAATGATTAAACTGTACTCAACATTATCGGAGGCAGTAGGTTAAGAGGATAGTACAAACGATGTATGGCAAAAAATAAATATAAAATCGGGTGGTCAGTAAGTGAAGAAAAAATGATGTGGATGATTATGCAGCCTGTGTGAATGTAGGGGAGACGGACGGGGAGGGAGAAAGGAAGTGGTTCTCCCCCTGCAGCAGTCTGTCGGCTTGGCGTTCACGGTGGCTGAGCAGAGTGGAAGGCACAGCCTGCCCGCAGGGAGCACTTGGCACGCCATCAGCTCTGCACCGGGCACGCTCGCTCAGCCAGCACAGCCCAAACACACAAGCACTGGCAATCAAAACAACGCCAAACAAACACACAGAAGACACACTGCATACATGCGCGTGTGTGCGGTGTGTAAGAGGGAGGGAGGGGGCTCAGACGCAGCAGAGTGGCGGAGGAGAGTGTTAGCTGCTGTAGCTTCATCCTGCTCGACCACGGGAGCAGCAGACATATAAGACAATAGAAGGAGACTGTATCAGATACAGTATTGACACGTAGAATAATTTCAACATTAGCAGTAAACTATGGAAAAAGGCACGTTTGTCATTTCACTTAATTTGACGTCTTGACGAAGAGTATCATTTATTTCAATTTGACTTTAATTGTGAGAATGCTTGAGCCTTTATTGTGCGAAGGCTGATGACTATACTGTAAATAATTTATTCCGCCATTGTTTGTCCTTCAACTACTTCAACATTTCTCAACCAATTCTCAACATTCCAACTTCATCACATTGCGGCAATTCACACCTTCTTTGGGTACTATTTTTATCTTTATTTTTTATCTTTTCAGATCATTCCATACATTCAACATTGTTCAATAGACTTTTCACTGACCTGATCGTCTGGGTCGGGATTGGACGGTATTTAGCATTTTATTTAAAATCGACGATCGCCCCGATCGATCGACGGCATCATTGATCGGCTTACCGAAAGAAGACATTACGTTATATTTCATGTCTTTAAGCGGTGTTTGAAGAATTTTTTGGGGTTTGTTTTCTATGTATTTCAATTGGTGTAAATTATACATGGGTTTCGGCTATTTGTGATTTCCTAGGAATGTTGTAGATGAGACCATTTGAAAATGTAATAACTCGTCAAGATATGTAAAACTTGTGTTGCTTAGTGATATTTATCAATTTCCTAATGTTAAATCATAATATGACCAGTTTTTTGACTCTTCACATGCCTGAAGATTATTAAATTGCCTTCAACATAATTAATAATTAAACAAATCTTCGCTGTCCTGTGAAAAACACTTGCTTTTGTTTGTTTGTTTTGTTTTTTATACATTTTTGGGATGTCTGCATTCAGTGTCTTCCCATAAATATAAAAATGTCAACAAAAAGTCGAAAATTGTGTTTTTCACAGGACAGCGACAAAATGTTTTTTTGTATCAAGCCGGTAGCCCCTCACATGAACCAGTTATCCAAGAAGTGCCTCTCACTTTCAAATAGGCTGGTGACCCTTAGTCTGGAGACTACATCACTTCAGCTTTCAATAATCTTTACAACCTCGCAGTTAGACACCAATCCCATTTCAAGATGCTCCTCATCACCTACAAGGCCTTTTTACAATCTGGCTCCTGGGATTCAATATTTAATCATCAGCCTTTTGTGAGGGCTGAGAGAGCTGAATAAACCTTCAAATGAATAACTCATTCATTTCATTAATAAATCACTGTCTAAAGGAAGAATAATGTATACACATGGAACAAAAGATGATCTTGTGTGTTCCCTACCACTTGATAGATGGTATATTTCCTAAACTAAACTAGGTCCATACTTTTGACTGGTAGTTGCTAGTGGTAACGTTTTGACATGATTTACCTTGTTTTTTTGTTTTATTTAAAATTACATTTAAACAGGGATGTGTGTACTTTTCATCTGATAAATGCATTGATGTGTGCTTCTCAGTTCTGTTCAGAAACAAGAAAAACACCTTTGAATTTAAATCAGTGAAGTGTGATATATCTTCAATCCGGCCGTTGTGCATTTAAGATGCCTCAATTAAATGCAGTGGAGCTTAATAATGCTGTATAGTATATTTATATTTGAGTGCTTTCTTTAATTACCCTGGAAGCATACGGTTCCTCCCTTTCCTGACACCCACGCATGACTTCTTACCAGGGACAAAAAGGACGGAGCTTATAGGATCTTCTTGGGTCAGTAAAACAATGTTTAGCCTCCACACAACCAGAAATTAAAGTCATAACAGAAGACACATGTTGCATAGGGTCAAATGTGCAAATTCTGTCATCTGTCAATCCTTTTAACTTGGAGATTCAACAAATTTACGTCTAAAATTATTCAGAGTGAATGTACCACATTGGTTTCAGATGAAATATGAACCACATGCCTGTTGAAATCATAATCTGTCTGCCTGCGCCACAACCTAGACCCGCTTTTTGCTGGTCCAAATACTAGTCTACTTTCTGTCACTAAATTATCAGGTGCACCGGGGGTTGATGTTCATGTTCGGAAGAAAAATCACAATTTATACAGTAGAAGGCATTTTTGATCATTTCACAGCAAATATTTGCTTAGTGGTTTAAATGTGTCATTATCCCTTATATATTTTTTTATTGACGCAATGCAGATATTTACCAGGATGAAACGTACTGTAATTATTGGTAAATAAGCCAGTGAACAAAGATGACAAATTGAGCCGCTTTACTGTAAAAATGGCTGGTTTCATCTTGTGACAAAACACACACAATATATTAAGTTTCTACCTCCATTAGAAAAAAAAAAGCTTACAGTTGATGTGTGGACACATTTGTTTAATAATAAAAAAGGGCAAGAAATAAAAATAATGTATTAATTAATTACCAATATACTCAATACAAAAACACAAAAAAATATGAGTGAGAACAGGATTGGCCAATACACAAAACTTCCTTTACTTTCAATATTCATCATTGTGCTTCCTGACTTGTAACTCTCCATGGTGCTGAATCCTTGGCAGTTACTATTGTTACACTAATGATTGTGTTTGCCTTAGTCACTTTTAGGTGTAGGACATTGAGGCTAAATAACGTCTTCTCCAAGCTGCCTTTGAAGGATAACGTTGTGCACATAATGCTGTTCCTAGAGCCCTTTAGCATGTAGAGTGTGCTTTGACCCAGTCAGGCTGTAGCGTGACCAAGAAGTACCATGAGAACAAGGGTGAGAAGGTGGAAGAGGAGACAGGCCCCGGGCAAGGACACAAGCACGCACACACATAACTTGATCAACACAAAATACACATTAAATGGACAAAGACCTATACAACTGTCAGTGACAGAAAATATAGAGTTGTTGCCGCCTTGTCGGCTACAACAGCTTTCACTTTTCTGTGTGGAAGGTCTTTGGATTTTTGTCCATTTATCCTGAATGATGTTAAAAGAGGGAGTAGCTCACAAACTCTGAGTTCGTTCCAACAGTTTTTAAGGTCAGGGCTCTCAAGTTATTTTACACCAAACTCATTCAAGCACACATTTTTATGAAGCCTACTTTTCGGAAAACATTTTGCTTCAAAGGCAGACCTGAAATATCCAAAATGTGAAGCATATGGATTCAATAACCTGTGATGAACCTCATCATTAATCACTTGATAATGCGGCCCATCCATTCCAAGACTTGTTTCCCCTGAATTTGCACTGCATTGCAAAGGTGTTAAAAGAAAATCCTGACCAAACACACTGCAATCAGAATGTAAAATAATGCATAGATTTACAAGAATATTCAATTGTCTGCAACGTATCTGAATTCAATAGTGCAATTTTATACTTTGCAATGCATGTAAGTGTTAAGAAAAATATTCTCTGACAGTTATTGACTCAGGCTGGACTGTAGAGCAGATTATTGACTGCACAGTCAGACATCTGAAGCCAAAGGCCTCTAACTGGTAAGAGAGGGCACATTTCCTGATACTTTCAAGTTGCCACATCACTTGGCTATAATCGCATCCAAGCAATTTTAGTTTAAAGTTCGTCAGCTCAATGCCTCTCCCGAATATCTCATTCTTTGCTGTTCTGTTCGTATTGGTTAATTCAGAATAATTGTATTGAAGGTGTTGGTTATATTAGCTGTTTTGGAATTTGATATTTATAATTTAAGCAGGTTGCTTAGAATACATATTTTCTACTTTTTCCACACTTCTCTGTGCATTCCCAATTTAAATCTACTGAGTGCAAATGTGCATGCCAAATGATGTCTGCCTCTGCTATATGTAAGGTTTCAATTAGACTTATTTTGGCTCATTTGGTATTGCACATTCTCTTGTCTGTCCTGGGACCTTTCTGACAAACCCTACTTAGAGCATACCATCACAAATGAGCTGAAACCTCATATGTCAATAATGTGTTCAATTAATTTATTTCTCCACAATTTGGAGGGTTCTGTTCTCATATCAATGAATTAAATATGATGACATCCTCCACGTATGTCCAAAGAGCTCAGAATCGGTCTGCCTGCACCTGGATCAAATTTACAAAAATCGCATTACACTACCTGTGCCGACACTTAGACATACTTGCAAGTGTAAAGTTTGTTCTACGTTTCCCAAACTTGCACATCGAGGCTTGTGCTTGCACAAAAATCATGATGTCAGTTTTTAAGCCTGAGCACAGCTGCACTATCTACAAATAAACAGCCCCAGAAGATTAATGCGTATTGTACATGTCAAAAGACTAGTTTTAATTAACGCAATTGTTCAGTTAGTGCTTGTAAAGGTTCTGTTTGTCCCTGTCAACCTAATCAATACTGGTTTTGGAAAACGGATCTATCTTTTATGGTTAATGCCTCGAGGTTTGAATACCATTGACTTGTACCTGCATGGATAGCTTTTGGTGTGACAGCAGCAAAACCACAACTGTGTGTGTTTGCGTGTGCATGTGGCACTCAGCAGGTGAAGGCTTTTCCTGCTATTACCCGAAGGCTGTTATGTAGCCAGATGCCTACACAGCAGGGAACAAGCGTCTGATACACACTTACACACATGGGGATGTCCTGACGCACATCCAACTAGCTTCAATCGTTTTACACTCATAGGATGAGGCTAAGGATAAGGCAAATATGTTGACATTGTAGCAGACATGTACACAAAAAAATAAGACACACAACCACTCACACTAGAATAGTGTTAATTCAACACCTACAGAGTTAAATTTAACAAGCCAGTGGGAAGTGAGGAAGAGGAGGAAAATAGCGCCCACTGGTCTCTCTCAAACTGGAAAAGAGCTGGTGTGAAGGCGGAGCTTAATTACATCTCTGTAGAGTTAATATAACACTAGGTGATCAACAAAATAGCATACACACAAAAACAGTGGGTTTAAAAATAATCAACCCAAATTGTGTCAAAAATGTATCAACCCAGCTTTTTGAGTTAGTTAACCCATGAAGTTGGGTCAAATGAATAACCCACAAACAACTGTTTTGTGGATTACCCACTTTTTTGGGTTAATTGAATAACCTGATTGAATTAGGTCAAAAATGAACCGACCCACCTTTTTGAGTTATTTAACACCAAAACTTGAGTCAAATTAAATTGATAATCCAACAAAGCACCCACATCTATTTGGGTTTTGTGGGTTAATCATTTGACCCAACTTTTTGGTTTAATTGAATACCCCAATTTAATTAACAAAAATCAATAAAAAAAAAATGAACCAACCCCACTTTTTGGGTTAAATAACTCAAAAAGAGGGGTTGGTTCATTTTTAATTAAATAAATAATCCATAAAGCAGCACAATTACAGCATAAGACTTTTTTGGTCAAATTGACCCAAATTCATTTCTGAATTGAACTTTCTGAATCGGTTGGTATAAAACAACTCAGTTTTTGGGCTGCTTTGTGCAAAACAACCCAAAGTTGGGTCAAATTTACCCAAATTATTGGATCTAGTCTGGAACCCATTTAACTCCAAAAAATAAACAATTACACTTTAGGAGTTAATGCATCCACACAGTCCCAAGAGTCCATTTTCACATAAAGTCAAGGGTAACATATTGCAACGTCCTACACTTTCTTGATATTCTTTCAGGTTCTTTTTCACTTTCTTCTGTTTCCCATTTCTCCCATAATTTAGTTACCTAGCACCAAGATGAGACAAGCATTACTCTGCCGGTGAGAATTGCAAATTAGCTTTGAGTTAGCTCTTGAGGAGATGGGAGGAGACAGGAGTCAAAGGCGGAGGAGAGATAAGCTGATGAGTATGTCGGAATTAGACCTTGCTCGCAGTGGGAGAGACACAACGCTGGCAATTGTGAAAGGAGCTTTTGGTGACAATTTGCTCTGTTTTATTGTCACTAGTGACCATTTCCTTTTTCTTCCAATGATGAGGACTTAAAAACAAACACATTACCGAGCAGCTTTGTAAGAATGTACAATTAAATAGTTGTTGCACATTATTTCCAAAACGCGTTATGTATCATTAGTGTCTGTCAATGATAAGTGCACATTGAAAAGAAAGTAAACACCGAATTCAAAATATATTTCTAAGCAAATGCCTTTTTTATTCTAAAAAAAATCCATCGTGATTGTTTGGGTAAACACGCCTCCTTTTGATATTTGAGCGTTTCTGCTGGTTGTTTTTCAGAAAGGCCAGATTAAATTTCAAGCATAAATAAATATTGTGAAAAGGTCACCTTCCATCTGTTATTTGTGCAACCTCTAAAAGTAATTACATACAGAATTGTGTCAGCAAAGCTGTTTGTGTGCTTTCCTTGTCTAAACAGCATATCTCCCAGAGCTCATTTCATATACAACTTTGGACTGCACCATTGTAAACGGGTGAAGTAAACAAGGTTAAAAATGTGTGACATACAGCTTCATTTACAAGCATTCATTTCAAAATCACTGTGAGTAAATCTGGTTAAGTGTAGTCACCCCACAACCTCTTGGCGTGGCATCTTAATATTGCCAGGCGTTACCACTATGCTTTTGAATTACAGTAGACCTCGTGAACTTGGATGCAATAATGCATGTATTATAAATGACATAACTGGATGTGTCCTGGCTGCTGCAGGATCGCGTGCTTGCCTCCTTTTAGGAGAGGCAGCAGAAAGAGGTCAAACGTGACATCGGAGGAAGGCAAGTGATGCCACAGAAGCGGCACTCTGCACTCGGAGGATGGAGAGAATGAGACAGACAGTGAAAGAGAGCGAGAGGGAAGCGAGGGGGAATCTCTTGGGACAGCCTTTAAATGCCAGGAGACTGCGCAACTTTAAATTCAATTACATTGGCTTGTCCAGACAAAACAGTTCTGGGATCAAACTTTTTGAAGTCAAAGCAATGGCACTGTCTATTAAACTCGGTTGCCCTGAATGTCATTAAATCCCAGCAACATTTAGGGGTGGAAATTCCTGTCAAGATGGAAATACTAAAGTACATAAAGTAGATGCAGGCTCCCTGGAGGAAAACGGAAGGAAATCTACAGAGGAGCAGAAAGCAACTCGGGCCTCTGCTGGGTACTTTCATCTGTGTTGAGGCTGAGAGACGTTTACTAAGCAAACTCCCACAAGAGAGCGTGCATCCACAATGTTTGTTTCTTCACAACTCCGCACAGATATTAGACGTTGCACCGCCAGGCTTTAGCCTAGTCTCTCTCGAGGCTTCCTCTACGCTCACTCCACGTACGTTAAGATCAACTACTCACACTGGAGAATTGTTATATTAACATTATTTTGATGTTACTGTTGTCACATAATATACTCATCTTTGTGAGATGGATAGAAAATAGATAGTTTATTGATCATTTGCAGGAAATGGCATTTTGCAGGAGTTACCTGTGTAAAGGTTTCACAGTGCCTCATTGCGTTTGTCACTTATTCTGAAACAAACTTTTTTTTTTGGGGGGGGGGGGGGTCATGCATGACAAACACATAAATAAGTCGACATTAGGGTTCAGATGAATTGTACCTTTAGAAGTACTGCATTTATTGAAATTCAAAGTCTCTTAACACCTGTATTTGATTTGTGGATCTATATTTTGAATATGCTTTTTACAAAAAGCGCACTTTTTTTCAATAAGTGAAAATTATACAAATTTAAACTAAACTAAAACAAAGCATTAAAAAAAACTGTATTTTTTTTTTTACTACATGCTGTTTTTCTTTTTGCCATACTAGAATGAAGTGCAATTACACATCCACTACAGTAGGTGGCAGTAGCACTCATTTACTTTTTTACAATCTTCAGGAAAATTTACTACTTTTTGCATTCTTTAATCTTAATAAAGATACAATGTTATGCAGAGGTGTAATTATAACAATTTTAGAGACAAATGCTACTATTTATAGTCGAAGCGAGAGAGAGTTGGGGAGGGGATGCAAAATTTCTTTGGGGGGGGGTTCTTACTGGTGGGGGCTAGAAAAAATTGAGGTGTACTGGTGTATAAGAAAGATTCCACAAAGAAAGTTTACGCCAAATCGTATCCATTTTTCCAGGTTGAAGAATTGGTGTTTTTTTTTTAATCATTTAAATTTGGCAAGATTGTTAACAACAGTCTTCTGTGTTTTGTCAAATTTACAAGACATGTTCACTTTCCAGGGACATTATTGTAAGTCATCTTGTTGTAACTCGGGGCGAATACAATCCTTGTTAAAGTTGACTGTCTTAACAGGGGCCAGAGTTCAACCCCTCAGTGATGCGAGTGAATCGACTCGGGCCATAGTGTAAAACAACATCTCAGATTGATGCCTCTGATGATGTGACACAACATGCGCATACACGCACACACACACACACACACACACAGTCTGCTGCTCCATCGTCGCCGTGCTGCTTGTCGGTTTCCCCCATGCCCCCCCTCGAGCTGAAACGCTGTTAATGGGAATTTACTGCAGGACCTCTGGACCTCCTACCCCGTTGCTCACTTGTGAGATAAACAAGCGATTGATGAATCAGCCGTAATGCACAGGCTTACTGGCATAGACAGCATGCAACCCACAGTAAATATGCGCAGACAGGATCAGATTTCGACATTAGAAGCGAGGAGATGCATTTATTCGCCGCTCAGCCAGGCTTATAACAGTGCCGGACCTCAATTACCATGTCTGAGAGGTGTAGATAATACAAGCAATCGGCACCACTCTCAACCATTACCATCCGTCCAGTGTCTGTGAGAAGCTGCTGCACAATTTTTTTTTTTTTAACATCCACACCATAAGAGTGTTTACTTAAATCCTCTTAATGTTTGTTTTTATGTCTAAAATGTTTCTTTCTAAATTGAAACTAAGACTTTTAAGTGGCATAATTACATTATTAAGTGCCCCTCTCTTTATGCAGCAAATGAATGTATTAGCATGAATCATCCATCCATTCTCCACATGGGAAGGCTGGAGCCAGAATTCAAATCTCCAAACATAATACTGTGAGGCGGATGTGCCTCACATCAATCATTTGCAAGAAAAATTGAAGAGCTGAAAAACATGAACTTTTTACAATTTCTAAGGAATTAGGTTGGCTTTGTGTCAAATAAATATGTAGTTGCTCAAGCCAGTTCATTCTATACCAGGGGTGTCAAACTCATATTAGCTCAGGGGCCACATGGAGGAAAATATTTTACCAAGTGGGCCGCATCAGTAAAATCATGTTGTATAACTTAAAAACAATTGCCGTCAATTATATGCAGAATGCGGCGTGTTATATTATGCATATATATTGTTCGCAGAATGCATTGTGTGGCACGGTTAATGAAGTTTTAAGGATGTTAATCCTTGACATATGTGTTTCTGTTACCACTAATTGAAAATGTGTTGTATTCAACACATTTATGTTTGATTTATGTTGATTTTTTTTTCCCAACAAAGTGTACCGGTAACTTTAAGTTGTTTGGAAAATAATGACATTTCCATAATGACATCCAGAGCAATTCCGTGTACAAGTTGCATTGTTCATCTGAGGATTGCTTGTGAAACTACGAATTTACAGTATATGTTTTGATTGTGGCCACCTGATTAATTGGTTAGACGTCACTCTTTTTTTTCTTTTCTTTTTTTTTTTTTACTCTACAAAATCATTTTGCAGGCCTGATCCGGCCCACGGGCTGTATTTTTTGTCACCCCTGTTCTATACATTGTAAATAATAAAAATAAAATGGGTGAACTCAACATTTCAAGGCAACAAACTTCGATGAAATTTTTAATTCAGCTGAATATTTTAAATTGTTTTCTTATCGAAGTGTGGAACTGACGACGTGGAGGAAACCTTTCTGACAGTCAAACTTGTTTGAACGTATTTGCAAATACATTCAAACCTATTGACTTGCGTATGCGCATACACCATGGCATTACGGGGGGAAATACCAAAATGGAGAACACCCACTGGCACTGCAGACATAATAATAAAGCCAATTTATATTTTATAAGTTGTTTCTACTTAAATGACTGGTTTTGTGTATTCCTACATTTTCAAACAAAAAAAATCTAAGATTACTAAAATAGTAACTTGTACAATATAAAATATTTAACGCCTCACTTGAATCTGGCTCTTAAAATAGTCCAAAAATTTGAATTGTACACATCTTAAACGTAAAATATCAAAGTTACAAGAATGACTTTTCTACTCTGCCTCTTTGGAAATCTTTGTCTTTTCATTCCAAGGACGCCCACAAGCACTCATTATTGAGCGCCGGGCCTTTCCGAGTCGGCATCTTTGCCCCGTGCAGTGCTTGTAGGGTGGGTCCTCTGTGAGCCTCCTCCCCCCTCGCTTTTCATCCACCCATTGGACGCCAGCCTTGAATTGTGTTTTGATGTTTTCACAGACCTACAATTGAGCCCGATTCCAAGCAGCCAAAACAGACATTTGTCAATTCATATGCATCAGAGCACAGTTTCCCTCTCCCTCGCACCCACTCCCACTTTCTCGCCCCTCACTGTGTCTTCCCCTAGTTTTATCTCCGCCACTGCGCCCAGTAACATGAATCCAATATGAGGATGCGAGTGACCACGAGCCCCCCCGCTGCGAGTGGTGTCACATGCTATTACCATTATTTATAAAACTCTCTCAGGCTTGCTGGCGTTGTTGGCTTGGCCCAGCCCTCGGCCCTGCACACTACAGTCAATATTTGCACGCAATCCTGAACTGTTGAGAGTTTCCATGGTGGTGAGAGCCTCCATTACATGAAATATTCAGGACGCATGGAGACTCCCGTGAGGCCCAGCGCAGGGTTTTTACTCCGATTTGATTATACGGCATGATTTTTTCATGAGCTATGACAGTCCTGTTGAATTAGAGTCAGCTTTGAATCCTTGTGATAGTCACGGAAACCGGAGTAAAAGAGGAGCAGGCGCTTCTCTTTCCCGGGTCTCAAGGAAATAATGATTTTATTTAAAACAAAGACGCGCTTTCTTGTGTTCATATTATTTAGCAAAATGCCACGGTGTGGCGTTTTCCAATAGTTTTCTAATAACAAAATACACTGTATGTGGAACAGTGAGTTCTAGTGAATGTTATTGTTTAAATAAATTACAAAACTGTGTTATATCTTTGTCACATTTGAGGTTAAACAAAGTTTGTGATAGGAGGTATGGGCAACTTGAGGCTGGATGGGGCCACAATTTTTCATCAGTGTGACTTGGGGGCCACATAGGACCACGCACTTCCGAACCAAATGTATGACAAAAATGCTATTTTAAATATGGGCAAAATACTGTATATGCATTGCATTTGTGCAAAATACTACATCTATTAAATTTTTCGCAATACAGTTCCCAATGCATACTATAAACATATCCATAACTATCCAAACCCAACAGCAACAGTTTGAAGCAAAGAACAAAATATCTAGGCTACATACTGTGACCCCCCCCCCCCCCCCTTCCCCCCATTGAAAAGGCTCTCTTATAAATTACCACTCAAGGACGGCAGAAAACTGCTGAACAGCAAACCAACGTTAAATGCAAGAATACATTCACTCAAAATGTAAATTTTATTGAGGTGCTATTTTTGCCCTGCATATTATTAAAAATCCGCAAAGAAAAATTCAAATACAATAAAAACACATTCTCAGTTCGGCACCTGCGCACTCACATTTTTTGTTTTTTTTGTTCTTCTTCTTTCTTTCTTTTTATTAACAATATGTTTCAATCTATTGGGTTTTTTTCAGTTTATTCTGGGATTCTTTTGCATATGTAGCTCCAATTTGAATCAAAAATAATAATATTGAATGTTTAGCAGTGTCTATACAACGTTTTCTAGAGCATTTCTTATTTGTAAAAAAAGAAAAGAAAATTTTTTGGTCCACCCGCAAATTCACATACTCCAGATTTTATTTATTTTTTGGGGGAATTTTATTTGTATTTTTTTACACATTTACCACCATTTTGTAAGAAACCTATATTGAATGTTAAGCAGCATTTGTACAGTGATTTATAATTTCTTAGGTCTGGGGGAAGAAAATGGATAATTTTAAAATATGCTTTTTTGTGAATTTTTTGGGCACCTGGCAAATTCCTGTATTCACTGATTATTTTCTTTTAAACAGTATTTAAAAAAATATATACAAATTTACAAAAAAGTAGTTTCCAATAATTTTGGGGGATAAACATTAATCAAGGGTCCACTCAGAGTGCGGCAGGTAAGGCAGGATAAATATAGAGTTAGTCACAGAAATAAGTCTTCATCCTTGAGGAGATGCTAAAATTTGTTTATGATTTGTTTGGAAACATACGGCAAGTTGAAGTGTCTCTGGAAACATTGCGTGCATGAATATGGAAAGCTGTGCAAGTAGCCAAGGATGAGAGCAGGAGAAAGCACGTAAGACATAATGAAGTATTTAACAGTGGTGCCTCAGATAGTCATGGTCTTATAAGCGTAAAATGATCATTAGGGGGCCTCTAATGGTAAAATCAGTCATGCTACCACACCCAGGCTGTGTTCAAGGAAGTTAACAATCTTGTGTTTCCACCGTGTGATGATTTTATGCTCCATAAAAAATGGGATCCATTTGATGTGATGGCCGTGAAGCAGAACCCGATCTCTTTTTGGCACCTTGCAATGACTAAACACCTTGAATCAAAACAACATCGTAAATTAAAAGGATGATGTCCAACTATTGACAAACTGAAAGATGTTTATTTATTAGCCAATTGATAATGTGTAATCAGCCATAGCCATGTTTTATGTTTTGATGTCAAGTCTGCAATAATAGATTTGGCTGTCTTAATGTTAATAATAATTGACGTATGGTCCAGGGTGTGGAAATTATTTTGAACATATATATAACTGACTTTGCACAACACGGTCAGCCATCCATCCATGGGTCAGAGGCAGGGTCCAGTCTGAACTTGTCTCCAGCCAATTGCAGGCCACATCGAGACAAACAACTCTTCACACGTAATTTTATACTAATGGCCAAAATGGGCTTTTTCAAATCTTCAATAAACCTTTATTGAATGTGGGAGGAAGCTGGAATATAGTAATTCAGTTTGGTATTCAATCGAAATTTGTTCCGAAAAATGAAAATAGGAAAACAAAGCAGCAAAACAGCAGTGTAGTATTGCAACCTTTTTTCACTCAATAGTCACAACATAGAAACATTAAGATTTTGTAAATTATATCTCATGTATCTGTTCATTCCATCATTTGTTGTCTTTTTTTCCACAATGGATAAACTGGAAAGACAATTCTTGGTATAGAAAATATTGCTCTTAACAATTCAATTCAAAAAAAATGTTTTAATTGGTTTTTAATAGAAAACAAAAAAATTAAATCAACTAATTATGTTGTGAATATTTCTGCTAATGCTCTCATGATTATTTTATTTATTTTTTACAAACAACCTGAAGCATTAATTATGTGAAAACAACAAAATCATTTGTGAATTATGTTCCTGAGTCTAAAACAAGCAAATTATATTATTGAGACTATATTAACAAACCTTCTCAAAGTAGTCCCTGTTTACTATTCGGAGCGTTGAACAGCAACGTGGACTTGCTGTGCTTCTCATATCTGCTGACACACGGATGATGGCCAAGGTCATTCTCAACACCTGCCTTTGGTTCAGTGCACCACATGATTGTCAGCTGAGTCCAACATTGTCAATTTGGCCTTTGGATTCACACAAACACATTGAAGCGTGCACACACATCCATACAGTATGCCAGTGACAGATAATTCAACTTAACCAGACTCAATTGAAGGCTCAACATAGAACTACTTATGTGCAATCCAGTTAAAAACAAATCATTGATCCAAACCCAGAGCGTGTGATTGTGACCGTGTGTGTGTTAGTAAGGGTAATGACTGTGTCCACACAAACAACACACAGTGTTACCAAAACAACTTGCTTTTTATTACAATGTAATAACATAATTACAATAATACAGCAACAATACTAATGTTGACACTGAATTGTTCATTCCCGGAGGTAATTAGTGGTCCCTCACAGCTCATTGTGGAAATGTGTGTGAGTGTGTTTTTGTTATTTTTTTTACGGAGACAACAGCACTGTATCATGTAACAGCATTTATACAGCTATAAATAAAATATGTATGGAAAGTTGCGCGGATTTGTATTTCTATTTCCAGCATCAGCTGAAGCTCTTCTAGTCAGGAGATGCAAGCGGCTGTTATTTTTGTTTTAATCCATTAATGGTTAATTTCCAAATAGTGGATATAAAAAAAAAAGTTGAAATGCCTTATTTTTTGTGTGTGAAAAATTAGTCCTTGAAAAATCATTTCTATACTTTTTCCAACATTGATGTGACCAATAACGTGCATAGCTAAAAGATAAAATAAAAAAATAATCATAAATGGGTAAGTAAATAAATAAATAAAGATGTGAAATAAAAATAAGCAACTACTATTTTTTGGGGGGTTTTATACTGGGAATCTGACTGTGTATACAATTAACCAGACATGCTGACAAAATACCGGTACCTCTGATTCTGCTCAAATAAAATTTCCTAACATTTTTTTTTCCTTTTTAGCATAAAACTGAAGATTTTTGTCCGAACAGTTACTGCTGTTTGGAACAGTGTTGTTATAGTTTTGGAATTTTCATTATAGTTAAGCAATTTTATTTTGTTATTTTGTTTTTATTTCAATTTTTTTCATTTAGTAAGTTTTCATTAGTTTTCACGGTGACTCTCTTAGTTTTAATACATTTTAGTTATTCCCAAATTTTTATTTTTAGTTTACTTTTAGTATTTTTTGGGGGGGGG